>NW_017731967.1:676803-697958 GCF_001890085.2 Hipposideros armiger | reverse complement strand
GCGAGAGTGGACGGGTGCAGCCAGCGGTGACCCGGCTCACACGTTCGGCGCGGTCCCTACCGCCTGTGACAGAGCCGCCTTGGAGGTCCCACACTTGGGGAAGATTTCCTTCCATCTCCCGGTATGTTGCCTCTGCGCAAAGCCTGGACACGGGATGTCCTGCCGGCTGAGCTGACTCCCGATGTCCAGGGGATGCTGACACTTGCGTGGGCCGTGGGGACTATACTGACTGGTGACATTGGCAGACAACCCAGACTCCTCAATTTAGTTGATGAACTTCTACCCCCCTTATTAGACTTTAATGTGGGAAAAGATACTAAGCAAGTTACCTTCATCTCTTTTCTTGCTCATTTTAACATGTAAAGATACGAGTGAGCAGATAAATGATGACAAGCCCTAGCAGTGTGGGGGACTTCATGGACCGAATAATCTGCCCATTAGTTGCAAAGAACAGACGAATTTCAGCATATGGAGCGTAGGGCGTTTCTGAACTCTTTAAAATATTTCTGAACTGCAGCAGCCTTTGGTGGAAGGGGGCTAGTGATGACATTTTGGTGAATCTATTAGTTGACACTAGATCCTTCTTGTGCTTTGAAGAATAAACCCTAATCTATTTTATAATTAACTCCTCAAGGAAGCTTCAGTGTGACCATACGACGAATCACAACCATAATTACAAGTGTTGCTAATGGAAATATTTTTAAAATTTAAAGAAGGATTCAAAAGGTGGTCATAAAGGTACAAACTTCCAGTTACAAGATAAGTAGGTACTAGAGGTGTCATGTCCAGCGCGTGACTATGGTTAACACTGATACATGGTATATGTGAAACTTGTGAAGAGTGCATCCTAACAGTTCTTATTACAAGGGAAAACGTTTTTTTCTTTTCTAAAAAATTGTATCTATATGAGATGATGGATGCTAACTAAATGTATTGCAGTCATCATTTCACAATCTGTGTAAGTCAAACCATTGTGCTGTACACTCTAAACTTATACAGTGATGTATGTCAATTATATCGCAATAAAAATAGGAAAAATTTATTTTTTTTCTCACAAATACTCTTCAAGTAATATGTGAGTGTTTCTTTACATTTAAATGACTTACTCTGTGATTTGGGTTTTGCCATATAGGTTTTCTTAGAACTTACAACTGTAATATGTGACCATACAGTTGAAAAGTGGAAAAATTGATTTGCAGATTTGGGACTGACTTAACTCTAAATTTTATGACAGCTTCAGATATCCAATTGTATTTGTCTGCTTGCTCTGCCACAAGAAGAAAAATACCACAGACCAGGAGCTTAAACAATGGAAATTGATTTCTCACACTTCTGAGGCTGGGAAGTCCAAGGTCAAGGTGCTGGCAAGGTAGGTTTGTGGTGAGAGCTCTCCACCTGACTTGCAGTCAGAGGCTGTGTCCTCACCTGGCTGAGGGAGGGAGTAACGGAAGAAGGGAGTGCTCTGGTGTCTCAGCTTTTTTTGTTTAATTTTTCTATTATAGCTGACATACAATGTTATATTAGTTTCAGGTTACAACATAGTGATTAGACATTTATATACCTTATGAAGTGACCACCCCGTGGTGTCTTTCCTTTTCTATTTTTTCTTTTCAAGATTTGATTGGGGAGTTGGGGAAGGGGAACAGACAAGTTGCTGTCCTTTTTTGTTCGTCAGCCTAGTTGTGGAGGACGTCGCTTCACTGGCCCATGTTGGTATTATCATTGCGCTCTTCCCTGCTGAGGCAGATCCGTTGCTGGCCACTGGACAGCCGCTCACGGCAGCTCTTGGCAACTCATGCCGGCCGGCCACTCACAGTAGCTTACAGCAGCCCACTTCAGCTTCATTGCAGCCTACACCATCGCTGGCGACTCACGGCAGCCCAGCTCCAGGTCGAGCTGTTGTTCACCATCTTAGCTATAGAGGGTGCAGCATCACTGGCCCTCATGTGGGATCCAAACCGGGGCCCTGCTGCTCAGAGCTGGCGTCCCAAGCCAGCTCTTAACCAATGTGCCACTCAGCCAGCCCCCATGGTGCCTTTTCTTATAAGGGCACTAATCCTATTGGAGTAAGAGCCCACCCCTTATGACCTCATTTAACCTTAATTACCTCCTAAAGTCCCCATCTCAAAATCTAGTGACATTGGGGTCAGGGTTTCAGCATACAGATTTTGGGGGGACACAGTGCAGTCCACAGCGTTAGTCTTGTAGCCCCTTCTCAGTCCTGATCCCTGTGTTTGGAACAGCTGACGATCCCCTTTTTTGGCTCTAATGTCACAGTTTTGTCCTCTTCCTGCTATTTTTCTGACTCTGTTTTCATTATTGGTTCTTCTGCCATGGGGGATTAGTGGCATTCCTTATGGATAACTTCCTTTTCCCTGTAAAGAGAAAAAAAAAAAGAGCTAGCGTTTTTGAATACCTACTAGATGTTTTATATAGTCATTCAGTCAGTTACCGAATTTGTATCGCTTGCTAGCTTCTTGCTAAAAACTATTCAGGTCACTAAGAAGACAAAGTTCTTCCTTTTATGATGTTTTCATTATGAGTAAAAAGATATAAAAAAATTAATATATAATATGTCAGGTTACGGTAAGAAGTTCCATGAATTAAAATAAAACATGGGAAGAGGATGAGGGTTCTGTTTTTTGATGGGAGGGGAGTGTGGTCTTAGAAGGCCCTTCTGATGAGATGACATTTGAGCAGAGGCCAAAGGGAGTGAGGGAGCAAGTCAGGTGGAAATCAGGAGGAAGGGCACTGGTACAGAGGGAATAGCAGTGCTGATGCCCTGAGGTGTGTTTGCAGCCAGTGAGGCCGCAGCAGCCTAACCAGGGGGAGAGGAGGCTGGACAGAAAGAGCAGGCCAGGTCACATAGGGCCCGAAAGGCGAGAGGCTTTTCCAGCATTCTGAGCTGGGAGGGACATGATCTGACTGACATTCTAAAACAACCACTCCCACTGCTGTAGTTGTATGGTGTGGTGGAAGCTGGGAGACTAGGTGGGAACTATTAGAACAGTCCAGATAAAAGAAGGTGATGATGGTAGCAGTGGAAGAGATAAGAAGTGGTTATGCATAATGTCTACCAAACCATGCCATTGCCTGAGCATGTGGTCCTTCAAGATGACTATGAAGCAATTTTTAGAAATGTGTTTCTTGAGGGGAGATTCTGGAAAGATGACCGCAACAGCCTATTTGTTGAGTCACCACATAAAAACAGACAAAGCGACTATAAAGCAAAACCCAAAGCCCATAAACAACATCCACAAGAAATCTAAGTGAAATGGTGTCCCCACGATCGCCCTTACATAGGCAGGTGGGAACAAAGCAATAGCAGTTATAAGAGCTTTCTGGTATCAGCAGAGGGAATCAGTGACGCATCTAGAGAACTCCAGAATGGCCGGAAGGCTCCTCTGGAAGGCCCAGCCAGTCAAGAGCAGCAGCTGAAAGAGGCCATCTGCAGTAGCGTGAGGGCACTAGGGGTCATGGTCAGGTGTGAAGGGACTGGAGCGATACAGCTGTAGGAACTCTTGAAACTGACTTACCAGGGCTTCCTTCCAGGAAAGGGGCCCACACTGAGGACAAACTGCTAGACCTGGAAACAAAATTGAGCTGAACAGAGACAAGGGAAAAAGAAGGTCTGGGTAAAAATGGAAGACCAGGAAATATCCAAAGGTAAGCTGACTTTAAAAAATTTTAATACTACATGGTTAGCAGGAAAGGTTCTCGGCGCAGTTAAAAAAGCTACACTGAGAACTGCCTTCTTGCCAAAGTTTGAGAAAACCATTTCACGTAAAAATAAGCAACAGGAAGGAGAATAAGAACAGAATAGCAGTTCTATAGACAATAAAAACACTCCAGAAAGACATGCCCACAGCAGATCAAAGCTAACACCCACTATTTAAAAGACACTAAGAAAATGATATGAGTCATGAACAAATCATGTAAATCAGAATTAGAAACACTCAAAATAAACAAATGCAGAATAAGAAATAAGAGAATAAAATTATTTCTGAAATGAAGACGAAAGTAAAAGAAACCCAAGGGTGAGTGAGCACATTTGATTATGCCTTAAGAGAGGTGGAAGATGAAAAAGAGGAAAATTTTGAAAATCAGTGAAGAGAGATTAAAAAAAGACCACAGAGAGAAAGTGGCAAGTATTCAAGATAGGCAAAAGAGATCCAGCATAGAGATAATAGGAGTCCCTATGTAGTTTCAATGAAACTACTCATTGAAAGAACACACTGCGCCTGAGCAAATCAACCTAGGTTTATAACACTAAGACACATTCTTGTAAAACTATTTGCCTTTAAAGAAAAAAAGTATGCCAGTTTCTCTGAGTATCTAAACAAAAAGAGCAAGTGACTTTTAGGTGAAAGAAAATTAAGTTATCATCAGACTTTTGGGCAGCAATGCCAGAAGAAAATGATACTCCAGGAAAGAAAATGTGAGAGGATAATAATTGCAGTGGATTGAAACATATCACATACGTTTCAATTCATGAGATCATAATGGTATGTATATATTTTATTTTTATTTTATTTTATTTTTTTTATTGGGGAATTGGGGGGATGGGAACAGTGCTGGGGAATTGGGGAAAGGGGAACAGACAAGTTGCTGGCCGCTCACGCTGGCTGCTGGCTACACACGGTAGCCCATGACAACCCAATGCCGCAGGGGCTGCAGCCTACGCCGTCGCCAGCAACTCATGGCAGCCCAGCTCCAGGTTGAGCTGTTGTTCAGCATCTTAGCTGTAGAGGTCAGCGTCACTGGCCCTCATATGTGGGATCCGAACCGGGGCCCTCTGGCATCCCAAGCGAGTTCTTAACCATCGCACCACTCGGCCGGCCCATGTATATATTTTAAATCTATCAGTCTCCTTCGGAGGATGATAAAGAACCAATTTGTTAACTTGAAAACTGGTAAATGCGTTGGAAAAATCAATCATTATTCCTTCTGCACAATATGAACTCTACCCTCCTGTAATCAAATAGTAGGTGAAAGGAATCATCTCTTTATAAAATATTCTAACAAAAGAAATAATAGGATTTGAGTATTACAATGTTCAGTCTCCTATGAATTAAGAGATCTAGGCTTTGTGTATCAACAGCTGCTGAGACCACAGAGAGAGAGACCAGCAGACATACCTTATGTGCCTCATGGTGAAAGAAGCAAGCAACACCACCCAGGTAGCCTTGCCAAAGGGACTGAACCTCGGCCTGAATTAGCCCCAGAATTCTTTTGTCAACTTACAAGAACAGAAGAACATGAGTATTCAACCAGTAAAATTTAGACTGTGGGAAACTTTGCAAGACAAATGGCCCACATTCTTCAACAAATAAGTAAATAAGTGAAAAGAAAGGGATGGGGGGCCAGCCGAGTGGCGAGATGGTTAAGAGCTGGCTTGGGATGCAGAGGGCCCCAGTTCGGATCCCACATATGAGGGCCAGTGACACTGCCCTCCACAGCTAAGATGGTGAACAACAGCTCAACCTGGCGCTGGGTTGCCATGAGTTGTCGGTGACGGCGTAGGCTGCAGCCCTTGCTGCAGTGGGTTGCCATGGGCTACCGTGTGTAGCCAGCAGCCAGCGTGAGCGGCCAGCAGCCGCTGTGAGCGGCCGTCCAGAAGCCTGCAACTGATCTGCCTCGCCCGGGAAGAGCGCAATGATGGAGCCAACTTGTGCCAGTGAAGCAATGTCCTCCACAACCAGACTGAAGAACAAAAAGACAGCAACTTGTCTGTTCCCTAATTCCCCAATAAAAATCTTTTTTAAAAAAATGAAAGGGATGGGAGGAGATCAGCAAATAAAAAAAAAAGCGAGACTAAACTATAGTGGTAAGCGACATTCAGGTGATAAAACTGTCATGAAATGCAAGGGTGGTGATTTAAAACCATGTCTGCAAAATTTTTTTTTTTTTTTAAGATTTTTATTGGGGAATTGGGGGATAGGAACAGACAAGTTGCTGTCGTTTTGTTCTTCAATCTGGTTGTGGAGGATGTTGCTTCACTTGGCCCAAGTTGGCACCATCATTGTGCTCTTCCCTGATGAGGCAGATCAGTCGCTGGCTTCTGGACGGCTGCTCACTGCGGCTGCTGGCCGCTCACGCTGGCTGCTGGCTACATACGGTAGCCCATGGCAACCCACTGCCACAGGGTCTGCAGCCTATGCCGTCGCCGGCGACTCATGGCAGCCCAGCTCCAGGTTGAGCTGTTGTTCAGCATCTTAGCTGTGGAGGGCAGTGTCACTGGCCCCTATGTGGGATCCGAACCAGGGTCCTCTGGTGTCCCAAGCCAGCTCTTAACCAACGCGCCACTTGGCCGACCCATGTCTGCAAAATTTTAAACAACCCTCCCATATATGACCCCTCCCCTTGAATCTGGGCTGGCCTTAGCGACTCACCTGGAACCAGGAGAATGCGATATAAGTGGATTTGCATGACTTCTAAAGCCAGGTCATAAAAAACAATGACACTCCCTCCATGTTCACTGGAACACTCTATTTAGGAAGACTGAACTATTATGTAGGAAATCTGATTTGTAGGAGGCTGCCATACTGAGAGGAAGGCCAGGCCGCCTGGCGAGGCCATGCTGGGTGCTCTAGTGAATAAGTCTGGCAGAGTCACCTCCATGCTGACAGCCAGGATCAGCCCCCAGACGTGTGAGGGAAGATGCTTTTAGATGATTCCATCCTCCATTTATTAGTCACCTGCAGGCACTGCGTCTTCCCAGCTCAAACACCATGGAGAGATACTGGTGTCCTGTAGCCAGTTTGTACCGTCGTGCAGGAACCAACGGTTCGCATCACTTCCCAACTCCATACTCAGTGATGTCACATGGTAGCTTGGAATCGGAGTATTTACACCATGGAAATCAGCAAACACTACAAATCAGGGGCGTTCTTGCAGCGTCTCGTCTGACTTCCTGACCTGCAGGATCCACAAATAGGTGCTTGAAGGCACCCAGGTTTGGAGTCATTGTTTTATTACAAGGAAATGATTACTGTAAAGGCTAGTGGTGACTTTTGGAGGGAGGAAGGTGGTTGAGATTAGAGCTTCTGAAACTTCCGGGATGGCTGGCAGATTCTCTGAATGTGGGTGGTGGTTTAAAGGATAGTTCCTCTTACAACAATTAAGTCATATATTTGTTTTATAATTTTCTGTATCTGTTTTAGTTTGTAATAAAAATATTTCTTTAAAAAAGTGTTTTTTTAAAATAGGAAGATAGTAGGATGATGACTTCTTTTCTATTTCCAATATATATTTAGCAAAATGCACTTTGGATGTGGAATAGTTCAATGACAACACTAACAGTTAAATTTTAAAGTTTTGAAACCTACATTATGGAAACCTATATGAGCCTCATGGAGATAATGTTGATATCACTTCATGAATATATATTGATACGTTCAGAAAATAAAGTCATACAGTCTCAAAGGAGAGAGCCACTTATAATGAGCTCTTTGGATAGATAGTTCAATTCTTAATTACCCTGATGGAAATAAAAAATAAGCTTACTTTAAGTTTACATCAAATATAATATTTATGACTGTGCCAGAGCTTATGGGATATAAGAATAAAAGCCTTCTCAGTATGTTTCTTATATTTTACGTAGACCAGCAATATACTTTTATTTACTACGACAATTTTATACTAAATGCTTTTAACATATGCAGTGTTCCTACTTTAAGGTATTAGATACTGCTAGATTTGATCAGATTGGATATTAGTTCCTAATATTTAGTTTCCTGTATTTAGCAAAATTAGAATGACATCAGAATAATAATAACAGCAATAATAATAATACAAGCAACTTGGTATAGTGCCCTACATAATAGGCCCTCAATATTGGAGTTGTACTGCTTTGGTAGAGTACAGAAATAGTTATGCGGCATGATTCAGGTATGTGAGAACGGTGCCCGCTACAGGCTCTGAAATTCCACCATTAGAATGTACTCATGTGAGTCTGAACGGCAAATACCTTCAGGAAAAAAAAAATCGTGTCTTTCAGACAACGCCTCCACAGGAGACAGGTGTTACACATCTCAGTGAGACTTATGGGAATGGACTCAGGCCCCATGCCTGGGGCAAGGTAGGAGGGACCTCAGAAAAGGGGGCTGTGTAATGACCGGCGAGGTGGACAGTTCCAAACAGACGCATTCTGTTAGCCATCCTTGGTCCTCCAGCTTATTTTAAGAAATCTTTTTTCCTGAGATGTGGCAAAAGACTGAAAGTCCTCTCAGCACCAAAAGCGAAGATTTAGAAATGAGGTAAAATGTCATGAGTTAAGCGCTGTGTCAAATAACCCAGGTTACAGGATAGATTAAATATCTTATTTGGGTGACATCCAAATAAGCAGTACTTTTATTTATGGAACAGATGTTACCGTTTGTTACATTGCAAAGCCCCAGCACCCATGCACTGGTGTACCAGTGCTTTTCGATGAATTCAGCCTGGTTCAGGGATTCCAATCTGACTATTAAAGTCTCCATTTCACTTAGGTGCTCATTATCGCTGATGACAGCCTTTGGCATAACTGCAGTGAATGTGTGTCTGCCTGTCTGTCTGTCTCTTCCCTTGCCAGCTTACGACGGTGTAACAGTCTGCACCTCAGATGGCAGTGGGTGTGGTGATCTCCTTTTTTGTGATCATCTCCCTCTTCTGCCCGACATGCCCCACCCCCTCCACCCCACCCACCAATTCCCCGGATACCCTACCCAGTGGTTCTTTCTGGGTGTGAGGACTTCACCCCAGCAGCAGCTGTCAGTAACTGCAGCCATGGGGCTGGTGCTCCATGTGTGCTCCAGAGGTCCCCTGAGAACTCCCAAGAGGTGCTTGCGGGTAGGTAGTGAGGTCCCAGGGTCTAACTCGAACCTCTGTGAATGTTGGTGGCCCCTGGTCTAGCCAGAGAAGACCCCTTCCTCCCCCTTTTTGTACAGTCAAGAGTGGTGGTACTAGGGTGCCCTTGAGGGTTTCTAGACAGTGACCCCTGAT
The DNA here is from genome assembly GCF_001890085.2 of Hipposideros armiger. Classification (NCBI taxonomy): domain Eukaryota; kingdom Metazoa; phylum Chordata; class Mammalia; order Chiroptera; family Hipposideridae; genus Hipposideros; species Hipposideros armiger. The sequence goes on along the minus strand of NW_017731967.1, from coordinate 688,976 downwards.
CCCAGCATGGGGGCCTACCGCTGTGGTGGGTCTTTGAACTTCCAAGCTGAGACACAACACCTTGTGTTCTCAGCCATGAATCATCTCTGGGGTTCTTGGCAGTTCCCACCTTGAATTTGTATCCTTTAGGTGGTAGCCACAGCTTTGCACAAACCATTGTGTATATCAGGGACTGTATGACAACAGGAAAATGCATATTGGATACTTTATTTTGATACATTAACAAAACTTTTCATCATCCTAAACTAGTATAGTCTGATCTTTGATATAATCCTGAACTTTTTTTCATTGTTTCATTTTAAAACATAAAACATTAAAGTGTAAGATAAACAAAAACCCATACAAAACATGATGTCTGTGGCTCCTTTCCATTTTTCACTTGCACCTCGTCGTTTTATTTTTCTCCCCCATCCCTCCTTTTTTCACATTTGTTTTCTCTCTAATTTCTCTTTCTTACACAAGTTCCTTACTCCTCAAGTAACCTATTGGTGGCACCCAGAGGCATTTCTTAGGGTATTTGGTGGTGCTCAGAAATAGATTGTAGAACCTTGTATACTCATTAAGCAATTTATCTCAATTGGAATAGTGTCACTTTCATTTGATCCTATCTCAACTCAAAAAAACCCTAAGTTTACTAACATATGCTAACAAAATATTAAAGTTTAGTGTGTTAAAATTTAAATTTATCGTAAGTCCAAATTGCCAAATATTTTTAATTAAAACGTTTCCAGTAACCGATGACGTGTAGATGGCCAGCATGGTACTCATCAATGGTTTTGATTTAAAAATCAAAGAAACCAAACACGTTAGCATTCAGTTTCTGTGGGAGTTTTCTCTTGCCCGACAGTCTGTTCCGTTTTAATCCCAGACACCGCTGCTAGGTTACTTACGCTGCTGGCATGTCCAGACCTGTCTAATGGGCCCTCGGTGGCCTTAGCATTCCCAGGACGGCCGTGTAAACTTTTTGACCTTAAAGATGGGACGCCCAAAGTTTGGTGTAGTTTCACAGTCAGTGAGTTCTCCTTTTCAGATCTGTCCGTAACAGCTAGAGATACACGCGAGATGCGAGGGACCGTTTTAGACACACAGTTATCATCTTCGCTCCCTGTAAATTGCTCTTTAGGCTCCACTTGCCTCGCAGCTTCCGATGCAATGGAAGGGATGTCTGTACTGTGAGAACGTGTAATCTTCTGAACCTGGTATTTCCATTCTGCCGTCCATTGCTGAACGGTAGGGGGACACGCTTGATCCATGATGGAAGTGTATTCCGCACTCCAGTTGTTCACCCTGCCGACCAGCTTCCTCCCACGGGAATACACAAAGCTTCTGGACTTCATGGTTTTACACGCACTGAACGTTTGATTGGGGCCACAGTGTGCCAGCTGGGTTCCTTCCAGGGGGTAGCAAACGGTGCCTTCCATCTTTGCTGACCCAACTGTCAGCTGTGTGTTTTGAAACTCTGATTTGTTCTGTTCAGGCATAACATCTGTTTGATTTAAACCCGGGGGAAAAGTCTCTTCTGTTTTAGAGTCGACCTGCTTTTGGTCACCTTCAGCTGAAATCCCAATTTCTGGACCTAATTTGGGCTCCAAGGTGTGTTTTATGTCGTCTATTGCACGCTGGCTGCGGTCCAGTGTTGCTGGTGAGCTCGTGCCAGGCAAGAGGTGCAGGCTGCCCTGTCGCTCTGGCACCAGGCGCATCTTTGGATCCTTCTCCTCCTTCAGCCGGAAGGAGCCGGCTTTCTGCCTGAACCCCGCGCCTGGTGGCATGGAGAGAGAAGTGTCCTCGTTCAGTAGCTCCTCGCCCATGAAGTGGTACCTGCCCATGCCACAGCTATCGGCACTGTTGACGCTGCTCTGCCTTAGAAGATACGCTGGGTCACATTCAGAAGAAGCCCGGGACCGTGTCTGTACCAGGTCGGACCTGTCAATGCCTGCGAGATTTTCCAGAGCGTTCACCATCCTGCTGGATAACTCCTCCAGCTGAGACAGCCGAAGGTCAACAGTCTGTAGGGATGTCTTCATGAAATTTTCCCTTTCATTGATCTCTTCCAACCTCATGGACATATTTTCAACCCTGGAGAATGCAAAGGAATAGGATTGGTAAAATGAGATGAACCGAATATTAAAAACAAAAACGGAACGTTATTATTGTTACATGACTGTTCAGTCTTTTGAGAATCATGGAGCTCGTTGGGCCTATTTTCAAACTGCATACACTCCTAATGGAACCACTAAAAATTACTCTGAGGTGCATCTGAAAGAAATGGAAATACAGTTAATACCTACTGTGCTCTTTGCCACTCATCACTCTGAAGTGCCTGATGTATTATTCATTAATATAAATGTTCACTGTGGGAATGTCCAGGCATGTTTAAATCCTTGCAACAGCTCTGTGAGGTAGGTACCATTTTGCAATTAAGGAGATTCAGTCATGGAAAGTGTAAGTAATTTGCCCAGAGTCATGCAGTTGGTCAACAGTGGACCTGCATTTGAAGACACACAGTGTGACCCTAGGATTTGCTTCAGCTTTCGTCTTTGAAATGGTTCTGGTAATAAAGATATCACATTGCTCTGGTAATAAAGATGTTTGAGTTTGGGCTATAGCTGCTGGCCATTCACGGTTATGAGGACAAAAATCAATCCATGAAAACCTTTCCTTGAAGTTCAGGGGATTCAGAGAATAAATTGTTAGTGATTAAGTTCCGATTATCAGATACTTTGCTTAAGGGACATGAGGTCATTTAATTGTCTGAAGAAGACCAGTAACTTTAAATTGCTCATTATATTAATCATTGGTGTTCCCTTAATGGGTTTGTAAGAAAGAGAGCTCATGGCAAATTATAAATATCTGCTGTTAGATTTGTTTTTAAACTCCACGAGGTCAGGCAACGGTTACTGTTGCCTGAACTAAAACCTACTGGTGCAGACTATCTTATATCTCAAGAATACGTACAGTTCGAATTCTTTTAATGGGTTCATGAAATTTAACTCCTAAGAGGCAGCAGGGCATGTCCAGGGCATAGCACTGCCTTCTCAAAGTTGAATTTCTCCCTGAGGTGGCAGGACAGAGGACATCCTGGCTCCCTGCTGGGAGCTGCTGGGGCCTCTGAACTGGGCAGTGTGGTGGTCTGTTCTGGTAAGTTCTTCCTTGTGTGAAGCAAGCACTGGTCTGATTTTGTCAGGCCTCAATTTCCCCCAGCTTCCTATCTTTTCATAGCAATGTGCAGGCCATTTCTAGAGTCACCTAGTTTGCACTGTTTCTAGTAGGTCCTTGCTGTCCTGTCTCTGTATATACCCTTATACATCCCCCTCCGTTCTTGCTTTCCTCTTCACCACTTCCTGTTACCTGCTGCCCTTTGCTCGGACTTTCTGCTCCCTGCCCCCTGCCGACTCCATCCCCTATGCTCGCCCACTCACCTGCCTCTGCAGCATCCTTGGCCCTCATTCTCCCAGAATGCGATTGCAAATGCTGTATTTCTGTTAGCCACAGTGATGTGTGGGAGAGTACTTGGTTTCTATTCTTAACTCTTCGTGGGGAGAGGACTATTTTTATACCCTGAGGAAACCACATCATTTGAGCAGGAAGGGTCTGGCTTCCTGGAAGCTTGCCACCAGGAGGACCAAATTCACCGCATATGAGAAGTCCTGACTTCCTTCTTTTCAAGGTTCCCTACCTTCAATGCCAATATTTTGAATATTTCAAATCATTTTGTCAGATCACTTATAACTATTTTTCTAGTATGACCATTGTTTGGCTCAGAGGGATTATTTCTTTAGGTGGTAGGTACTTCTGTGATACAAATGCACTTTCTTACATACTGCCATACTGATTGCTTATTAGATCTACTTCTATCCATTCCCCCCACTTTGAATTCATAGCTTCTGTAACTATTTCTGTGTTTGGATTTACTTGCAGAGCACATAAGTAGCTTCACTAGGTTTTTATCTCATACATTGTGGTAGCATTTACTTCACAGCCAAAATTCTTCCATTTAAGAGGACTTTTGAAAAGGCATGAAGGCCATTTTTCTAACCTCTGCTCCATGTATATCTCCATGTATAACATCACTGAGAACCCAGGACCTGCTTTGCTTAATCCGTCTTGATGAATAATAGCTGTGCTTGCCCCCCTCGGATTTTTCTCTCTTTGATTCTGAGATTTGTATAGGTTGGTCTACGGGGTTTTCCGTTAAAAGAGTACACTCTAATGCCCCAATCAGTCTCAAAATCTGGCACATATGTAACTCTACTTGTTTTTAAGTTAAGAAAGTGAAAGATAGTGGTATCAGGTTAATATATCATTACTCTTTTCGGTCTGTTTAGTTTGTTTTCAAGAAAAAAGGAAAGGCTGTTTCTGATTAACGTTTTGTCACCTTCAGGAATTCTCTTTGAGAAGCACCCATATTGTCACAAGACATGAAGCCACCCCACCAGCTCCTCTATTGTGCATCTTTCACCAGTGTCAACACCAACAATAATAACAAAGTGGTAGAATGATAATGTTTTGAGAATTAATGAAATTGTGTTAATGAAAGTGCTCTGTGAACTATAAAAGCTACGCCAAGTGTAAAATGGCATGACCCCCATGTAGGAATGATGGCAAATTCGCAGATGCTTTTATCTGTATCTTAGTATATCTGTTGTTTAGGGTATTTGATTTTGAACGTTTTACCACTAAGCTTTAAAGTAGTTTAACTAAAATGCATTTTTAAGGTGTTGTAAATAAAGTTTTCCATTTCATTCAAATAATAGGTACAACAATATATAAATTTGTGGAACTATTGTAGTGCCTTCCAACATAATATTTATGTGTGGCCTAACTTTACTGGACTTTCATAAACTCTTATCTATGAAACATAAGGTCCAAAGTCACATTTTCGTGGAAAGAGCCCCTGTGTGTCTTTCCTAAGGACAGAACTTAGATATTTGGAGCTCTGGAGTAAGCCAGTTCTTAAAACTCGTTTTCTGTGTTGTCATCTTTTCATGTGCAGCCATCACCCTTCACCTGCAAGGCATCTCATAAATTATATGGGAACATTTCCTTAATGATAGACTGAAATGTTCACATCAAAACATGTGAGCGGAGCAACCAGGCCCAGTTCATACTTGAAGAAACCCATGTTTCAAGATCCCGTGATGTTCTATATTGAGTTCTAAGACTATTCCTACCCTGTAATTTCAGTCCAGGTCTATAGATCATAAAGCCGTCTAATCCAGTCCCAATTTTATATCCAGCCGTTTTAATCCCTAGCCACTTCTTCCTATGGGGCTGCCTTTTAAGTTTAGTAATTACAGGGAGGACACCTAGGCTCGGACCTGGCTATGCTTGCTTACAGGGTTTTTCTATGTGAAAGACTAAGCAAAGAACAAGTCTTAAATCTCCTGACTTCATTCTTTCTAAAAAAGGAAAACACTGGATAGTTACTAAAAGAATATTGAGCTCTGTGAGGAATCTAGCTCTGGGCTTCATTGTGAATATACACTGACATGGCCACCCCTCAGATTTCCTTGGTTTTTAGAATTCAGTTCATCTAAATCATTACCCTTTTCTGGCTATGTTCCACTTTCTGTTCAGGCCAGACTGTGTGGCCAGCCACTCAGTGAAGCTCCTATTAATGCCCTAGGTTCTTTCTCCCCTACTTCTGACACAATCGTGTTGACCCCTAACCCTGCATTTATCACGACTAGGACTCCAAATGTTTATGCCGCCATTTGCAGACACTAGCATGATTGTGGTATCCCCACTGATTGGTTCATGGGAGCATAGGTCCCCTTCAGCACCTTTTGCTATGCCTTACACATCATTCACCTCCTGCATCCTTGCCCTTGGGCTGTAGAGCGTCACCGTGAAGGTCACGGGCGCCACATTGACTTGGCTCACTACAAAACCATGGTCTCTAATCTTATTTGGGTCCTCATAGTCCTGCTGGGCAATCTCTTAGCTAGCTCCTCTCCTACCAGATTTTCTCTAAAAGTGAAGTCACGTCCTCCTTACAGGTTTCAAGTCTGTAATGTTCCTGGCAGGTCGTCTTTCTCCATTCCTCTTGTTTCTTTCTGTGTGTCTGGACTTTCCATTAGTGTTAAACTCCTGGCCTCTCTCTAGCCTTTTATTTATTCTTGAGGAGGACTGATTTTGGGGTTGCAGTTTGGGGACCTGGACACCAGCATGCTTTTCTCTCTCACTCTGGGAGCCAACTGCCTGCATGGAGCGTGGGTTCTTACTCTGTCTTGTTCAGATGGTAAATTTGGTGGGGGAGGCTGACTGCTTGTGGGAAGGGGGGCCTGCAGTGGCTGGCGCTGCCTGTGACTGAATGGGTCCATCTAGCTCTGGGGTGTGTATCTGATAACAACTGAAGCACACCCTCTAGCACATTTATTAATAAAGCTGGTATTGTTATCTCTATTCACCTGATGGCTGCATCTATCTCTGAATTGGCACCCAAAGCCAGGTAAGGAATAAGATTGTCATTTACTATGCACATTAAAACGCCAACATGGGCCGGCCGAATGGCGCGATGGTTAAGAACTGTCTTGGGATGCCAGAGGGCCCCGGTTCGGATCCCACATATGAGGGCCAGTGACACTGCCCTCCACAGCTAAGATGCTGAACAACAGCTCAACCTGGAGCTGGGCTGCCGTGAGTCGCCGGTGACGGCGTAGACTGCAGCCCCTGTGGCAGTGGGTTGCCATGGGCTACCGTATGTAGCCAGCAGCCAGTGTGAGCGGCCAGCAGCCGCAGTGAGCGGCCGTCCAGAAGCCGGCGACTGATCTGCCTCGCCCGGGAAGAGCACAATGATAATACCAACATGGGCCAGTGAAGCAACGTCCTCCACAACTAGACTGAAGAACAAAAGGAGAGCAACTTGTCTGTTCCCCTTCCCCCAATTCCCCAGCACTGTTCCCATCCCCCCAATTCCCCAATAAAATCTTTAAAAAAAACAAAAACAAAAAAACAAAACAACAACAACAACAACAAAAAAACAAATCTGCCCTCCCTGGGTAGATTTCCCTCAGGGGACTCTGGTCTCTCTCTTTAAAAAAAAAAAAAAAAAAAAAACGCCAACATTGAATCCCACCCCTTCCCCGTCATCCAAGCAACTTTGATGCCTATTAATTTATAAGATTAAGACATTCAAATGGAATCTTCCCAAACGTCTCCCACGTCACTGCCATGTTTGTGTTTCTATCACCTTCTCCACTTCCAAAGAGTCACCCAGCTCCTCTCCAAGACAGACCTCTCTTTCAGGTCCTCTTCTAGTTACTAGTTCATTCTTTCCTTCTTGTCTTTCTTGTTAGAGGCTCTGTTACCAGCACCTTCTCTTCCTGGTCACTTGGGAAGAGGCTGCCAAATAAGACCTCAAGGCCACGAATTGCTGATTCCCTATCAAGCCTAGAGGAAACCCAGGACCTTAACCCAGATCCGTAAATAAAGGATTGGGGGAGCTAGAACCTGCTGTGATAGGTTTGGCTAGTCTAAGACCCATGTATCCTAAGTATAGTACCAACTGTATCTAAAACTGTATCATTTATGAGTTATAGCCTGCATACTTTGAAATAGACATATAAAGTAAAAATTTTATCAATGGAATAGAAAATACGAAAGAGTAAAGAGGAGGAAAAAAGGAGGCAATGCATGCCACATATTCCCAAAATCTACAATAACATACTTGTTATAGTTAAATATCAAGTTTGGCGTTAAGCTTCCTTGAAGCCATGGAAAAAAAGGAAACCTCACCAGATTACATAATTCTCATTGTTCCAGGAAAAGAAGTTGAATCTATGACAAAGTTTTGTCAGAAAAGATTCTTTCCAACTCAATTCCTCCTGAGCCCGTGAACCCGTGGTAAGGGATGCCAAACAACAAAACAAAACAAAACAAAAATCAGTGATTTGGATTTGCAGGAGACACAGAGATGGCCTTCAAGCTCCAATTGATAAGGATACATGTTACCAATCACTAACTGGTATGGTGAGAACAGACTATTTAGGTTGACAAGTTCTACCTTGATTGTGCTGGCAGAAGTTATTTATAAAATGTTCTCTTCCCACCAGTCCTGTTGGTTATCTGATGTCATCCCTTCCAGCAAAGAGACGACACCTGCCAACACCTGCCGAGTGGCTCAGTTGGTTAAGAGTTAGCTTAAGAGCGGGAGCTCTGAGCAACACCAGTGTTTGATTTGGTGTTGCTGATATTAAGAATTGCCCATGACAAACAATTATGAGTAGCAGAATCATTTGCATATTGAAATTTAGTTCCTAGCTCCTGAAAGTAAAACCAGTTTTGAACCCAAAAGGAGCATAGTTGATATCCTATTTGGTATTCCTGGAGGGAAAGTCTTTGAGAATAGGCTAGAAATTTGCATTCAAATCAGGAGACAAACTTTTGAGTCATCCAACTGTTAAAACATTGAGCTCCTACTATGCAAGCTCACCTAGTCTGAGGTGTGAGGTAATTGGGGAGTTTCCTATAAGGAATTGGCATTTGAGCCCACATCCAAAAGATGAGTAGGCAGAGGGAACAGCGTGTGCAAAGCCCCTGCAGCAGGAAGGGAATATGACTGGAGTACTGAGCATGAGGGAGGACAGTCCAGGGTGAGACTGGACAGACAGCTGGGCCTTCTAGGCCTGGGATCAATGGAAGCCACTGAAGGGCTTCTACAGAGAGCCGAGGGGACACGTGATCAGTCTGCTGAGTGCAGAGTGGATGGAAAGAGCAGAAATGAACATGGAGAGCTCAGATGGGGGTGACTTCAGGCCTCCAAGTGAGAAGTGATGGTATCTTGTACTACCATGCTGGTGTTAGCAAAGGAAAGAAGTGGGTAGACCCCAGTTTACTCACAAGGGGAAATAAACAGAACCTGATGAACGTTAGTGCAGAAGAGGGAGGTGTCATGACTTGCCACTGTCCGTCTTGCTAAACAAGATGGCAGCTGGGGCTGGCCGAGTGGCTCAATTGGTTAAGAGTTAGCTTAAGAGTGCGAGCTCTGAGCAACAGGGCTGCCGGTTCAATTCCCACACGGGCCAGTCACACTGCGCCCAAGCTGAGCTGTCGCTGAGCTGCCAACAGGTGGCAGGATGGCTCAGCTGGTCTAACAACAAGATTGCCTGTTCAATGATGGGCTATTCCCGCCCGCAACTAACACTGAACTCGGCACCTTGAGCTGAGCTGCCACCCGGATGGCTCAGTGGGTAGAGCACGTGCTCCTAACAACAAGGCTGCTGGTTCGACTCCTACATGGGATGGTGGCTACGCCCACCCGCAACTAAGACTGAACACAGCACCTTGAGCTTAGAGGCCACGAGCTGCCAACGGGCAGCCAGATGGCGACTGGCGCCCTCCACAACGAAGATTGAAGAACAACAACTTGGCTGGTCCCCTTCCCCATCCCCAACACCGTTATCCTCCCCCAATTCCCCAATAAAATCCTTAAAAAAAAAAGATGGCAGGTGGTGCCGCTCACAGAGCCAGGAGCACAGGAGAGGATACCCAAGTCTGGGAGGAAAGCCATGCACGCAGTGCCCTAAAATGCTAAGTGGTGTTGGGTGGGGCTTTGGGTTAAGGACGCTGCAGCAGCCCACTGCTGTGTTAACTAAACACTGAGTCCCACTGAAATTCTTATTGGGAACTAAATGTAGAACCTTACAAAATATCGAAATTACATGATAAGAATAGATGGTTAAATTGTTAGGATGTTATATGTAACTTTCCAAGCACTAGGGGAAAGCCATGAATTTGGTTCTTGCTCGGAGGAGCACGACGAGTGTGTAACACCTGTGTGAACACGTTTCTAAGACTGAGTCATGCAAATCACAGGACCAGGTTTTGAAAGGCACCCAGACAACAGGGAGGCCAGGAAGGGACCGATGCCAGTTTTCACTCACCCCCCACCCCCCAACCGGACCCTGTAGTCAAATAGTGCCGGCAGCGGCAGTGACACAACTGAGAGGGGAACAGGAAAATCAAGTGGCAAATGGTGACTCAGAGAATAAAAACAATCAAATGTATAAAGAAGGTTTAAGAAATGGCAGAAACATCTGAGTACTGAAACATTTGAATTTAAAAATAACCACTGGTGGGCCGGCCGAGTGGCGCGATGGTTAAGAACTCGCTTGGGACACCCGACGCCCCGGTTCGGATCCCACATATGAGGGCCAGTGACACTGCCCTCTGCAGCTAAGATGCTGAACAACAGCTCAACCTGGAGCTGGGCTGCCGTGGGTCGCCGGCGACGGCGTGGGCTGCAGCCCCTGTGGCAGTGGGTTGCCATGGGCTACCGTGTGCAGCCAGCAGCCAGCAGCCACCGTGTGCAGCCAGCAGCCAGCGTGAGCGGCCAGCAGCCGCAGTGAGCGGCCGTCCAGAAGCCGGCGACTGATCTGCCTCGCCCTGGAAGAGCGCAATGATGGTGCCAACTTGGGCCAGTGAAGCAACGTCCTCCACAACTAGACTGAAGAACAAAACGACAGCAACTTGTCTGTTCCCCCTCCCCCAATTCCCCAGCACTGTTCCCATCCCCCCAATTCCCCAATAAAAATCTTTAAAAAAAAATAAATAAATAAATAAAATAAAAATAACCACTGGTGCCAAACATTAGGTAAAAATAAAACTTATTTTATTTCCATTCTTCCATCTTCTTGCTCCCCTGCTGTCCTGGTGAAGCTTCTCACCAAACCACCTCCTCTTTTTGTCTCTGGTATTCACCTGTGACTCAGCCTAGAAAGGGAACATGAGGGGCAGGAGTGCGCTCCCATGGCTGGTGGTGACCTCAGCCAAGGGAAATGGGAAATCGCCTGTTTTTACTGCCCGGTGCACTTTCGTTCCTATTACGTGTGCACAGAGCCCCAAGAGGAAAGTGCAATTTGGAAGTGACCTGATAACCACATTCTTGGAGCCTGGGTCCAAGAATGGTAAAAATCCAAAGAATGCTTGGGGGAGGGGAAAGGGGAAGAGGCCGGTTGAAACAAAACACCGTCTCCATTGTAAATGACTGGCTGTGATTAAACTCAAGTTAATGTCTAACCGGAAAGTGGAAATTTTAGACTATCAAGATGGGGGTACCTCATCATTTTATAAGAAATAATTTGTACATCTTGAAAGCTTAATCATCACTATTAAAATAGCAAAGAAATATTTCAAAGCTTTATTGAAAACGTACCTTTAAGCCCAAAAGTCAGTGCAGATATCCCTTGAGTGTGGCAGGTTAGATTACGAGGGGACTAGATCTAGGAGGGGACAGGGGCCAGATGCTGCCAGGGCTCCCTCCTGTGGGCTGGGGCAGAGTCACTGCCCTGAACCAGAGAGACTTCAAGGCGTATGGTGAATTCTGTTGTAATTTTGGGGGCCCCTGATGGGGAACTGTGTGCTGAAATATGTTTTTGAAGTCCTACCATGATTTTCTGTTTATCAATATGTGTGTGTATCTGTATTAGGAACCTTTAATTCTGAACTCGGGGATACAGTGATGAGCTAGAACCCCTCAGGCGGTCTCCCTCTCTGTGCTCATCCTTCCACCAGTACTGGTGGTTCAACTCTTTGGACCAAAGTTCTAGCAATCACCACATAAAAGCTTCAGTTGCTTTTATGAAGCAATAAAGAGTCTCAAAAGTTATATGATGAAAAAAATGTGGATAGTGCAAGTTTGTTCTTCCAGCCTACCCTCTGCTGGTTGTTCTTTACCAGCTGCAGGTAGAGCAATCCTGTAAAGCCTGCACAGCGTCACCCTTTCTGGGACCTGCCTTCATTGGCTCATTCATTGATTCACGCCCTCACGCATTCATTCATCCTGCATGTACTAAATTCTCTTGTGGATGGTGCTGATGCTGCTGGAACCCAGGATGTAAACGTGTCTGAAATCAGACCCAGCCCTAGTTCAGAGGCTCCCACCCTGATGGAGGACAGACCCCTCCGCCCCTCCTGTGGGTCCTGGTCTCACGGGAGCACAGAGGAGAGACCCTTTACCTCTGCTCTGGGAGGCTGGGAAGGAGCAACCAGACGGTAAGGCAGGGACAGGAGGCCAGGTCCCGGGGGAGACCGCCCTTAGCAAAGGCAACAACATGGCAACAGCGGGGAGAAAGACGGCTCCCGGAGCAGTCACGGCCTGCAGCCGGCTGCTGTCCAGGTTAATTAGGATACTATGGCAAAAGCCCCCACTTTGGGGGAGTGCAAGCACTGGC
>NW_017731967.1:666679-676449 GCF_001890085.2 Hipposideros armiger | reverse complement strand
TGGTCTGGTCTGGTCTGGCCTGGTCTGGTCTGGTCTGGTCTGGTCTGGCCTGGTCTGGTTTGGTCTGGTTTGGTCTGGTCTGGTCTTGGCCTGGACTGTTTGTGACAAATGTCATCATTCTCTTTTATACACAACATACAACCATCACCTAGGAACTTTCACATTATTCTGGGAGAAAACACACAAAACCCCGAAGTTTGAATAAACAAGAGGACTGGGGGTGCGCATGTAAATGAACTTTGGCACCCCCTCAGAGTTGGGCAAGGAGCCCGCAAACCTTGGCCCCGAGCTGGCCGTGCTGGGTGCACCTGTCGCAAGTGACACGGATGCGCTGGTCACTGGATGACCGCTGCTCGTCTTCCTTCTCCTGGAAGTGCTCCTGCACGCACTGCTCCTCGAACTCATGGAGTCTCTTCAGCTCCTCCTCGCTGAGAAACAGCTCTGTGTGAAGAGAGAGAGCCAGCGTGAGAAGGCGCCCGACCCCACCTGGCGCCATTGTGAATTTCACAGCCCAGCCTCAATTAAAGCCCCTTCTTTGTCACATGGAGACAGTTTTCTGACTACCCCAAGTGTTATCACACAAAGAGAGGTTGTAATATGCAGCAATCATCTTTCCACTGGAACAAAATGGCTAACATTTTAACACAAAAAAGCCAAAATAACAGTTATTTGGAAAGTGAAACCAAATACTATTTTTTTGGAAAACCTATTGCATGTATTATATGGATAGATTTAAATGTGCAGCATTATTTTTCCATCATCTTTACATTCAACGAATTAAAACATTTGAAAGGAACACGTAATTCATCAATATAGAAGAGTTATTTTGAGAACTCTCTCAATTTCCCAATTGTTTGTGAGCAGGCTTTCAGTAATATTCATTACTAATAAATTAACAAAACTAGAATAAAACTAGCAGTTGGACTATAGTGTTGCGTTTTCACACATTTAAGTAGTTTAATGAGATTTCCGAGAGAGCGACCCATTGGAACACTCTTGAAATTAGCCCATGATAGAAATTTAAAAATCATGCACGTACTCAGTCCACGGTCCTGTTCATCTTGGTCCCCTTCTCTTTTCTTCCTACAGCGACCACAAAGACGCATGATGATTATATAGATGTGGCTTAAAATGATCATTGGCGGGGGTAGGACTGGCCGGTCGTGAAATGTCATAATCAGCTGATACCGCTGGAATTTCCACACTTGGTTGGATATTGACTTGACTTCAAAGAAGGTATTGCTTTAAAAAGAACACATTTTTAGTTAGTTATAGTACTTTTTGTTGTGATGTCCCAGAGCAATCAGAGTTACTTGCACTGAAATGAAAAGACACAATGAAATGGCCTTTTGGTGCTGATTAACACTGACTCCTAGGTAATCCTAGCAGCTTATCTATCAGCGGGGATCCTCTACAATCAAGGACATTTTACACGTATAATTGTGCTGATGTTGCTACCTACTGCTTTCTTAAACGTCCACACTGCAGTATACAGACTCGTGCTAGGAAATTGTATCTAAAGGCATGAGCCATGCAACTAAGTGTTTTGAAGTATTGCTACTTCCACTTCAGTCAAACCACTAGGCGACTATTTTTGGTAAGTGAATTGATTACTTTTTGAACTTATTTGATCAATTGCATCACCTTGGATGTTGGGTAGGTTTCATCTTTGTCTTCTTTTAGTTTCCAGTTGGGAGGTTTTCAGGGCCCGATTGATAGAAAGTGTCCTGATCAAGCATGTTGTCTACCAACATGGAGACCTTAGAAAAGCCTGTTAACCTCTCATAACCTTCATGTTCTCATCTCTCAAGCCTGGAGTTTGAACCGGATTGTCTCCAATGCCCTCATCAGCTTTATGAGTCTATATTTCTTGCAAAGGATTTTTTCCTCATTTTTTTATCTTAGAAGCTAAAATCATTTTTTTCAGCATTTATTAAACATGGTCACATACTCAACACATCATGTCAAAATGGGCAAGTTTTATAAGAGCTTGGTTTTTAATTTGGGCCATTTTTTCCCATAGGCCATTTTATTTTATTTCTATAAATGATAAGGAAAATATTTTATATAATAGTACAGCAGTTGTCACAGCTTATGAAATCAACATTGCTTTGTGTGCCTCTGATCATGAATTAAAGGCGGAACTGGATCAAATCTTCGCTATCTCAGGGGACTTTCATCAAAGAAAATATTTTCATTAGATTAAAATATAAGCGAAAGTGTTAAGTACTAACCAAGATGAAATTGAAATGTATTGAAAAATCAACTCTTGATTTATGACTACATTAAGGCTTAGAGCGGTGGAACAACAAAAAAAAACCCCAACGCTGCAAAAATTCAACTCATTTAAAAGCCCTAGTGAAATTCTGTGTTCGTACATGGCAGCATGGGAGAATTTGTGAAGTAACAAATGAGAAGCTCACGTCGTCAGCCATGACACATACTTGAAAACCGCGATGAGCAAGTTCACCAGTAGGATGTTGGCCACCAGCAGATAGCACGCCATGATGGCGGGGGTCAGCCAGGCGCCCGGGATGCACGGGGGCAGCCGCTTGCCTTCCTCGTCATACTGGTTGTCACCACAAGGAGCTGAAACAGAAGTTGGTCTTTGGGGCTTGCTCTTTACATAAAATGAAATAAATAGCTTGCCAATGGTTATTACATGTCCCATTACTTCTTCTTTTTTCTGATTTCATAAGCAATCATTATCCATGTGAAAAAATATCAACTCACATAAAGACGATGAGAAATTCCTTTTTGCACACAGAAATAGTCATTCTTGGGGCTGGTCGAGTGGCTCAATCGGTTAAGAGTTGGCTTAAGAGCGCGAGCTCTGAGCAACAGGGCCGCTGGTTCGATTCCCACATGGGCCAGTCACGCTATGCCTGAGCTGAGCTGTCGCTGAGCTGCCAACAGGTGGCAGGATGGCTCAGCTGGTCTAACAACAAGACTGTTTGATGGTGGGCTATGCCCACCCACAACTAAGACTGAACTTGGCACCTTGAGCTGAGCTGCCGCCCTGATGGCTCACTGGGTAGAGCATGTGCTCCTAACAACAAAGCTGCTGGTTCGACTCCCGCATGGGATGGTGGCTACGCCCACCTGCAACTAAGATTGAACACAGTACCTTGAGCTTAGAGGCCACGAGCTGCCAATGGGCAGCCAAATGGCGACTGGAGCCCTCCACAACGAAGACTGAAGAACAACAACTTGGTTTGTTCCTTTCCCCAATTCCCCAACACTGTTCTCCTCCCCCAATTTCCCAATAAAATCTTTAAAAAAAAGAAAGAAAGAAAGAAATAGTCATTCTTAACTTATCTATTTGTGAACATTTTCCCCATTTCTTTATTGTGTTTTTCATATATAGAAGTTCTTTGTTTTAAAAAAGTAGTGAAAAAGTCATTTACTAGAAGAGATAGTACACTTTAAAGAAATAGAAGTAGGCCCAAGCAGTAGAGAATGGCTCAAGGGCCCATCATTAGCAGAGAAATTACATTCCAAAGAGTTTGGAGCCGGCGCAAGGCTCAAAAAGGGGAGGAAGGGGTCAAAAAAGGAAGAAGTGATCAAAAAGGAAGTTCTTCATTTTTAAGCAGATAAACCTGTCCTTATGGTGTCTTTCTTTACTATTATCCATTAGAAACTTATTGTACCTTCTAATTATTTAACATTAGCTTATGTTGTCTTCTTGGTTTCACTCTGAAAATAATTTTGTTATGGGGTTGGAGGTAAGGATCTCCTTACCCCCAAATGTGTTAACTAGCTGTTCTGGTGTCATGTCTGAGAAACAATCTTTTCTCTCTCTGCTCATTTGAAATGCCACTGACACCTATTTCCTGAAGGAAGAGCCAGGATGATCCCAACCGTGATTAGTGATGTTCTCTCCATAAATGTATAGTCTGTGTCCTTACTCACTGACAGTTTTAAAACGTATTGACACCAGAAAACAAGAGACGTGTTTGCATCCAGTGAAAGACAATCAGTAATTAGCTAAGGAAGCAACTAATTAATACACGCATTTCACGGACTGAAGTCGTCAGTCCCATATAAACTTACGATTAATTTCCATGGCGTAGACTGTAAAGCAATTGGAAAGCGGGGTTTTATTTTTTTAAATGCGACAGGAAAGCAGGAAACAAAATAAGATGACAGTTGAGAGAAACGTAACACAAATGATTAACAGCACAAGAAATGCAAAGTATTCAGGCTTGGGGATTACAAATTCACATTCGCAGACATTGATCTACTGAGAAGAATTGTACACATTGATTCTGGAAAATGTATATGTATTTTAAGGCATCGCTATGTTACTACATGTCATCAGCAATAGCAAAAGCTCAGTAGTTTAAAATACTGTGACAAAAACACGAGGCTACTGGCAGATGATCTTTTTAATGACAGGTTAACCAATCAGACATTCCCTATAGCCCAACACAAACTCCTCCTAGGCACAAATAAATACAAAATTACTATGTAATAATCCGTCTAGAATTGAAAACCTACGTTAATGGTGTTACTGAAAACGGTTTAGCCTCAAGTGTACCTCTATCTTCTCTCAGTACCCAATTTAAAAAAAAAAGTTACCAATAAAAATGTTACAACACATGTCTGGATCCAGGGTCTTTTAGCACTGAGGCACGTTTACCTAGATAATAGTCTTTGAAACTGAATTAGAGTTTTATCTTCTGGCTTACCACACTGCAAGCACGTTTAGTTGCCGACTTTGAGATACGTGTGATAATGATATATTATAAAAGCTCGATGGAAGGCACTCGTATGAACTAGTTACCAGTCTCACCTTGGGATACTGATAGCCCTGCATCTCATACCGGGGAGGACATTCAAAACCTTTCCCCAAAAGGCAGGCCATTGGAAGCAGCAGACAGGCTACTGAACCTGATGCTTGATGATAGCACAGACGTGCGAATGGAAATGTTAGTGCTGACATGAAAACGGGGCTGAAGAGCCGCATTCACTGGCGCTGCGTTAGCTGTCTGGGTGAAATGGATAGACGAACATTGGAGCTTCCCTTCCCTACAATACAAGAGATGTGGTGACCTATCAGCTCAGCCTGGGGAGGCCTATATTCATTCTCTAGAAATCTTTGCAGGATTGCAGCTGTTTTCCTCTGCTAACATCCAGATTATTGCTGATCATTTGAAAAAAAAAAATAGCGCTCCACTAATGAAGAGGAAATGGAATAACTGTATGGAAAATGGGCTTTGGTAGCTTGAAGAAGAGGCTGACCTGAGGCACCAGTCACCCTGTCACGCTCACCACCTCATTCTACCAGAATAACACTACCAGCTCTGTCTCAGGGCAGAAAGAGATTAGGCTGAAGAAAAATTAGGATATTGGCACTGGAACCACAGTCATGTGTTAAGATGTTCACCGGGTCCAGCAAACGGGACGTGAGACTCCAAATTCCAGTTTCATGGCTTTTAGAGCAGAAGCAATGACTGATGTCTCAACAATCTACATTTCATAACCGATTTCTTCATAAAATAATTTGGTGTCTATGGCAGAATAAAAACGACTTTATTCCCAAATACACACATGCCCTTCCGTTGACTCGGGTCTGATCATCTGCCTCGGAAGCAGGGAACAGACTCTTACTATGAATCCTATTCTTACGGTCTATCTGGTCAGCAAACACCTCCCCATAGATCATCCAGTAGGGCATGTAGAAGATGTTTCGGGCCAGTCTCCAGGAAGGCTCCTCATCCGGATGCAGAATGGCCTGACGGGCCACCCCGAAACTCATCAGCACAACCAGCATGATGACCACAAAATACAGCATGTCAATCATCTGAGTGGAAAGAAAATGGTGTCTCTTAGCGTTTGAACTCATAGGCCAGGTTCACACGGTTCATTATATTGCTCTCCCCGAAGACTTCATCAGTGCTTCATTAGGATGAAGAAAGCCTCTCCCCTTTCTCGCCATCCCATCCAGGGGCAACTAGTTTTTCTGCTTTGTACAATGCATACATCTATTCTAGGACATGGCGACCCTTATCTCCTGCTCTCAGTCCTTGCCTTCTCCTCTATTGTTGCCCATAGACAAATATTCTTCCTGTAACTACAAGCTGCAAATGGAAAAAGGGAAGAATTATGGGAATTTGTAAGGAAAACTAAGCAGTAAGAAGAAGAGCTGTCTAAGGAGGTAACAAGATGGGAGTCCACACTGGTATCTATTCATTCATTATACAAATGCTAAGTGGTTTCAATGAACAATGCTCTGGTTACTATGGATACCGAACAAGGATAATTCCTAATTTTGGACATCCCTGAAGATGAGGGACCTCACCAGCATAAGCTGAACCATACATCCTATCGCTCAAAGCCACTCGTCCTATAAAGAATTAATCCTAGACTTAGAAGACTTCCTTTCTTCTGGGACCGGTCTGAACCCTGAAGCTATTTTAGGTGATGTCAGGGTGATCTACTAGTTCATTTTTAGTTTCATATTCTATGATCTGTTCTGAAGGAAATGCTGCCAAGGATTTGTCGTGATCCCATCACACAAATTGTTTCTGTCCACCCCAGGCCAGAGCACGTGAGCCAAAGACTGTCTGGAATTCGGGTGGAGGAATGACCTTGGGCGCCCCTCCCCTCATGTTAGAAGATTATCAAGTTGGTTATTGCTCCGTGTGTGTGTGTGTGTGTGTGTCCACAGTATGCCCTTGACTCATATTTGTCCACTGGATTTTATGAAGTTATTAACATGTAGGAGAGCTATGTATCTTAAAGCAAAAAAACACTTCCTAAAACAAACCAACTGCAAAGGAAAGACCAAACGAAACCTGACGCAGCCACGCCCAAGGCCCATCTCACACCCTCACCATAGTCGCGGCTGCGGCGTGTCTAGTTACTCAAGGGGGGGTCAGCACTAACCATCTTTCCAATCATCATGACGTAGGGCCCCAGGTACTTGTTGACACCAAAGATGTCTAGGACCCGGATGTACCAGAAGATGATGTCCACACAGTACATCACGCGGCCGTAGCCCATGTACGGCTGCTTCTGCAGGCGGAGGATGGCTCCGACCATGAACATGGAGATGGCCACGAGGTCTGTGATGTTCCAGTACTCTTGCAGCCAGACTTTGACCTTCTGGCTGAGTTTGCCTGGCTCTGACATGAGGATCTGAAAACAGATGTCAAGGAACAGTGAACACGGAGTGCTCAATTGCAAGCTTCTTAGAATCTCAGACAGAGGACTGGTGGGGCCGTCCAGGCCATCTGGTTCCCTTCCCTGCTAGGACCTCTGAAGACCAGAGAAAAATATCTAGAAAGGGAAATTCCACGGAATCCTCAGTATTCCTAGATTCAGTGTTTCACAAGCTCTCAGGAAATTCCTTCTCAATTATGTCCTCCGGCTGTAATTAAAGCAGCCGCCTCTCGATTTCGTTTCTAATTCCCTGGACATGTGCCTGTCAGCCTACGTTCCAGGAGGAAAACTTCAGAGCAGAGATGTACCCGTGTGGTCCCATGACGGGCAACCCACCCAGGGGAGATGGCCGAATCGGGCTAGGAGATGTTTATGTGCCAAAATTCCTTTGCAACTTAGGTATGAGAAGGCAGGTGGAAGTTAAACTGGATCTTCTCCTACTTGAGCCACTACCCTTCGAAAACCGCCGCTGATTAAAAATCACCAGTTCCACACAGGAGAATTGAAAGTATTTAGCAACCAGCAAGCACAGGCACAGAGCGGGGCCCCAGGAATGCAGCTATGGTGTGAAATGGTGGGGGCAGGGGGCTTGCTGTGCCAGGTGGCACTCCCTTAGTTTCGGAGACTCTGGGTAGGTCCCAGGGACACCAGGGGTGGGGTGGAGTGGTGGCCATTTATCAGCCAAAACAGAAGGGATTTAACAGGTTAACCATCCCTGCACACTGGCCAATGGCCGCCCCCTGTCCTGTAACTGGAGGGTGAGCTCCTGGCATCAACAACAGGGTCTGAGCACAGAGCGGGCACTGGGCGAGATCATGGTGGTATAGAGATGGGGCGACAGGCCACTTGGGAAATCAGCTGTAACGTCTGCAGCGTGAGAATGAGGCCCGACTGGGAAGAAACAGGAGGACGAGAAGGAGATGCGTTGTAAATGTTCGGATCTGGCATTCTTGCTGTCTCAGATTCTCGTCAGACTGATGGCATCAAACCCACTCTTCCCAGAAGAAGTTGCCAGTCATATATTTCCAGTTCAGTGAAAGGGCCAGTAATGATTGCAAGACACTAGTATTGGTTCTATATCATTTGGAGAAAGAATGTGCCATCTGGCGGCATGCATTTTCTGTTCGTTTCTTTCTTGTTGTAGAAAACTTTCTCTTCATAAATGACTATAGTGACGTAAAACTTGCAGATGGTATTAAAATGAAAAGTAGCTGACCCACAATCCCTCTGCCGCCTGCAGAGGATGGCCCTGTTGGAGTTACATGTTAATTTTTAGTCCTCTGTGATATGAGTCCTGTGTGAGCTGGTGTCTGCCCTACTTCAGCCCTTCGTTGAAAATCTCATTCCCTCTGTTTGGAGCAGATGCTCTAGTTAGTGTCTTGCCCAGATGCCATGGACGCCTGCAGGAGGGCGTGCCAAGTCCCCATCTTGCATGGGAGCCGCTTTCCGCCTAGATGCCAGTGGCTGGCGGATGTGGGGACAAAATTCTGCTCCCTGCACTCAGGGTGCAACAGCCGCCAGTGTCCAGTACACTCAGAGTCCCCTGCAGGATGAAGTCAGGGACAGTTTCCACCGAAACCACAGCTTGCTCAGCCCCTCTGCGACCTGCCACCCTCGCTCCCTCTCACGGCTCTCCTGGGGGCTTCCTTTAATTACCATCAGCACAGGAATCTCCACCTTAGGACAGACAGTGCGTTTGGTTCAGAGTCCAAGGTCACAGGGTAAAGGTCACCTCTTGTGGCTCTCTGGTTCGTTTCAGCTCCCAGAAACTGAGCCAAAATCTGTACCCAGTTGTAGGAACTGGGTTATCTCAGGTCCTGGAAGCACTCACTGTTGCGTTTATAGGCACCCAGGCCTATTTTAATTACTAAACATCATTTTTTTTTTGCCTTGTGTTCTGGTTTGCAAGTTCGAATTCACTTGGACGCAGAAGGCATATACATCTTAAGCAAGGGAATGGAATAAATGTGGGATTGTGACCTCTCAAAAGGAAAGTCCCATGGCACTCATGATTGGCAAGACGTGTTTTTGCGGTAGGAAGCTCTGTGTGAGCTGACGTGAGTTGGGTAGTGGGGCTGGGTCGGGCCCTGGGACCACTTGCCTCTCGTATTTTCTCTAATGCCAGGGTCACGATGTAGGAGATGACAATCCACTCTTGGAGACAGGGCCAGCGCTCCATGCGCACCAGGATGACATAGTTGAACAGCAGCAGGTAGGCCAAGTACGATATCTGGAAACAGGAGAACCGTGAGTAGCGTTTAAAGGGAGTGACGCGCTGAAAGCAAGTTTTGTATAACCCTTGTTTCAGATTGGCGCATCTGCTAAAACCAATTTGCTTTCTTTTTTTTTTTAACTTTTAAAATTTTTCAATTACAGTTGACATTCCATATTATTTTATATTATTATAGTTTCAGGTGTACGGCATAGTGGCTAGACATTTGTGTAATTTACAAAGTGATCCCCCTGACTAGTCTAGTCCCCATTTGGCACTATACACAGTTATTATCATATTATTGACTACATTCCCTGTGCTGTACTTTACATTCCCGTGACTGCTTTGTAACTGCCATTTGTCCTTCTTAATCCCTTCCCCTTTCTCACCC
>NW_017731967.1:617529-665819 GCF_001890085.2 Hipposideros armiger | reverse complement strand
TGGAGGACGTTGCTTCACTGGCCCAAGTTGGCACCATCATTGCGCTCTTCCCGGGTGAGGCAGATCAGTCGCTGGCTTCTGGATGGCCGCTCACAGCGGCTGCTGGCCACTCACAATGGCTGCTGGCTACACACAGTAGCCCATGGCAACCCACTGCAGCAGGGGCTGCAGCCTACAGCAGCCCAGCTCCAGGTTGAGCTGTTGTTCAGCATCTTAGCTGTAGAGGGCAGTGTCACTGGCCCTCAATATGTGGGATCCGAACCGGGGCCCTCTGGTGTCCCAAGCCAGCTCTTAACCAACGCGCCACTCTGCCAGCCCAGGTTTTTTTTTTTGAAGAGCCCCTTGCCCCTGCCCACCTCCCCCATTGTATAAGCTTGATAGGATACAGGTAAAACCCTTGTATCTGCAATCTACTCTTCAAGAGGATTAGAGCCAGAGTTCTCAAACTTGGGCTGCCACAGAAACCCCTGGGAAGCTGTAACACACCCGCCACACACAGGTAGCAGCTGGCCCCGCCCTCTGCAGCCACAGCTGTGCTGAGCTCTTCTGCAGAACACCCGCCTCCCTGGTCCTCAGCTGGTTCTGACCCGAATACATGGGTGGTGGTGGCTTTGGCCGCATCACCAGTTGTGGCCGCCAAATGGTTGTGTGTCCAGTTTCCCCCAGGGCTTTCCAATCTGCCTTGTTTCCCTTTTTTCCTGCTCATCTGGGAAGTCCCAGCAGGGGTAAGGCTCATTCCATGTGGTGCACAATCTTGGGGCTGTCCTGACAGTGGCCACCAAAGGAGGCTGTGGGGTAGTATGTGGCCTTTAGAGCCAAGAAAACTTGGTCTGCTCCCCTGTTCTAGGAGTTTATGATCTGGGTTCAACCACACTCTTAGTAACCCCAGTTTCATGAGAAATGGCACCTGTTGTGGCCATTTTTCAATCGCTTGTCATCTTTATGTAAAATTATATTTTCCTAAGTTTGTACTGCTAAAGACGTTTAAACAATTTTTCACATTAAGCAAATAGAAGATGGCTATTTTGCTTTATGAAATAGTGTATTTGGGGCTAGAGTGTCCACAGTCCTACATTCATATAATTATATGACAACATACATGTATCTAGACCCAATGTTAGGTGAAGGTCTAAATTAGGTTCAGTTTCATTTTCACAATTCATTTTAATTCAGTGAATTTAAACTTTTTTTTTAAGATCTTGACATTTTTCTTTCTTTTTTCCTTAAATTTATTGGGGTAATAAGGGTTAATAACATTACGTAAATTTCCTAATGTAATACCATTATGTAGAATTGGGTACGTTTTATAATACGACATCTGTATATTCTATTGTGTGCCCCCCCCCCAACCTGAAGTCTAACCTCCTCTGGCCTTGATCTTATTCTTGATTCTAACATATCTAACTGTTCAAAACAGGCCGAATGGCACGTGCTGAGGGGGGGCCTTACCGTGTAGAACCAGAACTTGACAATGGGAGCGTTATAGAATTCACAGATCTTCGCTCCAATGGGGATGCTTCTTTGCCTTTTGTGCTCATTTTCCTCGTCCCCCTTCCTTGAGCCGTCATCCGCATTTGCGTCCTGGAAAACAGAGTGCAGCACACGGCAAGCATGTTGCTAGGTGGGAAGAGCAATGCACCCCACTTAACAGATGGGCGCCTTGGAAAAGAATTACAAACGTTTCCCCAATGACTGAGGTTTCCAAATTCGTGGTAAGAGAAACCTCCACAATTCTGAAAATGAGAGCACATCGATGCTTTTATAATCGAGAGCATCACTGACCGTGGCCTCCTCTTCTTTTTCTTTGCCGTCTTCATTTTCCTTGGATGTTTGATACGACAGGTCATCATACGTGCGAAATTCCAAAAGCAAGATGGTGGGGGGGAGAAGAATCCCCATTATAACCTATGGATGGTGAGAAAAAAATGGGTTTTTAAGCTATGTCAATTCTCAAACTTTTTCCAGTAAAGGTAAAATTTTAAGGTTATAACCTTCAACGTGACTCAGTAACCTAGCAATCTTGGAACAAATTTATCTCTGCTGGGTGTTCTGTGGCTTATTTGGGTTGGTGCATTGGCAGAATTACAGGCAGTGAAACATCTAAGACGTTCACCCAATTTTTTTAGATGAACAGCAGGCAGTACTGTGTGGAATCCTGACTTAAAAAGCAGAGATCTTATCTTACCTTAAGTTTCAAAACAGGCAATTAAATATAATAATATAGTAAATTAAAATGTAATAATAGGGTAAATAAAATATAATAATATAAATTAAAATATAACAAAATTAAATTAAAATATAATAAATGGATTTTATTCACTCTATGATTATATTTAACTTAAAATATGATAATATAGTAAATAAAAATAAATAACATATACAAATACTTCCCGTGAAGTAGGCCAAAAATATTTTATATAGAAATCACTTAGACATAGTAAATGTGAATACGTGGACTAAGAGTTGGAAGACAAATATGACTCGCAAAAGGAGTGAACTGGGCTCAGTCTAGACAGCAAAAGGATGCTCTGGCTCACAGACGAAAACCTTGGCGTTTTTATTAGGGTGTTCGCCGAACCCTGTAAGCCAGGCATGCTGTTAGGTCAGGCTCTGGGTTCAGCCACCTGGATTCAGGCCCGGGACCCACACCTTACTAACTCAGACCCCAGGCAAGTTACTTAATCTCGAATTTTCAGGTTCTTCATCTGCAAGACAAGGGTTGTCACAGCATCTCTCTCATGGGGCTGTTCGAGGAGTAAATTAAATAATCCACAGGCAGTTCTTAGCCAGGCAGAGTGAGAGCTCACAGGTGTCACCTGTCCCTGTGTTGTCCTCGCCAGCCTGCTAGCGCGTCACACATACCTTCAGGCCGGGGTTCTTCCTCATCCGCAGCCTTCCCATCCACATGTCGGTCAGCAGCATCTGGCTGCACGTGTGAGCAATAAAGTCCCGGTGTTTGGCGGCCACGGCCAGTTTGAGGCAGGTCGAGTTGCTCCAGTTTTTCAGCTCGTAGGTGAGCAGTTTCATGGCGATCTGCTCATCGTGCTTATAGGACTGGTCTAACAGCTCCACAGCCAGCTGGCCAAAGTCCCTGGAGGGAAAGAAGTGGAATTGGGAATGAAGCCACAGTGGCCACATGCTCTTTGTTAGAGAGACGTGTCCACAGGGACATCCTGGAGCCAGGGAAATCTGGGATTCCCGATTCTCTGCAAGCAGGAAGTTCATGGGGCCCATCCCCAGGGGAGAAAGGCTAGGGCTGGGGCTCCATGCTCAGTCCTGTTGGGGGCTGACTGCTCTTGCTGCAAAATGGAGCGTTAGGTTGACCCCAGATTTGCCCTTCAGGCCTCAGGGACCCAGAGACAAGAAGGCAAAGTCCCCTCCCTCATGTGTTCACAGAACAGGGATGCAGACAGAAAGGACCGCAAAGCACCTTGAGACTGCAGGGGACAGGTAGACACTGAAAGGGGATACCAGGAGGGCTCACAGGTGCAGGTAAGGTCCTGTTTCACGATCTTGGTGCTGGTCATACTGGTCTGTTCCATTTGAACCACAACATAAGAACAGAAACCCACCAGCACAAACTTTGGGAACCAGCCCCGGGGTAGGAAAACCTGACCTGTTAGTGATGAATTGCTGGAGGCTCAGTGAGGACAAGCCTGAGAGTTAAAAACTGCAGGGGGCCGGTCTTAGGGGGTGTGCCACCGAGTTCTCCGAGTTCTCCGGGGAAAGGAAAAGTCACCATTTTGAAATACGCCCAGATCCTCTATTCTTAACGAGGTCTGCCTCCAGGGGAAACTGTTTCACCAGAGCCTAACCTACTGGGAGTTTGTCAGAGCCTCGCGGGCCGGGGGAAGCGAAATACCCAACGCCAGCCCTCTCTAGCCATCCCGTCCCACATAAAGGGGAGAAAAACAGAGACGCACTTGTGAAGGTCAAACCCAGAGGCACAGGCTCACTAGCGTTGTACTCCTGAGGATGTTTCCTTATGAACATCTGTTTCACTGTCTTGGCATTAAGATTGCGTTTCAGTAGTTTGCACAAGAAGACAGTAAACAGAGACAGCGACATCCAGAAACACCTCAGAGAGGTGGAAGGGAAAATACTGACGCGATGGACAAAGCGATTTAGGAACAAGCTTTCAAAGGCCTTGTGCCGAAGTGAGAAATACACTTGCCGCCCCTCCCCCCAAAGGGACCTGTGCTCAGGATGAGAGTCTCCCGGTTCTCCGGTTCTCTCTAGACACCAACTTGGAGTTGTTGTCCAGGTCCTGGGAGATGTCATCCACCAGCTCGCTCTCGGAGGACTCGTGCGCCATGGCCTTGTAGAGCTTACAGGCCACCAGGGCCTTGGCCATGCTCTCCTCGCCGCGCTGCCACAGGAAGACGGCCATCCTCTGGCGCTTCATCAGCACGGCCCACACCATCAGCTCGTGGAAGGGGTACTGGAACCGGCTCACGGCCGGGTCGTCCACGTCGATGTCCACCTCTTCCTCCTTCTTCTTCTTCTTTTTCTTCCCTTTGGCTGGAGGCTCATCATCCTGAGGGGAGAAAAGCCCGTTTTCCACGGTCCTGCCATAAATGTGCGATGCAGGGTCTCAGGACGACTAGGGAAAGGAAAACCTTTTTGTCAAAGAGAATCAAGAGACCGCGAACGTACGTCTGCGGTTCCCCCTCAGTATATTAATTCTTTTGAAAACACGCACATTATAAGTAAATCCTCTAAAGCTAAATGAACTGAAATGAGAACAACTGTTTGAAGAACTTTTACCCCTGGGGCTTTTTTTCCCCCAGATGCCTTTAAAAACCGAGAAGAAGCTGCAAAAGTGAAACAACAACAAAAACACACATAAATACAAATGGCACCAGGGGAGAGATAAAGCCCAGAGGCTATTTCCTCAGGGAAGTCATCTAATATCAATTCTCGTTTGCCAGACAGGGCTGAACCAGAGATTAACAGGAAAAGCGTACAAGGGGATACAGAAAAATGTCTTTTTCCCCTGCCAATGTTTTTAAGGAAGCAGTCGTTTCATTCCGAATGAGCTTTGTCCTTTCATGCCCGTGCTACAAATGGAAGGTCAATGTCTCCACTTCCTAAAGGGATCACGAGAGATGGTCTGAAAATGGAGCAAGATCTGAAAGAAAGGCGGGTACGACTGGGAGAATTGGGGGTGAAATATGGGAGCAGCATGGAAATACAAGGGGCTTACACTACTCCAGGCTAAGGCTTCAGTACTCAATGGAATATTAAAAACGATCTGTGGGCCGGCCAAGTGGCCTAATGGTTTAGAACTGGCTTGGGATGCCAGAGCGCCCCGGTTCGGATCCCACATATGAGGGCCAGTGACACTGCCCTCCACAGCTAAGATGCTGAACAGCAGCTCAACCTGGAGCTGGGCTGCCCTGANTCGGATCCCACATATGAGGGCCAGTGACACTGCCCTCCACAGCTAAGATGCTGAACAGCAGCTCAACCTGGAGCTGGGCTGCCCTGAGTCGCCTGCGATGGATGGCGTTGGCTGCAGCCCCTGTGGCAGCGGGTTGCAATGGGCTACTGTGTGTAACCAGCAGCCAGCAGCCAGCAGCCACCGTGAGCAGCCGTCCAGAGGCTGGCGACTGATCTGCCTCCCCCGGGAAGAGCGCGATGATGGTGCCAACTTGGGCCAGTGAAGCAACGTCCTCCACAACTAGACTAAAGAACAAAAGGACAGCAACTTGTCTGTTCCCCTTCCCCCAATCCCCCAGCGCTGTTCCCATCCCCCAATTCCCCAATAAAAATCTTAAAAAAAAAACACCTGTGTGTTCTTTGGCGAACAGCTATCCCATCAATTATCTACTTTTATTCTTATTCTGAGAGGTTGTGAATTTCTTCCATTTCCTCAGATGAGGAAATTGTGGCTAAAAGACTGGATAAGTTGCCCACATTGACACAGCTGGGGTGGCTGGAGCGTGGAGGAGTCCGGCTCTCCAATTCCTATCACATATGGTTTAGGACTGACCCAATTTTATAATCTCCTAATGAGTTGTTATAATGTTTGTATTAAAACTATGGTATCTTGCCTCACATTTAAATCTTTTTGTTCTAGTTTTCTAATTTGTCACAGTAAAACTACACTTAAGATAATTCAGGGAAGATTGTTCTACATAGGTTAAAAATTAACATCAAAATTTTAAAATAAGCATAGCTTAATTTTCAAGAATATATCACATCAAATAAAAACCACTAAGGGCTAGTGAAATGTGAACCAGAAGCCCTTTTAAGCCTACCTTTGAATAGTATAGAATATTATTGAAATATTAATTGTATGCAAATTCTCTTAAAAATAACTTTGATTGCTAGAGAGAAAATATAAAAATGGTTAATTTTTCTAAAATGCAAAGAGCTGTCATAAATCAGCAAGAACAAAAGAAACAACCCAATAAAACAACAGGAGATATGAACTGAAAGTATAAAGAGAAATTGACACATCCACAATCACAGTAAGAGTCTCCACACACACTTCACTTAGAAATGAACTGGAAAAAAATTAATCAGTATAGAAACAAATTGAGTAACATAATTACCAAGTTTGATCTGATGGATAAGAGTAAGAATTGTACCCAGGAAACTGAGAATACATGTTTGTTTCCAACACAAGTGAAACATTAACAAAAATCACCCAGGCACTAAACCCCGGTTCCTTCGAGATTTTCTATCTCAGTGAATTCCAAAAATCATGTTAGTTTATATTCAAGGACTAAAATTAGGAATCAACGACAGTAGAATGACGACAACAACTAACGTCTGTACCTGGAAAATTTTAAATATGTTTGTAAATAACTCTTGGATTAAGGAGGAAGTTACAAATATTTGGAAATAAATGGTAATAAAGGTTCTACTTACCCAAACCTAGGGGATACCATGAAAACAATGTTCAGAGAAAAAAAATTATACCTTTTAATGCATTTATTGAGATACAGCGAAGATTGAAAATGAATGAACCTCACTTTCGGATTGGGTGAATAAAAACGATACAGTAACTCTATACAAAGTATATGGAAGGAATGAGTAAAAATAAAAGCAGGGGGCCGGCCGAGTGGCGCATTGGTTAAGAGCTGGCTTGGGACGCCAGAGAGTCCCGGTTCGGAGCCCACATAAGGGCCAGTGACACTGCCCTCTACAGCTAAGATGGCGAACAACAGCTCGACCTGGAGCTGGGCTGCCATGAGTCGCTGGCGAGGCGTAGGCTGCAGCCCCTGCTGCAGTGGGTTGCCATGGGCTACCGTGTGTAGCCAGCAGCCAGCCTGAGCGGCCAGCAGCCGCCGTGAGCAGCCGTCCAGAAGCCAGCGACTGATCTGCCTCACCCGGGAAGAGCGCAAAGATGGTGCCAACTTGGGCCAGTGAAGCAACATCCTCCACAACTAGACTGAAGAACCAAAGGACAGCAACTCGTCTGTTCCCCTTCCCCCAATTCCCCAGCGCTGTTCCCATCCCCCAAATCCCCAATAAAAAATTTTTTAAAAAAAGAAAAAAAAGAGAAGATATAGATTTTTAAAAATTGGAACAAGAAATGGCACACAACTAAAGATATTGAGGAGATTAAAAAATTAGAATACTATGTAAAAATTTACACCAATAAACCTGAAGGTCTAGATGAGAGAAATTGTTTTCTAGGAAAGTTTAAATGACCGAAGTTGACTCTAAAAAATAGAATGCCTGAATTGACTCATAAAACTTATTATAAAAGTAGTGAAAGATATCCCTCCAAACAGGACTGGATCCAGGCTATTTTGCAGGGAAGTTCTACCAATCCTCCATCCAACAGACAAACCTTACATGACATAAACAATTTGAGACAATAGAAAATTACAGAAAGCTACATATCATAACCTTATAGGACCACAGCTCCAGGAATAATGAGACCACCGTGCCAAAGATCTGTCTTAATTATATATATATAGTGTGTGTCTGTGTGTGTGTGTGTGTGTACAAAACAATAGATGTGCCATATATATGTACATATATATATATATATATATATATATATATATATTCACATCTTTTTTATCTAATCATCTTTGGATGGGCACTTAGGTTGCTTCCATATCTTGGCTATTGCAATAACACTGTAGTGAACATAAGGGTGCATATGTCTTTCAAATTAGTGTTTTTGTTTTCTTCAGATAAATACCCAGGAGTGGCTGTTTGCTGGATTGTGTGGCAACTCTATTTTACATTTTTTTCTTTCTTCTTTAGCATCTATTGAAAAATGACCACATCATACTGTTTTCCTTCTTTGACTTACTGATGTGAGGCAACATATTAAAGACTTACTAACATTAAATTATATTTGCATGCTTAGAAGACTTTAATTACTTGTTTATGACTTTTAAAATATTCCATAGAATTTCTTTTGGTATTACTTATGATTTTTATGTACATAAGTGGTATTATTCTCTAGGTTTTTTTCCTTTAACCTTTGTCTGCTTTTGAAACCATGGTTTTGCTAATTCTATAAAATGAATTGGGTAGCATCTAACTTTTTTTTAATGTCTAGGTTCTTGTATGGAATTTGACTGAATCATCTAAAGTAAATTTTGGTGTGTAGTGCGGTGGACTTATTCATGGAAAACAAATTCACTCAATTTATGTTAAACACATGCAAAATGAAGAGGGCCACATATATTTGACCACGATATCATACAACGATTCAAAATCTACTTACTTCCACTCCCAGAAGCTTAAGAGCTTTAGGCTGCATAATGAAAGGGGAGAAAAAAATCAATTGAACCAGAGACATAATGTTAGTATTACATTAGTAGTACATACCCTGTTTCCCAAAAAATAAGACGTAGCCGGAAAATAAGCCATAGCATGATTTTAGGTGCCAAAATATGGCACCCTAGCATACTGAATATTTTAAGCTGAAGGAGTTTGTGGAAAAGGCACCCTTCTCTCTGAAACAGGTCATAAAACCCTCATGTGAGGGTTGGGTGCCCTCCATATCCTGGAGGAATCACGCTAGGGCTTCTTCTCCAGCTAGGTCTTATTTTGGGGGAAACACGGTAAGTGGCACGATAATACATTAACAATGAAGGACAACATCCAAAGGAAGGAAATGCTTTAATATGGAAACTCTGCTTCTGTCAGCCCCAGTCAGTTCAGAAACATGTGCAGACACACAACCCTTACTCCAGGCAGAACCAGAGACGTTCCCTCACAAGAATGCAGACACAGGGGCCTGGGCTCTAAGGGGGGGCAGGAGTGGAGGAGGTAGGGTGAGGGGGTCTTTATGGGAGAACTGACATTTGAGTCGGGCTTGTTCTAAACGAGGGGTTTTGATCAGGGGAAGTCATGGCCGGCACAGTCATACAATTTGATTTGGGCAGAGGTCCGCGGTCTCCTGTGACAGATGGGGATGACTGTCAGGCTGCCAGAGAGCCCTGGATGCCGTAACCATGAGCTTGGCAGTGATTCCTCAGGCGGCCAGGAGCACTGGCGTCTCTGAGCAGGGAGTGTGTACCTTCCTGTCCCTTGCTTTGGAAGGTCAGGGTGGCCAAAGTGGGAGGGTGGACTGGAACGGGCATGAGGGAGCCCAGGAGGAAGGCTACTGTTGGGAAAGGATGGAGGGCAGACGCAATTGATGGGCTGAGCGTCCCGTCCCGACTTGCTAAGGACAACGGAGAGTGGCCCGGGGTGTCGTGGGTGTCTGTAGGGACAGTGAGGCCCCACACCTGAGTCGCTAAAGGAGGAAGGGCAGGCACGCTTGGGGATGGGGGATGGGCTTGGCTGAGCTACTGGAACGACAGCCGGGAACCACGTGACTCTAGGAAGCACAGAACACCACGTGGTCACTGAGCTCTACCCTCTTGGGTCCAAACAGGTTGTTGTAAAGGGTCCGGAAGCTCTTCCGGGTGTAGTTGCAGCGGTAAGCCCCGCCCATGAGGTACTCCAGCACCAGCCCAATGTCTATGAGGCTGATGTGGTAATCGGGCGGCATGTTGCCCTGTAAGAGAAGCAGCTGCGTGTCAGGCCCCGCAACACGGCGTCTGTCCCCACTCCCTCAGGCATGCATGCTGGTGTTAGTGTAACGAACGAGGCATGAGGTAATATTCAGCCTATTCCCAAATGACCGAGGGACAGGAGGGCTTAAGCCATACTTCAGAAAATGGGTAACCGGTCCCCAGTGAGGACCATTAGAAACCCATGAGGCTATCGGGTAGACGGCAAAAATGTGTGAAAACGTGAAGGAAATAATCGTGCAGCTGTGTGAGGCTTCCCATGGTTTTGGTTTTGTTGAGAAGATGCTGTGATGGCCGCTTGCAGGGGAGAAGCTGGCTTCAGGGGCTGGAGTCCAGAGTTGATGCAGGAGGAGGAAGTGGCCAGCATAGCAGGAAGGTACACTCTGTGGGGGCCAGGCTTTCCTAGTGACAGCTCTGCATGGTGCCTTGTAACTTCCTGGAGGACCCATCCCCCTTATTTCAGAAGGAACCCAAACATCACATACTATATGGTGAGATCAGGAGGCAGTGAGGGGGCAGAATTCAACAACAAAATGGAAGGGGTGTGTGAGGCAGAGTCTGCATGGGGGGTGCTGAGGGAGTCTATTTGTGCATTCATTTTTTTTTAATTTTATTGTTAACTTTTATTGTTTATTGGGAACAGTGTGTTTTTCCCAGGACTCATCAGCTCCAAAGTCAAATTGTCCTTCACTCTTAGTTGTGGAGTGCGCAGCTTAGCTGCAAGTCCAGTCGCTGTTTTCAATCTAGTTTCAGGGGGCACAGCCCACCATCCCATGTGGGAGTCGAACTGGCAACCTTGTTGTTAAGAGCACGCGCTCTAACCCACTGAGCCATCCGGCTGCCCACCGGCAGCTCAGCTCAAGTTGTCTTCAATCTACTGGGTTGTTGGAAAAGTCATGACGTATTTTGTCTATGTTTTTCAAAGGTTATTTATTTATGTAAAGAACAAAGATCAATCAATGATATTTTGCCCATTTTGTTCGATAACCTTTTGCCATCTTTCAGTGAGCTTCATAAATCCTCGTTCATAGAAGGACCTGTCTTTATTTGTGAAAAACTGAACAAGGTGCTGATTTACAGCCTCATCTGAATTGAATGTTATACCACGCAAGAAGTTTTGAAGAGAGTGAAACAAGTGGAAGTCTGATGGCGCAAGGTCAGGCGAGTATGGTGGGTGTGGCAACACATCCCATCCAAGCTCCAATCACTTTTGACGGGTGATCAAATTTGTGTATGGTCTCTCAATGGAACACAGCTCCTTTACCATTAACAAGCTCTGGACGTTTCTGGGTGATGGATTCATTCAAACTGTCCAGTTGCCGACAGTACACATTCAGATTGATTGTTTGGTTCCTTGGTAGGAGCTCAAAAAACATGACACCACACTGAGAGCATAACCTTCCTCTGATGAATGTCTGCTTCCGATGTCGTTTGAAGCGAATCATCACATCGGGACCAAGACCGTTTGCACACCACATTGTTGTCAACAATCCACTTCTCATCACCAGTTATCAGTCACTTCAAAAAAGGATCGTTTCCTCACGTTTAATGAGCATATTACAGATGTTTATACATGCTGTCAAATGAACTTCTTTGAGTTCATGTGGAACTCAAATATCAAGCTTGCTTATGTATCCCAGCTTCTTCAGGTGGTCATGAATGCTTGAATGATGGATGTTCAATGTTTCTGCAATCTCTCGTGTCATGTAATGTGGGGTTCAGTCGATCAGTGCCTTTATTTTGTCGTCATCAACCTCAGTGGGCCTCTCTGACTGAGGAGCATTGTTGAGATCAAAATCGCCAGCATGGAATTTCGTGAACCATCGTTGGCACTGATGTTCTTGTAGAGCATTGTCACTGTAAACTTTATGCAACTTTTCACAAGCTTGACGCGCATTCTTCCTTTAATGGAAGTAAAACAGTAAAATATGGCAAGAATGCACAGTTTGGTCTTCCATCTTCAACTTGTTGTAAAATCTCCAAAACTCAACCAAATCNTGTAAAATCTCCAAAACTCAACCAAATCGCTCAATTTTTTTCAGAATGAAGCTAGAACTGTCAGCTGTCAAATGACATAGCAATAACATAGATGCGAATGACTCTAGTGCTTCCAAAAATGAACTAGTGCCATCTGTAGCAAACATGCGTCATGACTTTCCCGACAACCCAATAGTTGCGGAGGGTGCAGCTCACTGGCCCATGTGGGTATTGAACCAGCAACCCTGTTGTTCAGAGTACGCGCTCTACCCAACTGAGCCACCCAGTCACTCTATCTGTGCATTCAAAAGTCTGTTGTTCACGTCCCTGGCTAGCTGACTCACCCATGCAGCAGAGCCGACCCATCCATTAATAGGGTTTTTTGCTATGGGCCATTTATGGCTTGGTGAATTTCATATGGCTGAAACGATGGTGGAAACCTGGGGTCCGTTGCATGCAGATGACACACTCCAAATGTCCCCCCCTCTTTTTTGGTTTTATAAAACATCTTTTACTTAAAAATGAGGCCTGTCAACATGGATGTATGTGTCACACATGAATAAACCTAAGTTAAGGCATGGGATGTGATTGACATAAAGTTAGTGCTGGAAGGTGCTTTGCAACTATTTTACAAGAAGTAAATATTCCTGCTTTAAACCACAACAGTTCTCTCCTGAGGCTGCATCCTGGGACATGAAAGCCCTTTTGGGTCCGAGACCATCTAGAGCAGGGATGGGCAAGATGGACTTGGAGTTCCATTTTGGAGAAGTTGGTGGTCAGGCAGAGGCAGTGTGGGAGAGAGGGAGGGCACCCAAGAGGCGCGATGGTGACAGGTGGTGACAGGTGGTGACAGGTGGGATGAGGGGCAGCTGGTAGTACATTGGGACTGGCCAGATGTACTAAATCTTTCCTCAGGCATTACAAGTTTGTTCAGCCCCTTTTCTGGCCGGGATTCCATACACAGAAATAAGGAGACATAGTCCTGCTACCTGGGAGCTGGCAATTTTTGGGGGGGGGGAAGAGCAGTGCTATAGACAGCCCCTGAAGTGTCAGGATGTTTGGCTCTCAAGTCTGCCTGGGTGGGCGGGTGGGAGGGTAAGAACTTTGGCACTTCCTAGTCTAAGAAATCTGGGAAGTCAGTCCTTAGGGGGAACAGATCCTGTTCTGATCCAGTGAGCGCCCCCTATTGTTAGAACTAGATATTTGCATGACATCTGACCGCAAGGCCTTGGACTCTATCCCCTGAGTTATTTTCTCTGGCTGAGACTATGAATGCACACTGCACACTTTGCATGCCAGGGGCTGCATTCTAGCAAAATGAATCACTCACATTAACCCAATTAACCCAATCCTCTAGCCTGTGGCAACATGGCTCAAGAAATGCCATGATGTTCAGTGAGCGGACGGGATCCTCCAAGAACACAGACTGTAGGCAATGAGTAGCAGTGGGAAGTCGGGGAGACATCGATCACTTACGAATGAGGGAACAGAACACACATGAGGACACGAGGCATGTCTTGCTGGCACTTCCGGGAAGAGGCGGAGTGGTAGATATTAACGCAGATCCGGAGCATGAGACTGCACTGACATATGGCAGCTTGGGTCAGCTGCAAGGCCAGGCCACCCCAATCTGCCCTGGATGGTACCCTGACCTTGGTATGGAGCTGACCCATTGTCAGTCGTTCAGCACCAGCCTCTCATGTGTGGGCGTGAACATTAAACTTTAAAAAGATTATCATTAGTATTATTATTATTATTTAGTTTTAAGCAAACTCTTTATGGAGAGAGGAATTCATTATTTCTTATGCCTCTAATAAGGTGATCTCACATTTTAAAAATTAAAAAATTGCTTTAGGGGGGCTAGCCGAGTGGCTCAGTTGGTTAAGAGTTGGCTTAAGAGTGAGAGCTCTGAGCAACAGGGCCACCGATTCGATTCCCACATGGGCTAGTGACTCTGCGCCCGAGCTGAGCTGTCGCTGAGCTGCCAACAGGTGGCACGATGGCTCAGCTGGTGTAACAACAAGATTGCCTGTTCGATGGTGGCTTCGCCCACCTGCAACTAAGGCTGAACACAGCACCATGAGCTGCCGACACACAGCCAGATGGCGACTGGCGCCCTCCACAATGAAGACTGAAGAACAACTTAGCTGATCCCCTCTCCCAATTCCCAGTACTGTTCCCCTCCCCAAATTCCCCAATAAAATCTTAAAAGAAAAAAAAAGGTGCTCTTGGGGCAGCCGGTTAGTTCAGTTGGTTTTAGCACAGTGCTCACAACACCAAGGTTGCCAGTTCGATCCCCACATGGGCCACCGAGCTGCGCCCTCCACAACTAGATTGGAGACAACTACTTGACTTGGAGCTGATGGGTCCTGGAAAAACACACTGTTCCCCAATTTTTAAAAAAGTGCTCAAAAAATGTCTTATTAAGAAGTACAAATTGTTAGTTATTATATAAAAACAGTCATAGGGATGTCAAGTACAGCAAAGGGAATATAGTCAATACTATTGTAATAACTATGTATGGTGTCAGGTGGGTACTAGACTTATGGGGGTGATCACTTCATATGTTATATAAATTACTAACCACTATGCCATACACTTGAAACTAATGTAATATTGTATGTCAACTGCAACTGAAAAATAAATTTTAAAAAATGTCTTGTTGAAAGATGCCAATAGGTAAGGATTATAAAATAGCAGACTGACCTTTTTTACGTCCCTCACCAGCAAATGAAGTGTGTTTGGTGGACCCAGTCTCTGAAAGAGAAGCATTCAGCCATGTTAAATATATTTTTCTCTTTAACCCAGAGCAAAATCCTACCCTACTCTATAGGCTTAATAAATTGTGAGAGCTGGATAGTAACAAACTGCCAGCTTGTTTCTTTTATGATACAGGACTGGTCCTGGTTAAGAAGTATCCAACACATTCAAATATGTTAAATACATTTAATTGAACTATTTTAAAAAGCATCTTGTGATGTGCAGCATTGTGTTAAAAATTCGCCAAATTTTAGCAAATAGCTGCTGAGGACATTTCTGCTATTTAAAATTTTACAATGGGGAAAGGAAATGTAAATTCTCAGAATTCATATTGTCACAGTATAAGCCAAGAGGATTTCATTCAAACTTTCTTCCTTTCTTTCTTTCTTTTTCTTTCTTTCTTTCTTTCTTTCTTTCTTTCTTTCTTTCTTTCTTGCTTGCTTGCTTGCTTGCTTGCTTGCTTGCTTTCAATTAAATTTATTGGGGTTACAATGGTTAGTAAAATTACATAGGTTTCAAGTACACAATTCCATAATACATCATCTGTATATTGTATTGTGTGTTCACCGCCCAGAGTCAGTTCTCCTTCCATCACCATATATTTGACACCCTTTACCCTCTTCCACCACCACCCTCCCCCCTTATACTCTGGTAACCACTAAACTGTTGTCTATGTCTATGAGTCTTTGTTTCTTTATTTGTCAAATGCTTCCTTTCTAACACAGTGGAGCTCCTTGCTATGAAAACTCAATTCTACACTTTTCACTAAAGTCACATAAAAATGAGGGTCCCCAGGAACAAAGGCCTGCTCACTCTAGTAACTTTTCACTTTGCTCATGAAGGCCTGGCTGACTTAGGAAGCTAGCTTCTCTCTGTACAAGCTAGTCCTCAGGCACCACACCTGAGTTAATACTACAGAAGGGAGCGTCCACTAGGCATGGTGGGAGCTGGTGAGGATGTGACTACAGGCTGTGGCTCCAGCAGGTACTAATTGCTGCCTGCCGTTCAATGGCGGCCCTCCCAACGGACACCGTGCTTCAGTGATTCTGTGCTCACCTGGGCTCTGTCATGCACAGGACCCACCAGAGACGAGTGTACCCAGATGCCTGACTCCCCTGGCCCAAACCCCTTCTAGAACACTCACTGTGTTGTAAAGTTCTTCTAGCCTCGGGATGGTAAGAAAGTGTTGCATGTTCACTCCGTTTTCAATCAAAAGCTTCACAAAGTCGACACGATCTAAGACTAAGGCGTCCAGCATGGCTTGTTCCAGAGCGTTCACCTGTGCCAGGCAAGGAGAGGGAGCCCGGGATGGCCTCTCAGGGGGGCACCAAACAGCAGGCAGGTCGGAAACTCTGGAAAAATCTATTCTAACCCCCAGATCCTAGAGCTTTCTGACCACGGCTCTCTCTGCAACTTGTCCTCAGCAAACACAACCCATCTCCCCTCCATTTTCTCATCGGTTTGTGCCCTATGTATCAGACCAAGGAGCAAAGTTTGACAAAAGGAAAGAAAGAAATGATTTTCTCTTTTTTAAAGAACAGATTGAAGAGGGTTCAGAATTACAGCTAAATTGGCAGCACTCTCTCCAGTCTCATTTTGTTTTCCATTAAAATGTTTTATTAGCTTTTCTTTTAATATAAACACATAAGTTGTCGTGTTCTTTTCAAAATAAAACTGCGATCGATACTTGAATCTCCAAGTTCCGAACTCCATAAACAGCCTTTTCTCAGGTGATAGATTGCAACATTTTATTTACTACTACTTATCATTTCCGCCTCTGTCCTTTCAATGCCATGGGCCCGCAGCCCTCAGATAATGTAAAGACTTGCTAGAGACAGTTTGTTTCCTGGGCTTGAATGACTATGTGGCAGCCAGCTGGGACTGAGTGGGCCACCAGGGTGAGTGATGCCACTTACATGTCCCCGCAGAGCCCCAGCACTCTGTCTCTCCCGTGTCCTGACAGTGTCAAGGCCGGGAACCACATGTGATATGTGGCTCCAGCCTGCCAGCCAAGACGACTGCTGTCACGTCCACACCCTAGTTATAGGCTCCATCTTTTGTTCCATAATAATTGGTGCATTTCCCATATTTTCAGGCATTAGGCATGTGTGTCTGCCAGGCAGAGAGCCAGTGTGGAGTAACATGGTCGGGGCTCCTCTCTGCAGGGTCCCCCCCCCAGCAGGAACTTTTGGCATTTATGACAACCTGACAGCTACATTACAGCAAAGCTGACATTGCTGGTTGAAATGCTGACGCTCAGTGTTTTCCCATGGCCTCCTGGGACTCAGAGCCCAGGGTGGGGCTGAAGCAGAGGCACCAGCACTGCCCCTTCCCCTGGAGAAAGAGGGTGACAGGCTCCGTGACCTCTGTATCCCAAGAAATGGAAGAAAGATTCTCCACGTACCCAGTTCAGCAGCTCGAGCTTCCGGGGGTCCGTTTCTTCCTCCACTTCCTCCTTCACTTTCCCTTTCTTTTTGCCTTTTCCTTTCCCCCTGGCCCCCTTGGTGGTGGCTGCGGGTGGTTTCTTCTCCCTCTCCGTGACCTTGCTATCTGCTGGGGGTGCCAGGCTCCCCAGGGGCTGCAGTCCACAGCAGGCAGAGTTAGGGAAAGATATGAAAGCTACACTGACCCTCACATGTGCACACAGACTTGTGCACACATGCACACATGCATACAGGTACGCACTTGCACGCGCACACACACTCATCACAGGCCTGGCTGTCTGCTGTCTGCTATCATGGACCATGGCTACTTACGCCCTGACAAGCAAGTGCATTTGTGTCCTTAAAGAGGCTGACATTTTGATTGATGTGTGGTTTTGCCCAAAGGCAGTGGTGCTGAGAGGTTAAGGTCAAAGGTGACGGTTGCTTATGTAGATGGGAGAAAATGATTGTGAAGGGGTCAGAGGAGACGTGTACAACTGCAGACGCCTGTTTGGACAGACACATGAACGGAGCTTCTGGCCGACACGGAAGGTCTCGTGGGTGTTGCTGAGATGCACACAAAGTGGGAACAACTGGACGTGTGGCTGATTGAATCACGGGAATTAAGGAAAATCATGCGGTACCTTAAATATTTTAATTTCCTTTCTAATTAATCTCCCAGTTTTTCCACTCTTGGTAAAGGAATGCAGAGCAAAATGAATTGCTGTGTGAATGGTGATGAGGCCGAATGCTGGGGCAGACGCTCTGAAAGATTCCAGAACAAACTGCCAGGAAGGGCTGGGTCAGGGCTCCGGACCTTCCACTCGGGAAGCAGGAAACCCACTCTTGTTTGTCTGGTTGTTTTCTTTGTCGAGGGACGGCTTTCTGAGGAGGCATTTCTGAGTCACCCCCGCATACCAGCATCCTCTCACATATTACACATGTGACACACAGATGCCACAGATACATACCACTCACGTACACTACAGTACATGCACGCACACTTTACACCCCCCCACACACATGCTACACACAGACACAAGCACACAGTACAGTAAACCGCACCTATACACACGAGGCCCCAAAGAACCCACTCACCCCCACGCAGAGTTCTCTAAGCCTCCAGGGTTCATGGAACATAGTTTGAGAAATCAATACTCGCAGTGCCATTATTGTATTTAATGTTAATGGGCTATTTTCTTTCTTTAAAAGGGTACAAACCCACTTTCCCCAGCAATGCTAAAACATTTAGTGGTTATTCCCTCTAGGGCACTGGTTAGAATCTGCAATTAGTGCCACCAGCTCTTGTTTTCTCCTGGTTCTATGACATTAAATAGCAGTATCTCCTAACAACCCTAGCGGATCACACATTGGCTCATCAGAAGCCCCAGATAATTTCCTGAGAGTGCGCCACAAGGGAGAACGTACTAACACATCACTGTACAAAGTCAGGATAAAAGCTAAGAATTGAGAAAACACTGAGTTTCACCGGCCAGTGGGGCCCAAAGACAAAGATCTGGCTCCGTGCTATGTCAACGCGGTTCCAAGCCAACACCAAGCTCAGCCGGTCTGGGGCAGATGCGTTTGTTCCTGGAACGGTAAGAAATGAGGTCTTTTTCACTCCATGCCTGACAGCTCCGCTGGGTCCCGCAGGTGCCTGGCGGTGAGCAGGGGGCTTCCCAGGCTGGCTCAGCGCGGTTCTAGAACTAAGCACCACTGCTGTTCTCTTGCCCC
The DNA here is from genome assembly GCF_001890085.2 of Hipposideros armiger. Classification (NCBI taxonomy): domain Eukaryota; kingdom Metazoa; phylum Chordata; class Mammalia; order Chiroptera; family Hipposideridae; genus Hipposideros; species Hipposideros armiger. Next base: position 646,927 of record NW_017731967.1, on the reverse strand, counting down.
GAGTGGCCACTCAGGCCCTAAAGACAAGAACTCCATATTCTCAAAGGGCTGCTGGGAAGGAGGGTGGAGGCAGCCTCTTTCCATGCCAGTGTGGCATGGTCTCCCTGGGAGCAACAAAGGAGGAATCCAGTGACTCTGGGACCCCCATCTGCAAGAGGGCGGAGCCCTGGGACTGTCCAGACATCTGCCTGGCCAGGCCAATGGGTGCTGCCCCCTTGAGACCCAAGGTAAACACAGCCCAAGAGCATCAGCCCCCAGCGACAGGGAGACCAGCCCAGCCAGGCAGCTAACCCACTGTGGACACCCTGTCCACTGCGACCCTGTCATTGTCCCAATACCGCCAACAACAGGCAGGAAGTATGTGTGTCCCTGAACAAGCCCATAAGTGGCCAGGTCTCAGCATGTCATTAGGAGTGGGACAAGGAAGATGGACAGAGCACTGGAAGATGCAATGATTATTCAAAAAAAAAAAAAGTCCCATGTTTACCCTCTATGAGTTGAAACCTTTAGTGAACTGGTTACAAAGGGAAACTGGTTCTGACTTCAGCCCATCACAGTCCCTGGGCAGCCACAGATAGCACCCCTCCCAGGACACCCTTGTCATTCTACCGAGGCTTCAGCTGGCTTGGGGTTCTAGCATCAATAGGCACAGTTCCTGGCAGGAGAAGAGGGGACGGTTTCCTGGGCACGAGTGAAGCCCCAGCTCAGGCCAGCCCTGGAAGGATGGGAGTCGCCAGGTCCCAAGAGCTCACCTTTCAGCAGCGCAGTTAAAATCGCCATCTCTATGTCTTGTTGACCCTCAGAACCCATCCTAAACACAGTGACCTGAAAACAGGTTAATTGTGAAAAGACAGAGTCAAGCAGAGTTGAAAACAAGAGGGAGAATTAGGGTGTCTTTTAAAAAAGGACCACAGAGATGGAAGAGTAATGCAGTGATTCTGAGAGCAAAACCATTTAGCACCCGGTGACTTTGATTTCCGGAAGTGACGGCGTTGCTCATCCTGGCTTGGAACCCTCGCCCAAATTCTTGTGTTATGATTTGCCCCGTCTGCTCTGTCAGGATCTACACTCCAATATCTAAGTTGCTATGGGCGACAACAGAATCATTTCTACTCAGATTCCATATACAGGCATACCTCATTTTATGGTGCTTCATTTTATTGTGTTTGGCAGGGGCTGTTTTTACAAACGGAAGGCAAGACCCTCCACCAGCAAGATTACAACGCGCTGAAGGCTCAGGTGATGGTTAGCATAGTTTAGCAGTGAAGCATTTTAACTGAGGTACGTACGTTGTTTTTTTTAGACGCATTGCTATGGCACCCGTAATAGAATACACAATAGGGTAAATAGAACGTTTCTAGGCACTGGGAAGCCAAAAAGTTTGTGTGACTCGCTTTACTGCGGTGATCCGGAGCCGAACCCGTGACATCTCCGAGGTCTGCCTGTGTCTGTAGGAAATGTGTTGATCTAGAATTTTGAAGAGGTTATTTTATACGTGACTTTTCCTTATAAGCATAATTAAGGAGCCAAGGAATGGGACATAATTACAGGCATACCTCATTTAGTGGAGCATCAAAGATACTGGGCTGTTACATATTGAAGGCAAGACCCTCCACCAGCACAAAGATTACGACTCGTTTTATTGCAATACTCGAATTACTGAGGTCATTTGGAACCAAACCCATAGTATCTCTGAGGTCTGCCTGTGCTGGATTCGGAAAGGGAAGTGATAAAATTTGTGAGCACACCTAAAAGGATGGTATATGTATGCCCCTCCCCAAACCTTTATATCTGATGAATATCATGAACCTCAGAATTGGTGCAATGTGGCCCGATGTCACCTAATACCTTCTAAGGCCTGAACGCACTTGGGTCCCTTGCTGGCGTCCGCTCAGGGAGCTTCCATCATGCGGACATAACGACCCCTTTGGTGTGGATTGTAAGCTGCCTCTTGGAAAAAGCTGAACTAGAACATGAACAGCTCCATCACGCCCACACGGGCTGAATTAGAAAGGAAATGCAGTTCTCTCTGTGAACCTGGTCTGGTAATAAACTCAGGGCACTTACGAGTTCTTTCTTCTTCATGCACTCCATTATGATTGCAAACAGCTGATGCGACTGCGTCCTGCTGTAATTAAATGTTTTCTGGATGGTGACGAGAAGCTGATCCCTGAGAGATTCATTGATTACCCTGTTCAAAGTAAACGCAAAAGAGAAGAAAGCGGCACGTGTTAAGATGGCACACATGAATCAATCTCTGTGTCCGTCTGGTATCTCTGACTGGATTTCCCACAGGAGTGGATCCCAGGATGGGAGACAAAAAGGGACCACAGTGAAAAACTGAAAAACTGTGCTCACACGTGTCCTAATTTCCAGGCCTGTTGAAAACCTTATAAGGGAAACAGGGGTTGGAAGAGAGTGTGTTCCCCCAGAGAAAGAATTCTGTAAGCAACGTTGTGCTCTTGACCTGCTGACCCTGAGTTAACGTCTTCAGAATGGCTGACCGTATCATGGAAGGTTTTCTACTAGGCCTAATGAGAAGGGAGTTAAAAGCCCACCCCCTGTAACACGTCGGAAAGCCTACCCTCCTTCCTCACAGTACTTGTGTGCAAAAGACAGGATGTCTGAGGCGCGTCCACTACCGTCGCAGACCACCACGGGGACGGGCGGGTCCTCTCGGAGATACTCCAAGACGATGGAAAAGACATTAGGGCCCCCTTCCACCACGAGGCCCACGACGGGCACGCCCTGCCCCAGTCCTGCAACACACAACACGTTCGCGTCAGACCCACGTCACAGCACGGGCTGCCCCCTCGTTCCCGTTGCTGAAATTAAAACCTTTACGACTGGACAGATGGTCCCTGGGGTGCGAATGTTCCCCAAGAGACCTGGAGGAATCCAGGTGTGTGATAGTTGCTTTCATTCTTTTATTTAAACGCTGTACTGTGGTCTTATTGGAAAAAACAGCGCCTTAAAATCATGAACTCTTTGAATCACGTGTGGTTAAGCTCCAGGTAGAACTTGCCTGGCATACGGGCTAAGTCAAGGTGAGATGTGAGAAACAGTGGAAGATTCTCTTTGCTAAAACCAATTACCTGCCTTGCTGCCCTGCTCCAGGGTCTGACATTCCCACCCTGGATGGCCGTCCCCTGAAGCATGATGAGACAGTGGAAGGGGACTTGGGTCAGCGACAGGATCACAGCTCAGGTAATAGCCACGTGACATTGGGCCAACCACCAAGCCGCCAGGAGCCCTAGAGGACCACCTGTCAAAGGTGAGTCATCTCCCTGCCTCCTTTATCTTCTAAAGGAGCAATACATAAAAAGGAGGAGAAAGTGTTTGGCTATCAAAGCCTTTTGTAAACTGTAAGTGGCATATAAGTATGGTCTGTTTTGTAAGTGTTTCTGCCTCCCAGGCTTGGAACAGACAGTTCCTGGGAGGACAAATCCATCCACCACCATTAGCCCATCAGTTAATAACTTGTTCCCAGAATCCTCCCCCGTCGCTACCAGGCAACAGGACTCAAAGAATGTGGTAGGAACAGGGTAACTTTTGGTGGCAGAACCAAAAGTTGGCGGGCTCAGGGAGGCAGGAGGATTCCAGGAACCTGGGATTCTAGAGAGGAAAGACCCTGGGGTTGGAGGGCAGCAGAGACCAATTTGTGTACTGCACAATTTTACCCCAAACTGGCCATGATAGAATATATCCTGAGCATCTTTCACCAGGTGTCATGGGAGCTGTTTGATCAACATTAACGAACAGTGAAGTGTGTTTGGTCTCCCAGTTCTGCAGGCCTTCATATAAAATCTGCAAGGACACGTTAGGACAAGATCTAAGAGTTTCAGGTGGAGGAATTCAGAGTTTCTGGCTTGCTTCTATGATGCATTGCTGTATTAGGAACTCTTCAGTATTTTGAACCATTTCACTATCTCCCACCAAAATAATCTCAGTTAAGTTCAATTCAGCAAAGGTGCATTGGAGGGTCTGCCTAGGGCCAGGCACTGGCCAGGAGAAATGGATCAAGGTGCCATGGTCCCTGCCCGGGAGGCTGCCGACCCAAGCAAGGCCTAGCATTCTTCAGGAATACGGCAGCCCAATTGCCCTCTCTTCTAGAAACAGAGCAGAGTTGCTTCTTCTTGGTTTGGGCTGGGCTCCCCGAAGCTCTGTGCTGTGACAGGTGACAATTGGGCACCCCTTTGCTGTCCCCGCCCCACTCAGAGCCCTGGGCAAAGGATGACAAAGGGAAGCCCACCCGTCACATAGCCAGGTGAAACTTACAAGTCCATAAAACCAAGAGAGTGTGAGGACAAAAATGTCAGTCACCAGCCGCTTTATCAATGGAAATGTGATTCTTGGAAATCCACAACTTTTCATTCTAACCACGGTGCAGTCTCACGGTCTCTTTAATGGTGCTTTGTAATAACCATTTTCCAGGTTGTCTTTCACAAAACCCTTACCAGTAATGGTAAAAATAAAATACTCTTTAAGATCATTTTTTTAAACAATTGCTTGGCAATAATTGTTGCTGGAGTATGAACATGTTCCAAGAGACTACACCCATTATTTTAACTCTAACAGGTTATGCTTTTGTCATCTGGTTGGGATTCACTCCTTTCTCTGTAGCTTGGCCTCAGCATTCTCCCCCCGAGCTGTGCCACCGGGACCAGCTCGGGCTGTGCCCTGTCGGGAGCAGATGGCTCCTGTAGCCTCCTGTAGGGGTTTCCCCACCTGGCCCATCCTCGTCTGCGTGAGAGACCAGAGCTAAAGACATTGAAGTTAGTGATCACATAACAGTTAGTTGACAGAGGAAATCATACTAAGTCTTGAGAAAACCTTTTTTCTTCAAACATTAAAAGATAACGACAGTCATAGGGAACAAGAACCATTGGACATGGTAGGCAGTGGTGTCACGATGACAGCAGCTGCAGAACTGTTTCTTGCGTCAACCCCCCTTGTGAACTTTAGGCAAAGCGTCATGACATAGCTCAATGAGTGCAATTTGGCAAGTGGCTAAGGTAAGGGTCAAGGCAAGTCACCTGTCGGTCTCACAAGAACGAAGGTTAAGGCTTCCAACGCCCTGGGCGGTTTCCTTCTCGGCCTGGTTTTCAGGGCAGCCGTGGCCCAGGGTCCATGGCCTTCACCAGAACTTACTTGTGTTGATCTTCTGCAGAGAGATGTGCTTTTCCAGCTGCCTCCGCAGCATCACCTCAGCGCCATATTTGCCCAGGGTGCCGTTGTCCGCCAGGATGAAGTGGGTGTGACAGTTGTTGAGCACAGAGAGCTTGCTGAGAGGGTTGGACATGGTCTGGTACACTCTGGTGACCTAACAAAATGCACAGCATGGGTCAGAGCTGCAGCCTTGGGTATCAAGACTAACAGTGGAAGCAAGAATACACATATACGAGGTTTGACAATTAAGTTTGAGAACTCGTTGCAACGATGTTGCTAAACTTTTTTGATATCAGAGGGATTGTTCATTATGAATTTGTACCAACTGGACAAACAATGAACCATGTTTACTATTTGGAAGTGCTGAAAAGGCTGCATGAAAAAGTCAGACAAAAACAACCTGAACTTCTCGCCTACAATTCATGGCTCTTGCACCAAGACAATGCACCAGCTCACACGGCACTGTCTGTGAGGGAGTTTTTAGCTAGTAAACAAATAACTGTATTGGAACACCCTCCCTACTCACCTGACCTGGCCCCCAATGACTTGTTTTTACCTGAAGATAAAGGAAAGATTGAAAGGAAGACATTTTGATGACATTCAGGACATCAAGGGTAGTACGATGACAGCTCTGATGACCATTCCAGAAAAAGAGTTCCAAAATTGCTTTGAAGGGTGGACTAGGCACTGGCATCGGTGCATAGCTTCCCAAGGGGAGTAATTTGAAGGTGATCGTCATGATATTCAGCAATGAGGTATGTAGCACTTTTTCTAGGGTGAGTTAATTATCTGACCTCATATATGTAGCGACTGCTTCCCCTAGTTGTGCCTTTAAGCCTACTGTCACTTCCCTGTCCTTCTAATGAAGGATTTTTTTTGCAAGTTTCTATATTAAATTAGAAAAAAAATATTTTAGATGATGACCACCCAGCAATTGTACCCTTGGGCATTTGTCACAGAGAAATGAAAACTTACATTAACACAAAATCCTCCATGTGAATGTTTATGGCAGATTCATTTGTAATATCCAACTGGAGACAGCCCAACAGATAAATGGTTAAGCAAACTGTGGCCCAACCATGCCACAGAATACCTCTCAACAATAAAAAGGGGCAAACTGCTGACACACAACAACCCGATCTCCAGAGACTCCTTGTGGTGTGAGACAAGCCAGTCCTCAAAGGTTCCCACTATGTGAACCCACTTACATAACATTCTTGAAATGAATGTACATGAGGGAAGATTGGTGGATTCCAGGGGTTCAGGAGGGAGTGTGGGTGGGAGGGAAGTGGGGTGGATGGTAAAGGCAACATGGAGACCCTCGTGTTGATAGAGCCCTCCTGTGTCTGACTGTGCCGATGGCAACATCCTGGTTGTGAGATTGGGTCATAGTTTTAGGGAAGGAGAAAGGGCATATGGGACCTCTCTTCCTTATTTCTTACAACTGCAGGTGAGTCTACAATTATCTCAAAATAAAGCCTTCGTTTTTTAAAAATTGCCAGCGTCTGGGAGAACACACTTACATCCTTCCCGATCAGGTCTTCCTTGTTCTCCACAATGCCCCACGGAGCAATTCCTATGGCACAAACCCGGCCTCTGGACTTGGAGGAGTGGTCCTTCAAGGCGTCCCCTACGTGGCTGATGACACCTGTGAGCAGCCGTATGTCACATTTTTGGGCCCTCCCCTCCCATCATCCCACTATTTGTGAACTTTAGGGACCCCTTTTTCCAAGCTCAATCCCCTTCTAGACAGCAGAGTTGAGACATAAAGATCATCATTAAAGAAAGTACATCGAAAGTCTGAGTTCATCATCACTAATCACCTTACATTAGCTCCCAGAAAAAAAACAAAAAAAAAACAAAAAACAAACCATCTTTACAAGTTTCCAAGACCCAAGGATGGGAGTACCTGGGGTCTCATCGGCAGTACCTGGCTGCATTCAGCTAAAGTTGAGAGCCAGACTGTCTGGCGTTGCTCCTCAGCCTCTCTGTGCCTCAGTTTCCTCTCCCATACAATGGGGAAAGGACTGTTGAGAACCTCAGTGAAAACAAGGCTTGTACAGGCCTCAGTTCAAGGAGTGACGCATAGTGGGTGCCGGAAATGGGGACCATTGTCCCTATCACACCCAAAACAGAAAACAAGCTACTGAATAAAGACTTCAACTCTGCCATAAATATTATCAGGGCACAATACACTGTGGTTTCTGATCTTAATTATAAGTATACATTGCTTTATTGCTCTTCGTAGATATTATGTTTTTACAAATGGAAAGTTTGTTGCAACCCTGCATCTAGCAAGCCTATTGGTGCCATTTTCCTAAAGGCTCAGATGATGGTTACCATTTTTTTTTAGCAATGAAGTACTTTTTGAACTAAGGTATGTACACTATTACACACTTACTAGACTACAGTATAGCATAAACATAATTTAGATGCACAGATTCACCAGGAAACCAAAAAATTCTGGCGACTCATTTTATCATGATACTCGCTTCATTGCCCTGGTCCGGAACCAGTCTCTCTGACGTACGCCTGTGTCCCAACGGTCCTGAGGGACCACTGTGAGTTCCGGATTTGCATGCTGACAGAAAGAGAAAGCTCTGCTCTTACCAGTACTGACCCCACCAGTGAAAATCCAGGCCCCGGTGGTGACGGCAGCCTTGATCAGGCCTTTCCCGAAGACCTGTTTCAGTTTGGGCTGCATCTCAAAGTTCTGGAGACCTCCATGCACGGATATTAGGAGCTTGGGTAGTTCCAGCTGCCAGTCTTTCACCATGAGATGGAGCAATGAATCTGGCTTGGTGTCATAGGATACGCGGACATACTGCAAAAGAGTGCATGGTGCTCAGCACTGGTTCTCAGCTCTGCCTTCCATGTTCCAGGGAACAGGGCTGCCACCCCTGTCCATGCAAGAGCTGTCTGGCTTTCTCTCCCTCTGGGTTCTGGGGCCCCTGTGTGAGTCTGTGGCCAAGCAACAGAAGGGAATTTGGAAGGGTTGCCAGATTAAGAAGATAAAAAGACAGGACTTTTCTATGAACGATGAAAACGGATTTAGTATAAGGATGCTCTATTTGGGACATACTTATACTGCAAAATGATCCGTTTGTTTATCTGAAATTCAACTATAACTGGGTGTCTGTATTTTATGTGGTAACCGTCACCTTGAAGGAAATCAACTCCAAACCTGGCTCAGGGTGTTGTTGAGGAAGTGGCCCGCTGACTGCACTGCCTGAGGGATGGGAATGGGGGTCATGGGCCAACCTTCAGACGTGAACTTCCTCTCAAGGTGAAGAAGCGGTTCATGGCCTTGGCCCCTGGGAACTACTTCTCTGGGTCCATGCCAGTCCTTAGGGTGCCTTTCCAAAAGCCCCTACTATGTGGTATTTGGAACACAACTGAATTTTATTTGAACAGTGATGTTGGGTCAGTGAAATAAAATGAAAATTTAAAAAGGGTCTGACTGGGCACAGGGGAGTGTTATTCAGAATCAGCTGAAAGGGCCAGTGTGGACACCTCCCCTCTCTGGCAGGGCTCACCAGAAAAGCAGGGGACGCTCCCTATTTACACGCACATGTGAACGTCCTGGGTTTTCCTGGGCCAGCTGAATGCGGGCCATGGAGGCTGTGGGTGGACTCCAGAGGGAAGCATTTCCAGACACTCCTAACCCATTTGAGGAGGGTTGAAGGTCCACAGTTAGAAGGAAAACAAAACCAAAGCCCAGACAGCCCCAAAACACAAACCACGTCATTTCTCTCTCATCCCTGAAGAGGAAGTAGTGAATGTGGCCGCTGAGTTGGGCTGTGGGTTCACAATTTTGGTGTGGACTGAAGTGACCCTATACATTCTTTATTAAGTGCCCAGTTACTAAGTCTCGGGGCTCAAATGTCAAGCGTGCAGATACATTTCTTATCTTTGCCATGAAACAACTTAGGAGGATTGCGCAAGGCCCCGGAAAGAAGACCCAGGTGTCTGCAGGCTGGAGGTCTGGGAGGCCGGGCCTCCAGTGGAGGCTGTGGGCTCACCAGCCTCCCTTTCTGAGGCCTCTCTTACCAGGGCCCTGTTGGAGTACCCGCCACCCTGGAACTCCAGCGTCCCATAGGAATCTGTGGGGTAGCTCTGGGTGTGTTTGCCGACACACCACTTTTCGGGCTGAGTCTCCACCTCTTTGTTTTCCTCCCCATTTTTGCTGGGTGTCACGCTTGGCAGAGGGGGGATATGCTGGTTAGTGAGCTGGCCACAGCAACACCTGAAATCGAAGGCAAAAGAGAGTCTTTCTGTAACATTTTTTTCTCCTTACCGCAAGTTAACCTGAACTGGGGCAGACTAACGCCTTACGCAACTTCACTGGGGACAGAAATGCCACGTATGGTGGCCTTTTCCAGATAATCTATTTGGATATCTATTTACATGCCAGTCTGTTGTAAACACACATTGGATGGTTGGCCTTCCTTACTGGACGTATTTGAACACTTTTTGATGCCTTGACAAGGTCAATATGGGCAAGAATGACTGAATATTCTGTGACAAAGTGCAATCATATCTTCCTTATATAGTTGCCTCCCAGGATTTTTGAATATTGTAGAATTCACCTGTTACTCAGTGAAACATTTCTCTACACAAGTAACACTGAAAGCGCATTTCTTTTGCTGCTTATGCTTTTGGTGTCAGACCTAAGAATCTTTTGCCAAATCCAAGGTCATGAAGATTTACTCCTCTGTTTTCATCTCAGAGTTTTATAGTTTTTGCTCTTACCTTCAGGGTCTTGATCCATTTTGAGTTAATTTTTACATATGGGGTGAAGTAGGGGTCTAAATCCATTCTTTTGCATGTTGACAAGCACTTGTTTTAGCACCATTTGATGGAGAGACTCTTCTTTTCCCATTGGTTTTTACAACCTTGCTGAAAACTCAATAGATGTATGGGTTTATTCCTGGGCTCTCAATTTATCCCATTGGCCGTATGTCTGTCCTTACACTTGTACCAACCACACTACTTTCATTGCTGTAGCTTGATAGAAGTTTAGAAACAGGTAGTGTGAGCCCCGCTACTTTGTTTCTGATTTTGAAGGGTTATTTTGGCTATTCTGGGTCCCTTGCAATTCCGTCTCAATCAGCTTGTCAGTTTCTACAGAGAAATCAGCTGGAATGAATTCTGATAGGGATTGTATTGAACCTCTGTCAGTTTCTGCTTTATGAATTTCGTTGCTCTGTTATTAGGTATGTATGTATATATTGATAGCTGTTGTATCTTCCTGATGGGTTGACCTGATTAGCACTGTAAAATGTCCCTCTTCATCCCTAGTAACATTGTTTGGTTTTAAAATCTATTTTGTCTGAATCAGTATAGCCACCCCCACTTTCTGTGCTGCTGCTTGCAAGGGTGGGGCCTGTGCAGAAAAGGGAGCCCTCGCCTCTCAAGTGCCCTCCCCTGGGTCTTAGCCTCGGCAATGGCTATCCAGGCACAGGATGAGAAATGTCGAGCCTTTTTCTATTCCTGGGCGACAGGAGGAGTGGAGTCTCTGCTTACTGATCTGGGAGGAGCAAGAGGGAGCACTCTTGGTTCAAATAGCACAGATTTTAGCATCCCTTACTTCATTATTGTAAGTTTTCTTGAATACATATTTCTTCATTTGCTGTTGGCCCTTGGGACCATTTCCAGGGGCTTTAAATGGTGGTTTCATTCTAGGGTTGTTGTTTTTTTTTTCAACCTGTGCTAGAGAATGCTCAGAGCTCACAGAGGGGCCTTGTGCGAGCCCCTGAAGCCCTTGCTCCTTCTCCTGCAGCCCAGCCACTTGGCTGTGGGGGAACCTAGTGCTGCCTGAGGCCAAGGAGGGCTGGCATAGATGGTTTCCATCAAGAAGGGCCTGGGTGCCACTGAAATAAGGAGGGACATTTAGGTGCAACAGAATAAAGACTTTCACGATGATTGGCATTGTCCCAAATGGTATTTCTTGCCTCGGGGGTCAGGGGATAATCACTTGGGTTTAAATGGGGAGAGGAATCTGCAGGGTGCTGTGGAGGGGCGAGCTTTGGGATGTGGGGCGCTGAGGTTGCATGTGTCAAGTACATTTGAACCAGCGGATCTCTAAGGGTCTGTGCAGTCTGTGTGATCCCACCTGCATGGATCTCCTAGTAGACCAGCGGTTCTCAACCTGTGGGTCGCGACCCCTTTGGGGGTCGAATGACCCTTTCACAGGGGTCGCCTAAGACCATCGGAAAACAAAAAGATATTTACATTACAATTCATAACAGTAGCAAAATTACAGTTATAGAGTAGCAACGAAAATCATTTTATGGTTGGGGGTCACCACAACATGAGGAACTGTATTAAGGGGTCGCGGCATTAGGAAGGTTGAGAACCGCTGTAGTAGGCAGACATACAGATAAACCATTACCCCCAACCCTCCAAACAGCCTCATAGCTTTTGCCCCAGAGATGCGACGTTGTAGCTGAATTTGACTCTGACCACTTTCATGACTTTAGATGGCCATCTGCTAGTTTCTAACAGACGCATCTTCATGTAGGTGAATGGAATCGCTGGACGTTTTGTGTACAGTAAACCCTTTCATAAAGTCCCATCTAGTTCCCTTCACCACTCAGATCTTTCCTGTGATGGAAGTTCATTTTCATCTCAATAACTTCATGAAGCTCTAACAAAGAGGCCAGGAAGTTACCCTGGAGACCAAGCGAAAGCCCTCCTCGCCCTGGTCTCACTAAGGCTAAGAGGGACCCTCTGGGCCCATTTGGTTATGAGATTTCACTTCCGGGTGATTTGCAACTAGCAACTCTTTCCCAAGGTTATTGGCATCTTAACAGAGGAGCTTGTTCGTCCAAGCAACTCCCTGGTTAATGGCTCACACAGGGACTGATTCTGGCCACCCTTCTTGGCTCCTCTTCCCCCTCCCACAGATATGAGAAGAATGGTTGCTGGCAACTGGGGATACATGCGAGTGAGACACTGTCTTTAATCATGGTTTCCAATTTACCTGTTAGGGTCTTTGGTGCTGGGAATGGCAAAGATACATTCTCGTTTGCAAAAGGTTTTTTCTATCCAGGCTTTCTGTCCCTGGAAGAGAAAGATGCGGAAATTAGGCCCATATATTCCCAAGCCCTCATCAGAGATCATTCTTTTACTTTTATAAAATGAATATGCCATTAACAGGAAGTCAGCTCAAACCATCTGAATAGATACCTCCTGGCTGCCCCCACCCACCTGGGCCGCAATGCTGATCTGAGGCTCCCCTGTCTCCGAGGAGACCACCTACTGGGAGGGTGGCAGCGGCAACCCCATGTCAGAGAGGCCTTCCCAACAAGGTCAAGTCAAGGACAGAGGCTGCTTTTCTTGCTCCACAAAGAGTCCTGGCCCCAGTCCCGGCCTTACAGAGGCAGTCCAATCTGGGTCTTTCGTCCTCCTGGAAGAGCTTGTGAGCTCCACCCAAAGAGCGCCTTTCTGGGGAAATCTCAGAGTCAGCTGGTCACTTGGCTTCTTTTTTAATAATGGGAATGACTAGAATTCTAAGCCTTCCCCAGGGGCCTTCAAAGGGCAGCGCCGTACACTTTTCTCTCCAAATCATTAAATGAGAAGAAGATGGGAGCATCAGTCCAGAGGAGAGAACTCAGAACTGAGCCTCTGAGGCCCTTGCCCCAGTCCTTCCTAGGGGGGATGTTCTAACAATCCGTGCAAAAGCCTAATGGAGCGTTTTCTGCCCGGAAAGAAAGCGTGTTTGCCGTTTTGCATCTCACTCCTCACCTCTCAGAGAAGCTGGGAGTGCATCCTCTATTTATTTTTATATTTTTTGGAGAAACATAGAGTTCACAGTATTTGGACTATATGCCTTTGGCTAAAGAAGAAAGAACTTTCAATAAATAGTGAACGCCTGTGAGAAAGCTACCTTTTCGCAGAGACACTGGATTCTAGGACTGAACAAACAAATCAATATATTGTGTAAGGGAGTTGGGTTTCTCCGTGTTGGCGAAGGGCGTTAACAAACATGGAAAGTGGGGAAGGTCAGAATGAATCCCTGTAGCACTGGACTGAAATGAAAATTATCAATAGGAACCCATGGTTTGTAACACGTAGAGACAGATACAAAAACAGATATAGATAGAGGCGTGTGTGGTCCCTCTCTCTACACACAGACACACACACCACACAAGTATTTATGACATATCATGTTCGTTATATATTGCTTAACATAGCCAATTGCCCCAAAACTTAGTGGCTGAAAACAATAAACATTTATTGTCACAGTTTCTGTGGACCTGGGATTGGATGTGGCTTAGCTGGGCGCCCCTGACTCTGGGTGACTCACAAGGATTCAACCAGCTCTGGGTGAGGGCCCAGGTCTCATCTGAAGGACGCTGACTGGGGAAGGTCCACGTCTAAGCTCACTCACGGGGTCGTCGGTGAGAGTCAGTTCCTCTCCAGCATTGTTGGCTCAGTGCACCCCCTCCGTTCCTTGCCACGTGAGCCTCTAAGTAGGGCGGCCCACATCGTGTCAGGTGACCTCCATCAGAGTCAGGGACACAAGAGGTATGCACCACGGAAGCCAAGGCCTCTTTACAACGTGATTTCTGAAGTGACATCGCATCACTTTTGCCATGTTCTGTTCATCAGAAGCAAGTCACTCAGTCCAGCCCACACTCAAGGGGAGAGATGACTGCAGTGTAAGTGCCCAGCATTACGCTTTTGATTGCTGAGGCATCTGTTTCAGAAGACATCTCAAGTGAACATACGGCCACAGTTGCTAGCGATGCCATCGGATAAGGAACTAGGCAGCTCCACCCAAAAATATTCCTCTTTCAGAAACCCCTGGGTGACCTGGACTACTGACCAGTTGAGTAACCCCTCTTCTCCTTTCTCATGCCCTAATTCCAACTTTTAGGCTTTAAATTAGCCAATAGAGATGGACCACTGAAACCCCAGACACCCCACCCTGGGGCCTCACAGAGGCAGAGCCCCAGGTCTGGGCTCCCTGCCCCTCTCTCTCCTGTGCCTTCACTGTGAGGCCTTCGGAGTGCCCTGTACACTCTGGGACCTGTGACTTGTCTTTCAACGTTCCCTTGGGTTTTGCTGAAGTGCATCTTGCATTCATAAGAACCACAAGGGCTGGTCCAGACACCACATTCGTCCCAGAGGGGAAATACATATGAGTAGCACAGGCCCAGGCGAGAGCCTCAGACATTCTTAGCTGAGAGCATCACTATCAATAGGCTGGGACCAACAACAGTTATACAGGCATGGATGTCAGCAGGCTGGCATCATGGGGGTCACATGTCCATCACGCATATATATCTATGTCTGTGTGCAACCCATTCAAGTATTTCCTGGCTCTACCTACTGACAGGGCCTAGCAGCAATAACCTTCTAACTGCAGTAAATACATTTAGTGCTCAAATATTGGTTTCCAAATAGCATTCTCCACTAAAAGGAGCCAGGGCTCCTTGGAGAAATGACAGAGTCCAGGACTGAGGCAGGGAAAGTACCAGAAGAACCTGGAACATCTTGTGCCAGAAAGTGAAGAAGTGGAAACTTATCAAAAAAACACAGGAGCCACTCAAAGGGGCCCCCACAGGCTTTATCTGGGGTAATTTGAGCATGGAAAGAAATGATCACAATAAAGAATTTTAACCCTTTCCCTGAACTAAGGACCCATGAATCCACACTGATATAAATCACACATATATAAAAACATAGGGGAGATGGAAAAGCTTTTTTTTTCCCATGGAAAGTCATGTCATAAATGCAGAAGGAATGGTGGAATTAGAAAATTACCATTTGGCAACCATCAGGAATATTTTATAAATGCTAAAAATGGTGGGTAAAATTTGAAGAGTCACACTTATATAATCTCAAAGTATCTCACATATTCTGTTTTTTGGATTCCACATATAAGTGAGATCATATGGTATTTGTCTTTCTCAGTGTGACTTATTTCACTTAGCATAATACCCTCTAGGTCCACCCACGGTGTTGTAAATGGTAACATTTCATTCTTTTTAATGGCAGAGTAATACTCCATTGTATAAATGTACCGCAGTTTCTTTATCCAGTCATCTGTTGAGGGGCATTTCGGTTGTTTCCATATCTTGGCTATTATGAATAGCGCTGCAATAAATATAGGGGTTTCTTCGGATGAAGGGATTAGGAAGAACAAATTGGTAGTTACAAAATAGTCACAAGGATGTGAAACATAGTATGGAAAATATAGTCAATAATATTGTAAAAACTATATATAGTGTCAGATGGGTACGAGACTTACCAGGGGGATCACTTCATAAATACCTAACTGCTACACTGTACACCTGAAACTAATAAAAAATAACAGAATATCAAATATATATAGTCACAGGATGTAAAGTACAGGACAGGGAATATAAACATAATCAGTGGTATTGGAATAGCTATGTACAGTGTCGGATGGGTAGTAAACTTGTTGGGGTTATCGTTTTCTGAGGGGTGTGAATGTCTAATCACTGTGTTGTTTTGTACACCTGAAACTAATTTTAAAAATTAAAATAAAATGATTAAAAAGTATCTCCTATAGATACTTATTAATTCCAAAGGGGAAATTAGTAACTTGACAATGGAGAGAAATCTGGTGAACACCACTTACAACAACGTGGGTATCACCAGGACTGGAACAAATATTCGCCATGAGCTTTCTAATAAAATGCACTGAAAAGAACAAAAATGCCAAAAATGCATAACCTGAATCTAATCAGGAGTAAACGTCAGACAACCCAAACTGAGGGCCATTCCACAAAACAGCCAACCTATACTCTTCCAAACAGTCCAGGCCATGAAAGAAAAGGGAAGATTGGGGAATGGGTCAAGAGGCTATAGCCACATGACTGCGGAATGCCCTTGGACCTCTAGGTCCCACCCTGTAGGCCCCGCCCCTCCATCTCAGTCCCACCCACTACTCCCTTCTAAGCCCCGCCCCCTTTGCCTGTGCTATAGGCCCTTCCTCTCAGCCCCCTGGAGTAAGGAACCAGCAAGTAGCCATCTCCCAGGAAACTGCGTGGGAAATCAGAAAACATTGTCCAGCCCCCTGAACAACAAGCTCAGGCCCCACATCATCAAAAGGGGGAAATGTCACCTGCCCTACAGGCCTGAATACGCTGAAGTGGGTGAACAGCTTGAAAAGCAGTGATGAACCTCTCGTTTTATTAATATCTATTGTGTCACAGGTGGCGTTTAAATACCTCTGTCACGGACTGTCCCCAGTCTCCTTATCTGTGACCCCTTCAGGAACACTGGCCTTGCCTCTTGTCCCCCAAACCCAGGAGGGGGCTTCTCAGAGATCCCAGCGCCAGCCCTTGCTGACGTCCATATCCCGCACCAGGCTTAACCCCCTTCCCTCTGCTTCACTGAAAATCCTTTTTTTTTTCTTTCCCTAATGAAAAAGCTAGCATGTGACTAACATACTTTCTCTAGTGGGAAAAAGTACTTTGCATTAGTATTAACAATGGATTGTTCAAAAAGTTTATCTAAGAAGACTATCCTGGGGCGGCTGGTTAGCTCAGGTGGTTAGAGCGCAGGCTCATGACACCAAGGTTGCCAGTTCAATCCCCACATGGAGCAAGGAGCTGCACCCTCCACAACTAGATTGAAACATCTACTTGACTTGGAGCTGATGGGTCCTGGAAAAACACACTGTTCCCCAATAAAATTTCTAAAAAGAAAAAAAAAAAGAAAGAAAGACTATCCTCAGTTCAAAATTCCAAGTTACTGCTGAGTCTCCAGAAATGTTCTAGAATCTCCTGAGGACAAAGAGGTCCAAGAGACACTCTTTGCCTTCAGGTTTCTTTGGGGAAGCGACACATAAATCACGCCCTCATAGTGGTCCAGCCTCCGTTCAAATGTGCCCTCCTCAGGGAGGCTGACTCCCACGTCACCGCAACTCTGCTTCCTGGGCCTCGTACACTTCATCCTACTGGTGTCCTCTCTCTCTCTCCTGTCCCCCTCTCCTCCCATAGCAGCCACCAGCAGCCCTGTTCAGTTCTCTGCTGTATCCCGGGGCCTCGAGTGCTTGGCAGAGAGGAGGAACTCAGCATCCGGTAATGAAATGGCTCGGTCAAGGCAGAAAGCCTGGATGGCACATGGCCACGCTGCTCAGCTCTTATCAGCACCGTCCACAACAGCCCTGTCCCTCAGGCCCACGCCTGCCCCGTGGAGCAACACATGACACAGAAGGATGGTCACCCAGGTCTCGGGGCTCAGCCTCCTGAGTGGCTGCTCAGTGATGCAGGGGAAAGGCAGTGATGCAGGGGAGGACCCCTTAGTCCAACAGTCCTCCCGCCATACTCACAGGGCTGAGTCATGCCAAGGTAATGACAGAGCTTGGAGACCTTGCAAAGCATGTCCTTGTGAAATGAAAGGACACCAGAGCTTTCTGTGGTTCATTATAAACCCTTTATATCCTCCACCCACATTAGGTTAGACAGGCCAGGATGGTAGAGAACAGACGGAGTGTCACCGGAGCCTTCATGTGCCTGCGAGGGGCCACGCCAGGCTGTGGGACGGACGTCAGAGGGGATAGTGGGCTGAAGAGCTGGGAACTGGGGCAGCCAGCTTGTTTGGGTTTTTCGTTTTTGTGTTTGGTAAAGAAAGGAAAAAAAGAAAGAAACATCTACTACAAACATGGCCAAGGTAACCTTTGCACAGCCTGGACAGCGGTCACCCACATGCTCGTTGTCCTGTTATTCTCTGGATTTTTAAATAGATTGAGAGTGAAGGGAGTGAGGAAGTGTACACAGCCAGTACTAACCCCTGGGAGAAGTGCCCCATGAAGAGGAGCTGAGAAGGGATCACAAGAAGTCAGGAAAATGTGACATTCTGGGACACATCCACACAGGTGGGGATGACCCTCTAATGAGGGGTGCAGGGGGCAGCAGGAGGCTGCAGGGGGACAGCCCTGAGAAGGCTGGGGCTGGGATGGGAGGACGAGGGGGTGGGAGGACGAGGGGGTAGGAGGGCGGGGACTGGGTGATGGGGCGTGGCTTTGGGCCTGGGCAGCTGCAACCACCGGAAGTGGCTGTGAAACGTAAGAGCTGGTTTACTGCTAAGCTAGTCTCTGTTTACTCAATGGCCTTATTTCTTGAGCCAAAATTAACAGCAAACCCCACAGTGAAATGAGTGATTTGTGCACCAGTTTAGCCGAAAGAAACCGCTTGTCTCGTGTCTATTTAGAGCAGACGCCTCTCACTGTCATCCCGCAGCTGGCTGTGGCCCACACATAGACTTGGTTTGACCCTTGGTATACAGAGAAAATTGCTGCCATTATCCCCCAAGAGGGCGAGTGCGGGTGAGCATCTCGACTTCTGGCTTCTCTGGGAGCCGTGGGGATTTGGAAACTCTGGCTGACGTCCTGGGATGCACAGCTGCAGGTGGCTGTGGGTCCCCACACACCAGACCTGCCCTTGCCTGCCTGCTGGGGGCACCTGTGGGCCCCACCTGGAGCAGCACCTGCCCGCCCAAGGCCTACACAAACCACCCCTGTGTGCACAAAGGAGTGAAACCCACAGCATCCCTTCCTGCTCCCCCCCCCCCTGCCACCCCGCACACATTTCCCCACGCAGGAGGAGGCTCTGGTGGCATCTGGATGGTTGGCTAGACTCCCGGCTCTGGCCCCTCTGGGAGACTGGGGCCAGACAGACCCCGCCTCACTGCCCCACACAGCAAGGAGGCCAGGTGGGAGCCCCAGGCTGAGGACAACCGTGCAGCCCCTCCCCTCGCCGGGCCGGTTTTCACATGTGCAAAATGAGGATGATAACACGAGACTCAAATCAAGCAGTGTTTGGAAAAGCTCTGAGACCGAACTTCCTGTGCACGGTCATCACAGTCCCGGGAGGTGACAGGGTTGGCCTGCAGGAAAGGCTGGGGGTTGGTGCAGCCCACCACCCACCTGGCCAGGGGTCCCCTTCTCCCGGGCCTCCAGCTCTCTTCTATCCAGGGACCCTCCCTGGGACACTCATCAGTCCTCCAGACGGGACCCTGGAACCAGCGCAGGATGTTTAGGCCAAAGGAAATGACCTTCTTTGTACTGAACTTTCTTTGTCAAAAATTGAGTCCCAATCCACATACCCTAAAATTCTCCTTCTAATGTGTGCAGTCAGGGGAATTCAGTTATTCCCATCACCACTATCTAATCCCAGAGCATTTTCATCATCCCTAAAAAACAGTCCTATACCCATTCGCAGTCTCTTCTCCTGCCCACCCCCAGTCCCTGACTGCCACTGTGTGGCCTTTAGTGTCTAGCTTCTCTCACTGAGCATAATGTGTTCGAGATTCATCCATGTTGTAGCGAGTGTCAGTGCTTTGTCCCTTTTTATGCCTCAGTCATAGTCCACTGCCCAAATTCCTCAGCTGATGGACATCTGGGCTGTAGCTACTCTTTGGCTATTGCAAAAAAATGCTGCTATGAAGGTATTTCTCTTTTTAAAGGCAACACTGGGTGAGGCCAGAAAAAAGAAAGGAAATTCATGAACTCATGAACTTCGTCATTGCAATAGGGGATGCAGACTTTTTTCCTTTAATTTCTGCACTCCCCATATGGTTTTTAATTGTCTAAGGAAAAATAGAATGGATTTCAAAAAGAAAAAGAGAATGTGTCCAGGGTACCCGGCCAATGTGCAGAGTCTCTGAGCCCAGGGTCTCCCACCTGCATCCGGCTCTGAGGGGCCAGCCTCGTGGTGACAACCTTGGTGGCTTTGCAGTATCGCTAGCATTTTAATCTTCCAATAACACGACTGGCTGCCATGCTGCCATCTTGGATCTATGCGTATTTTAAGCTGCAAATAACGAAACCATAGGACCCATCTTGTAACTAATAGTTTACTTCACGATTACAAAAAGATCATATTTTTATTCTGCATTTGTAGTAAGAAAGTTGCAATAGACTGAATGCTTGTGTTCCCCCAAATTCATATGTTGAAATCCTAACCCTGATGGAGGGTATTAGGAGGATGTCATGAGGATGGAGCCCTCATGAATAGAATTAGTACCCTCATATAGGAGACCCCAGAGGGGTCTCTTGCCCCTTCCACCACGTCAGAAGACAAGAAGAAGATACCGATCTATGAACCAGGAAGTGGGCCCTCACCAGACACCACACCTGCCTGCGCCTTGATCTTGGCCTTCCAGCCTCCAGAACTATGAGAAATAAATTTCTGTTGTTTATAAGCTGCCCTGTCTACACTGTCCTGTTACAGCAGCCCAAACAGACTAAGACAAAAGTCTTACCAGAATTCAGAGTGCAGGTTTCATCAGCGTTGTCTGGGCCTTGCTGTTAAAATATGAGCACATGCCCATTTGTTTTTGGAATACCCATTCTTAATGCAGTCAAATCATACAAAACCAGGTCTAATTCCAGGTGGTACTGGCCTGATGCCAGCTACGATTAGCACACAAGCTGTCTTCCAGGACAACGGCCTCATCGTAAGTGAGGGGGCTGCTGACCTCTGCGTAGAATGCAGGGTGGTTATTAGCCCTGAGCAAGTGCAAACAGTCAAGTAAGAGGGAAAAACCAAACAAAACAAAAGAAAAGGAAGGCCACATCAGAGCAGCACAGATACTATTTAATTATACAGCTGAGCGGCCACACAGACAGCTGCGGACTTGGGCTGCTGTGTCTTTGATATTTGCCCCTTGTTTTTAAGACTCAATGGGGAAGGCCTCCAGGTGCCACAGATGAAACAAGCTGGTCACAGAAGGACAAAGCCTGTCTGACGCCACTTCTGTGAGGATCCCAAAGGAGTCACATTCACATAGACAAAAAGTAGGGTGGTGGGTGCCAAGCTCTGGGAGGGGAACGGGGAGCCAGGGTTTAATGGATGCAGAGTCTCAGTTTGGGAAAATGAAGAAGTTCTGGGGACAGATGGAGGTGATGGTGATAGAACAATGTGAGTGTACCTGATGCCACTGAACTGTGCATTAAAAATGGTTAAAATAGGGGCCGGCTGAGTGGCGCATTGGTTCAGAGCTGGCTTGGGACACCAGCTCTGAGCAGCAGGGCCCCAGTTCGGATCCCACATGAGGGCCAGTGACGCTGTGCTCTCTACAGCTAAGATGCTAAACAACAGCTCGACCTGGAGCTGGGCTACCATGAGTCACCAGCGATGGTGTAGGCTGCAGCGGGGCTGCAGTGGGCTGCCATAAGCTACTGTGTGTAGCCAGCAGCTAGCATGAGTGGCCAGCAGCTGGCGTGAGCTGCCAAGAGCCGCCGTGAGCGGCTGTCCAGAGGCTGGCGACCCATCTGCCTCGCCCGGGAAGAGCACAATGATAATACCAACATGGGCCAGTGAAGCACCGTCCTCTGCAGCTAGACTGAAGAACAAAAGGACAGCAACTTGTCTTTTCCCCCTCCCTCGATTCCCCAATAAAATCTTTAAAAAAAAAAAGGTTGAAATGGTAAATTTCATGTTATGTGTATTTTACCACAATTAAGTGTAATTGGTTAAAAATGCTGATCCCTGGGCTCCCCTCCAGGCCCCAGAATCAGAATCACGGTGAGGGAATCTGTATTTTAATAAGCTTTGAGGTCCACTGTCCATGCCGCAGCTTCCTGCCACTCTGTTTAGGTCCTTCCAGGCCAGACCTGTTGAGGAACTGCAAGTTCACAGTGTAGGGGAGACAGGTCAGAGCAGAGGCCTCTGATGGCCGTGCTGGCACCTGGGCCCCAGGGGAAGAAGTCAGGGCTCAGAAGCTGCCCAACAGGCACAATACTGCTGGGCCTGGTGCACCTTTATCGGGTGATGGGCACAGGTTAGGGTGAGGCCAGTAAGGCACTCACCTTGAGGTGCCCAAAATTAAGTAACCAAGATAAATAATGCTTCATAAAATAATAAAATCAATGCAAAAACCCACAGTGAACAATATCAAAATTTTACACAGGCTATTGTTGCTTGTTTAATGACCTTTGTTATTGTGCCAAGGTCATTTCCAATCAACTCACTGAAAGGTCATTTCAATCGGTGCTTAGGTTGTGCAGCTAGCATGCCCCCACCAGGGAGTTGTATGAGGGCTGACAGTGGCATGCCAGCAGGTTGGTCAGTGTGAGGCTTTATATATAGTCGTGTTTTTTTGTCACAAAGTGCATATTAACTTTTTCCAAGGAGTTCAAAACATGGGAGGATATCTGGGTGAGTGTATATAGGGTGCACGTGGTTCTGCTCTCAGGTTGACGCCCAGTGTTTGTGCACACATGCCCCCAGAGACCCCACACACATGCTCATAGCTGCACTGCCGTGGGGTCCCAACACACAGCAGCCCGGAGGCCCAGCTGCAGTGGGTCCTACGAGTACATCACCGGAGAGTCACACAAGGGATATATAAAGCAACAGAAACAGAAAAACTACAACGACCATAACATAACACAGAGCAAAAGAAACAAGGACACACAGTGTGATCCTATATACATAAAGTTTGAAAGCAGGCAAATGCATCAAAACAACGCACTGTTTAGGGGTACAAAGTAAAACAATAGCAAAGCTCCCAAAGAATCCACATGAAAGCTAATGGGGCTAATAAACGAATTCAGCAGAGTTGCAGGGTACAGGGTCACACACAAACATCAGCTGTGTCCCCAAACACCAGCAGTGAACAACCCAGAATGGACATTAAGAAAACAATTCCATGTATAATAGCATCGAGAAGAATAAAATATCTAGGAATAAATTTAAACAAAAAGGAGAAAGACTTATACGCTGCAAAGTGACTGTGATGTCTGCCAGGGCCACCAGGGAGGGGAAGGAACTGGGCAGCATGCCAGCGGGGACATAGAGCAAAACCCAGGTGTCTGACACAGCTCAAAGGATGCAGCTCCACCTGGGCAGGTGGCCCTCCCCCACCTGCCACTCATGCAGCAGAGGGAGGGGCTGGAACCACCACCACCTGAACCCTAGACTGGGGCACTTAAGAGCCAAGGAGAATATCCAGCCCAACACTTTGGTTTTACTTCTAAGGAAACCGAGGTCTTAACCAAACCCCAAGGCTAGTTGGTGGCTGGCATGGCTGAGAGCTAACTCCCTTTGTCACACACTCCCAGAAGCATGTTTCTGGAGGGGAATTGGGCAGTATCTGTCCCAGACTCCAGGACCCTTGGGCCCAGCACTCTCACATCTCCCGATCTCCTATCTTAAAACACTTTGCCACTTACACAGGCCATATATGGAGCTTTACTGCAAAACATTTGAACTGAGTGAAAAATTGGAAACCTCATTGGGGACTGGTTAAACCAACCACGATGTACCAAGTCATGGACTCTGCAACTAAGAACTCTAAGTTCTAAAGTGTAACTACCTCTGTTATTAGACAGAAAAAGAACTTGCAGTAAGATGTTTCTGGCATGACCAGCTGTACAAGAACAAATCTTGCTATGCCAAGGTTGGAGCTGTGAGGTCCAACATGGTGGCCACCAGCAACATATGGTGATCAAAGCCGGGAGGTGAGGCAGTCTGAACTGAGATGTGCCGTGAGCATGAGGGTGAGACAGCAAACTGCCATCGCTATGTCTAACAAAGACTCAGAAGAAGGCATTTGGCAGGAATTCGAAGACTTACCACAAAAGGAAGACATTAAATACCTCATTAACAAGATTTTTATATTGACTACACTTGAAATGATATTTTGGATGTCTCGAGTTATGTAAGTTGTAGCATTAATTTCACCTATTTGCTTTTACTTTTTTTTTTTTTTAAAGATTTTTATTGGGGAATTGGGGGGATGGGAACAGTGCTGGGGAATTGGGGGAAGGGGAACAGACAAGTTGCTGTCGATTTGTTGTTCAGTCTAGTTGTGGAGGACGTTGCTTCACTGGCCCAAGTTGGCACCATCATTGCACTCTTCCCAGGAGAGGCAGATCAGTCGCCGGCTTCAGGACGGCCGCTCACTGCGGCTGCTGGCCACTCACGCTGGCTGCTGGCTATGTACGGTAGCCCATGGCAACCCACTGCCACAGGGGCTGCAGCCTACGCCGTCGCCAGCGACTCACAGCAGCCCAGCTCCAGGTTGAGCTGTTGTTCAGCATCTTAGCTGTGGAGGGCAGTGTCACTGGCCCTCATATGTGGGATCCGAACCGGGGTCCTCTGGCATCCCAAGCCAGTTCTTAACCATTGCGCCACTCGGCCGGCCCTGCTTTTACTTTTTTAAACGTGGCTGCTCTACAGTTTAAAATTACGTCTGCAGTTCAAGGGACTGGGACGCCCTGGTGGAGAACAACAGAACCACTACACGAGGTCGGCAGTGGGGGTGGGGATTAGAAGTGTGTAAAGCAGGTTTGGCTCTCTTGCAGGGTTGTACAACTTTACACATTCCTATGTTACCTTTACAACCATCAACAAACAAAAAGGGACCCTGTTGCCAAGGTCCCTGGGCGGCATGCTTTCCACCTCACCACGCCTGACGAATGCGCCTGCTCCGGTGCCCTGTCTCCAGGGAGAGAGGCCACCTGCCAATTCAGCATACATTTTACCTCGGGGCATATCAGTATAACCAACCCTTGGGGAACAAGGACACAGGACATGCTGTCTTTGCCATGTTTATGGGGAGGGCACCCCAGCTGGGGTGGAGGCTAGAAGCAGTGGGGACAGGGAGGGGGACACACAGCATAGAGAAGGCTGGGGAGGGGGCACTGTGGGCTGCCATTAGCTCGTGTTCCTAAAGCCATCTCCAGCATCATAAATGCATTCCTCCGCATGCTCCGATGGCAATTGAAGCTACAGTTTCTGGAAAAGAGCAGGATAAATTCTAGTAGGTGTTTTCTATGGGAGCCTATGTGTGTGTGTCTGGGGCAATGGACCAGTTCATTTCCTGGACCCTGGTGGCTCCCAGTGGAATATTGTAATTAATCCACTGATTGTTGAGTCTAACAATAGAGCTAGGAAAAGAGGGGCATGACAGGTACCGGCTAGTCAGATCCCTTTGCATACCAGCATGTCACCGGCTACTGTCTTTTAAATGGGGTGTTATGACACTGAACCCCATTAATGTCTGGGTCAGAGAAGGCATTGGAATATTGGGTCTCATTATTCCCCAGGGTGAGGGTTTCTGTTTTCCCAGGTTCAGAATTTACACACACACACACACACACACACACACACACACACACACACACACACACATATTATAGGACATCTTGAAAACATTTTCAACCACAGCAAAAAAGAATTTTCTGAAAATATCTAGTGCCCCAAGAAGATTATAAATTCATAGAAAGTCTGTTTCGTTTTCACTTAGTTTACAATAGAATGAAGGTGACATTCCTTTTCTTATACTTATCAACTTTGCAAAGCAAATCAATGAGGTTGCAAACAGCCAAACCAAATCAAATTCCAGACTTCTACAAAATAACCAATAAAACATAAGCAATTATAGCAAACACATTCAACATTGGTTGATGTTTCCACTGACGTTTTCTGGGGCAAATACACTGCATGGAGTGGCCAGTTCATGCTACAAATATCATTGTAAATTCCATGGATTAAAAAGTGCTGCTAGATAGCCTGCAAAACGATATTTGGGGAACATTCCAGAAGGCAATCCTTCCGTAAAATGACACCTGTATTATTTAAGTGCACTCCCAGAGAGCCCAGACTCCTCTTCTAATCCCTCCCTCATATGTAATTCACACAGAACAAATGTGTCTCATCTTTCTTCTCCCCACCTCACCCCCCCACCTTCGCTCTCAGTTCTTATTCCTGGTCAATCCATAAACAATTCCTGCAAATATTTTCATTCTCCCCCACCTCCCCACTATTTCAGCTAACGTTTTGCTAAGGTGTTTAAAAAAAAAGATATAATATCTGGTAACAGAAAGAACATGTAAAGAATATTCTTATAGAAAATTATTAAAGTAAAAAGAAAGGAAATGTACAAAGAAAACATCACCCCTAAGGCTTTCATCCTAAAAGGATCATGGATCGCATGTCAGTGGATTTCTAGGCTTTTTTCTATGACTAGATGCGTGTGTGTGTGTGTGTGTGTGTGTGGTGAAAAATGTGATCTTCTGCACATTGTCATTATACACTATCTGTCATTTTTAACATGACCACTTTATATTTCATCCTGTGGATGGCTTGTGATTTAAGTTCCCAGTTCTCCATATTGGATGTTTGGGTGCTTGTCTGTGTTTCACTGTGGTAAACAATGCTGTGTAAGTTTTGGCTTACCTTTGAGACTGTTTCCTTAGGATGGACCTCTAGACGTGGAATTTCTGGACTTTGGCACAGATTCCTGATCTGCCTTCCAGGAACCAGCCCCCACGCCCACTGGCGGGGAGCAGACACCTCAATTTCCCTCACAGCCCTGTGTTGTATAAGCCATCTTTCCCCCAAGGTTTTAATTAATCGTTAAAATGTCACCTGAGAAAGGTCTACAGGTGGTCTAAACCCCTTCCCTCCCTGAGGACTTCAGCATTTTCTAGGGCTCCCGGGGAAGAGGCCCACTCTCCAGGAAGCCAAGGAACGGAGGTAAGGTGCTAAGGGTGACAGGCAAGGAGGCCAGCGTGGAGCTGGGGCATTTAGAAGGCAGCCCCGAGGAGTCTCCACATGTTGGAGTGGGCAGTGGCTGGCTGACACAGGGTTTGTCCCCTCAGGAACTCCTCTTGCGTCCCATTGGCTGAACATGGACCCACCAGCCATCCCCACAGGGCCCTGTGCAGCCAGATTCAGCAGGAGAGGAGCTAGAGGGCCTTGGCAGGCGGACCCTGCACCTGAGCCTAGCCACACCTGAGCCTAGCGCACCTGAGCTTACCTGCAGCAGTAGCAGCGCAGGGAGGGGTAGCCTGGCCTCCTCCAGCCTCCTCTAGCCTCCTCCAGGGTTCCCCCAGGAAGCTGGCTGAGAAGGGACCCACCCTTTAAGAGAAGCAGGCCACATGAAGAGCATGTGAGAGCCTGTGCCCAGCCCTCATGATCCCCATGAGCCCATGGCCCCGTGACCGTGCGTCCAGGCCAGAAAGGAAAGCAGGGCCCCAGCTGACAGGCTGCCCCATGTGGGATCCTGGGGAGAGATGGGGGAGCTACAACTGCTCTTTGAAGTGACTTCCCCTCCCCCGGCATTCCCTTCCCTGCTAGAAATGTCAGTGTGGTTTGCATAATTGAGACAATTGGACATAATCAGTCTTTCAAAAGCCCCTTGTGAGACGGGCAGTGCCCGGGCCCTGGGGAGCTGGGAGAAGGCAGCACATGGCATTTATCTTCCCTAATCCCTTTACAAGTCATCTGAGGCTGGGCCAGAAGGCAAGGTGAACACCGCCATGAACGCAGCGTGAGTGCCACCTGACTCTCGTCCGTGTTTGCATGCTTCGACTCCCCACTGTCCCCACTCCACCAGCAGCCTGCATGACCTGTATCCACAGTCACTCCAAAATTGCCACACTAGGAGCTTTGTGGGTTTACTGTGACAGTATGCATGGTTATTGCAGCCTTCAGTGGATGTTAGGAAAGGAAAACCACCTGAAATCCTCCTGTACGCGACCCTCTGTGCAGGGGTTCAGGTCTCCACACACACCTGGGATTCCCCCGCATGGGCTGCCTCCCTCCTCTCACAGAGACACAGACAGGCTGGATGCAAGGGCAGTCAGGACCCTTTCCACTCTAGGTGAGGGCTCTGAGGCTCCTGAGTGGCTGACCTGCTCAGAGCAGGTGTGAGGAGCAGTGGAAACTGGCCCAGGTGGCCATGCTCTCCCTATGGAGCCCAGGGGTGGGGCGCGATCTGAGCCTGGGACCGTGCCCCACTCCCAGCTGCAGGAGGTCATGCCTACGCCTGGATGACACCCAGGAGCCTCTCAACTCCGGAGGTGCACGCAGGATGGTGCAGGTGGGCTGGGCCATTTTTGGGGGAGGGGGTCCGTCCTTCGCTTTCATCAGCTCCTCTCAGGTCTGTGCCCATCGAGGGTTGACAACCTTGTCCCAGCAGAGTGGGCGCACGGGGCCAAAGCGTGACTTCCCATGGGCTTTGCGGGCACATGGAGCCCGGGAGTGGGGCAATGCCCATCCGCAGTAGCTGTGGCCCAGGTGCAGGGTCGTTTTCCTTGCACAGTGATGGTCGTAGGCTCCAGAGGTTGGAGAGCCTCACGGCTTTTATGGGGGTTCCTCCAGGGGACTGACGGCATGCGGGGTGTGGCAGTGTTCTGGTGGCACAGTGCAGGCAGGGCGCCCCTGACATCAGCAATCAGCCTTCCCTCACGGCACCTGCCATTGGGAGGCACCAGGGCTCGCGGGTCTCTCTTTTGGGATGTTGGCCGCCTTTGATGATAATTGCCTAAAGCCGTTGAGGCCTTGCGAAATGGTGCTCTTCTCATTCTGTCACCCCTTCTTCATTTATTAGCTGGGATTCATTAATAAAGTGAAACTCCCCTGAGCAAATTGGTCACCCAGAGGCTCACAGCTCATATAGGAGAGGCAGGGGAAGGTCTCAGTTCCCAGAGCCACTAGATGGTTCCCTGCCTCGTCCCCAGGTGGCTAAAGGGGTTCTTGTTTCCGGAGCGTCAGTAGGAATTCATGGATTGAAACACATTTGATGCATTTCAACCCATGGCAGTAATTTTTCTTACTGTTGTCCAAACTGTCCCAACTTGAATCCTCCTGGGATGACACCAGGCATCTCAGCATTTGTTGCTGCCCTGAATGAAAAAATGTTTTGGATTCACCTTAGACATTTCTTGCCCTGGACCCGGACTCAGCCACTCTCCAAGGAACCCTGATTCCTTTCAGTGGGAAATGGCTTTTAGAAACCAATATCTGCTTCGGAGTTAAATTGTTTCTAGGTCTTTTCAGTGGGCAGAACTATGCATATATAATAATATACATACATAATACATAATGCAGTAATTCCATGTAATATAATAATATACAACATATAAAAGAAAACGCACCATGAGTTCATACTGATAATTTCCAATTCAAATTTAGAGACACAGGGAATTATTTACAAACATTTTTAGATAACATAGTGTTGACTTATGAGTGACTCAATGGGCAGAGCCTCTGAAATCGACAGATGGAAGTGGTAGATTAAAAAAATACATTTGCTTTGTAAATTAAACTCGTATTTCATCGAATAATGCATCTACAAATGAAGGAGGCTAGGGAGGAATTTTAAATTGTTGGTGTTATTATCAAAGATAATCATAGGGCCGGCCGAGTGGCGCGATGGTTAAGAACTCGCTTGGGATGCCAGAGGGCCCCGGTTCGGATCCCACATATGAGGGCCAGTGACACTGCCCTCT
>NW_017731967.1:592887-616554 GCF_001890085.2 Hipposideros armiger | reverse complement strand
GCAGTGTCACTGGCCCTCATATGTGGGATCCGAACCGGGGCCCTCTGGCATCCCAAGCGAGTTCTTAACCATCGCGCCACTCGGCCGGCCCTGAAAGTCAGTCTTTTTGGTGAACCTCAGGAGCTAACATGGCCAAAATATGCTGGTCACTCTCCAAAGGATTCCTGGCTGTGTCAATAGTTTAATATCAGTGAAACCGGAGGACAACCGAGTCCGGGGCTCGTGCTGCCTGCGCCGTCAGCCAATAGACCGACACAGGAGCTGGGTCATAGAATAAGCGTTTATTATCAGAGCACCGGTGGTCCAAGATGGCAGCATACACAGGGGGACACCAAGAGTCCCACGACCTGCAGGTTAACACCTGCAAAAACTGCCTTCACATTCTCAAACCAGCTTGGGGTTTTTAAGGGAAAATCTGGGCATTCCTGTGTGATGCTTCCAGGGGTCTGCATAGAGCCTCCCCTGTGGCCACGTGATTCTCTGGTGGCGTCAGCAACCCAGGAACAATGATGGGATTAGCCTGGTAGACCACAGAGATTGTGATCAATTAGCCTAAGGGTATTATTCATAAATTTTAGGGTAATTTTCTAAAACAGGGACCTGAGTGGGACAGGGGACTTTTGGAGCTCAAGGCTCAGGGCATGATCTATTGTTAAGGTATAGGTAGGTCAAAGAAAGGTGAGGCCTCTGACTTGGAGAGGCCTCTACTATGGGGGTGCCAACCGGGCCCTGTTTCATCGGCAGCAGCCTTTTGTGAATGAAAAAGGGTTCGTAATAAACCTAACAAGCTCAGTGACCAAACGTAACCCGCAGGGTGGGTGACCTGATCATAAGTCCCTAACTGGGCAGGTCAGCTAGGTGGGTATAACCCCCAGGCTATAACTCCCTTCATGAAAGGTTTATCTTTGTCTTAAGCAATTCCTGATTGCTCCTCTATAACTTTGGAATGCCAAAAGTAATCCTCTTTTCCAAACCCCTCCAGCTAGCACATAATCTCATCATCTATTCTATAATCCAGGCATAGAGACCTCCCCACCTGGCTTTCTCTCTTACCTTCATGTACTCTTTGTTACTTTCCCTCCTTACTTCCAAAGGTATAAAATAAGCTGCAGAACTCTCATTCTCCAAAGCATTTGAGATCTTGCTCTCCGGCATACGTCGTCAATTAGGCTCACATAAACCCTTATAAAAATTCTCTGCAGGTTTGGACATTGTGACATCAACCCTTTTCACACCACCTTTCTGCTCTCCAAGTGGCTCCAGGCTAGCGGGAGCTGGAGTCTTAACATGCCTCCATCCTTGGTCATTCTGCAGGGGACATGGGCTCTGGAGAACCTACTACGGACCTATCAATGGGAGAACCACAAAGGGACAGTGGCTTCCTGTCTGATCATGAGAGCTTTCTTCTCATTTTTTCTCTGTTCTGTTTATTTATTTTTTGGCTTCTCAGTGGGTTATGTTGCAACGTTGGCAGATGATGTGCACTAGGATAACAAGCACATGGGTAAAAATCCTGCCAAACGTTTAATATTTTTCAGTTTCCAGAATCATCTCTACAATAAAAATAAAGTCAGTGTCTTTGGGGTGGAAAGAATCAATTACATCAAAGCTATGTGGAAGTCCTAGAATGGTTTAAATGTCAAGAACTGGTACTGCCAGTCTGGGCAAAGGAGGCCAGTGTGTCTGGCCCTGCTGAGGGCCTGGCCTGCTCACAGCTACAGCTTCTGGAATTTCTTAGGAAAGAACATTATCTGAGCCAGTTTTCCTTCTCACCAAATTCCTGACATCTCATTAATTTGCAAGTCCACCAGCCACATGTGAGAAGCCCTAATGAGTTGCTGCGCTGGAATCTATAAAAGCCTGAATGTGACATTCTGCCTTCTGGTGGGACCCAACCAGGGACTTACAAATTCCAAACACCATGGCTAATGCTTCTTAAATCTTTCCTCTGGATCCACGGCCAGCCTCCCAAAACGTGGGTCCAATTATATGAAGGTCAACTTGACCTTCCCTTCCTTTAAGATGTCTGTGTTTCTGAGAATAAATTTGGGCAGGACCATGGCAAAGAAGTTAGTTCACCCCAGTCGGACTTTGTTTCTAGCAGTTGATTGTACAGGAAGAACAGAATTGCAGGAAAGTAACAGGATGGCCAGGAGGCTCACAGAGCCAGCTCTGCCTTCTCCCAGATCAGCCCTGAAAGATGAGGTAGTGTGTGTAAGGGTTCTACACACGGCGGTCCCCTTTGTCACCTGGCACGTAGTTTTTTACACCTCATGTTATGCCTCATTGGAGAAGGCGAGCTCACAATGCTCTCCTAGACATCTCCTACCAGTCTCATCTCTTTTGAGAGATGCTTCATAGCTACAAAAATTTGGATCTTACCCAGTTAGGTTGCAAAACCCATACAGCAAAAAAATGCTCCGCAAACAAAAATGTAAGGTGCATCGAATATATCTCAGGAAAGCTTTAAGCAAAAAGTTCAGGGACTAGGGTACTCTTGTTACTTGACTCTTTCGTTGTTGTTTTTTGGTTTTTGGTTTTTTTTTATCAGTCGCCAGCCTCTGGACAGCCGCTCACGCTGGCTGCTGGCTGCTCATGCTGGCTGCTGGCTACACACGGTAGCCCATGGCAACCCACTGCCACAGGGGCTGCAGCCTATGCCGTCGCAGGCGACTCTCAGCAGCCCAGCTCCAGGTTGAGCTGTTGTTCAGCATCTTAGCTGTAGAGGGCAGTGTCACTGGCCCTCATATGTGGGATCCGAACCGGGGCCCTCTGGCGTCACAAGCCAGTTCTTAACCATCGCGCCACTCGGCCGGCCCAACTTTCGTTTTAATTAGCAGAAAGACTTTGGTTTTTAATCTTTTGATAAAAAATCTTTTGAAAAGTCTCTGAAAAACAGGCCAAGGAAGGGCTGCTAAGGAGAAAGTTAGCAAGTGTGAGTGCACAGAGCTCACAGCAGATAAAGGCCAGTTCTGCAAAATGTGGGAACAGCCACAGCGATTGTGGCATAAAAATTTGTAATGGTTTTAGATTTACACAAAAATTGAAAAGATAGTATACAGGGTTCCCATATACCCTGCAATCTTCTATTACTAACATATCATTACAGTACCTTTATATGATGATATAAATATGTATATGTGATAGATATTACTAAGGTAGCATATATGTATATTATGGTATATTGTTATAATTAATGAGCTAATATTGATATCATTCATTAAAGACTATATTTTGTTCATATTTCCTTAGTTTTTATCTAATGTCCTTTTTCTGCTCCAAGGTCCCATGTTACATTTATATTTTCCAGTTTTATTGATTTGTCATTGACACACACGCTGTGTAAGTTTAAGGTATGAAATGTGTCAATTGGATACATTTATAAATTGCAAAATGATGCTACCATAGTATCAGCTACCACCACCATCCTATCCCATTTCTTTTTTGTGGTGAGAACATTTAAGATCTACTCTGTTAGCAACATTCGTCTATGAGACGGTATTCTTACTCTCATCACCAGGCCGTCATTAGACCCCTTAACCAACATCTCCCCATTTCCACCGCCCCCCAAACCCTGGTAACCATCACTTTACCCTTCGTTTCTCTGAGAATCTAAAAAAGTTAAACTGATATCACACAGTAGTTGTCTTTCTGTGTCTGACTTATGTCACTTAGCATAATGTCCTCAAGGTCCATCCAAGTTGTCACAAACCCCAGGATTGCCTTCTTTTTTTATGGCTGCATCATGCTATAATGAGCTTTTAAAAGCTCGTTATTTCTTTTCCCATTGATTCAGAAAGCCAGCAAACAAACAAAAAAAAAGCTTGGTTCAAGAGACTGGTAGCAATTAATCCCACATTTTCCCTAGTCCTGGGTGCTGGGAGCTGGCTGGGATCAGCCAGGGACACTGAGGCTTTAGGTTGGCAAGCTTGTGTCTCCAGGTAGATCTAGGCCTGGGGTGAGCGGCCTTGGAGCAGTTTGGTGGGGGACCTGTGAGACAGTGCTTCTGCTTTAAACTGCTTCCAGACAACGCAAGTGTGAAGAGTAAAGACCCCAGCTTGCTGATAGGAAAAGCTTATGAACTAAGGGACTCAGTTGCTCATGGACTATGGACTTGCAGTTTCAACATACATCACCACTCTGTGACTTTCCACCATGGACCTGCTTCGCATGCTTGGGACTTTCTACTGTGGACTTGTAGACAGTTTCTATTTGCCTCAGTTTAACCTTGCCTAGCTATATCATTGGTTTATATTGTGTATAACATAGCTTGTTGCCGAGGAGAAATTGTTTCTCCTCAGCCCATGAGTTTTAGCTTTAGGGAATCGCTCCCTAGAATGAAGAAATTGCTTCCCCTTAAGAATCTTGTATACCCAATAAACGAGGTCTCAGTTTTGCCACCAGCTGACTGAGTCCCTCCTGCCCCCGCACTTTGTCTCTCTTCTCTTTATTTCTCGTCTCCCACCCAATCCTCTCAGGGACCCGTTCGGTGAGCTCCTGGCTGACGAGCCAGGGGCGTTCGGTTGAGCGAGCTGGTCTCGTTCACCTGGGAAACTTTGCTTAGCTGATGTTCCTTCTTGCCATCGTGCCCAGTTTCTTTCCCCCAAGGGGACACTGGAATGAAGAGGAGTGACATTACTTGGAGGGGTCCCTACCTCAGAGTTGCTACCTTTTATAGTATTTTATCTTCCTGGGAGTAACACTCCCCTCTAAACTTCTAAACTGGGATCCTTGGAGCCTGGGCATTCTCAAAAAAGCGATCCCCTGTAAATAAACATGGCAACTCCTGCAATGAAGCAACTTCTTTGCTTTTATGTAACCCAGCATTCCCTAAATTCATTGCCCCTGGAATCTCCTGTTTCTTCTGAAACATCTCTGAATATCTCTCAGATCCAAAGTGGTCCCAGGGAGGATTTGGGAAGTTCCTCCTTCAGGTAATGGTGAACATAACCAGCTGAGTTAGAATTCTAAGGTCTTTGCACTGACTAGAAAGAGAGTAAAAGTACTAATTAACACTATCCTTCAGAAAGTCAAAAAGGTGGACAATAAAAGCGTAGAAAAAGTGTGTGATTTCCAATCTGATAGAGAGGAAAAAAACAGAATAAAAATATTCAGTCAACCTAAAAGAAGGCACAAAAGCAGAGAAAAAGGGACACAGAGCAGGTGGGACAAATAGAAATACAGTAAGATGGGAGATTTAAATAACCATGTCAGAAATTGCATAGAACTGAAATAAACGCTTGAGATAAAAGGCCATGCTTTATAAAAGAAAAACTACCATATCCTCTTTGCAGGAAGCCCACCTCAAATATAAGGATATAGCAAGCTTGAACCCAAAAGGATGGAAAAGGACATAACCTCAGCAAAGCAGGCTTTAAGTAAAAAAGAATGACTAAGATAAAGAGAAAAGATAATGAGTGAGAAAAGTTCAATTCACCAGGAGTTCCAAGAATTCTAAATGTGCATGCCCCTAATAACACAGCTTCAAAATGCAGAAAGCAAAACTTGGCAAGCCCACAAGAAGAGATCACGATGGTGAGAGATCTAAACACATCTTTCTTACTAATTGATAATCAACAAAAGTCGAGAATGATATGGATTTGAACAGCACAATAAAAAAATCTGATCGAAGAGACATCCATAGAAGATTTCATTCATCTAACAACTGTCGGAGGCCATTGCAAAGTGCATGTGGTGTGTTGTTCTCTTATGGGTACTGCCTGTCATCGAAGCATGCATACATAGGGCCCAGGTTTTCAGTAAATGTGGAACTCTCCCTCCCCCCATCTTCCTTTCGGAACTCTCCCACCCTTGGCAGGGTTAGCAGTACCTATCATCCCTTCCTGTGGGTCCAGGTGCCAGGTGTTGAGGCCCAGGAGCTGGGAGGATGGAGCTGATGCTGGCAGGGTGAATTATTGGAGGGGTTTTATCAGGGATTCACCAGAGACATGGCTTGATTTTCAAAGCGCTTTACAAATGCATTAGTCTTATGATCCTTACAACAATGGCAGAAGTGAGTGGAAAGGGTGCTATCACCCCCATTTCTCAGATAGGGAAATTGAGGTGTTAAGCAGCTAGCCCGTGGAGCAGGTGTGTGAAGGTGCCAGGCTGAAGCCCTGGGTTTTCCCACTCCTAGGAACCCCTCCCAGTGTTCTGGGTGATTCTGACCTAGGCAGTGGAGAAGGGGCCATTACAAAGCACATCTCCCAGAATTCCCTTGGGTGCCCAGTCAGTTACTGTATGTTTCTGAGTCTCTGCCACTCAGGGCCTCCTGTGGGCATCTGCCAACTGGGTGCAATTCAGAGTTGCCAAATGCCTACCAGTCTCCAGGGGCAGATGTCTTTTAGTTGAGCAGAAAAGCATCTTAATGGGCGATTTTTCTGAAGGCTGAGTTCATACCGAAAAGAGAATTCGAAACAAAGACAAATAACATGGTTTCACAAGACAAAGGAAGTGGGCAGGTGGGGGAGGGGCCAGGGCTCTGTGGCAGCTGCTGGGGCAGCCAAGACAGGCGGTCGATGCTAACATCCATGGTGGTCTCGCAATTACTCCCAAACCTTCACTACAACTTGACCTTGTATGACTGCCTTGGCTAAGGGTTGTTTTGGGGACACAGAGGGTTCCATTCACACTTGGGTAGGGTGGTGATTAGGGAGAGCTGCAGGAGCTTTGGGGACTCTGGGGGGAGGAGTGGGCATCAGGAACATACAGGAAGGGTCCTTAGACATCTTGGGCAGACACTGTCCTCCGCTGATACAGGAAATTTGGACTACGTGTTAAAAGAAAGTGGTGCCTGGGGGGCTGGAAGTTGGGGCCCCTGGGGCTCGTGTGGCCTCTGCCTGGTGTCTCTCTGTCTTGTGAGGGAGGAAGGTGGCATTTTTTCTTGTCTTGCTGATAAGGAGCCTTCGGCCCAGGGAGGCGGCGACTTGGCCCACATCCCACAGCTGGTCCATGACGGAGCCGGGGCTGAACCCAGCCAGGTCTTTATCATCCAGGCCTTTGACCGTGACCCTGGCCCATGCCTCCCCTCCCCACTGTGCTGACCAGTGTAACCAGGACACACGGAATGGAAGATTTCCCTCTTTCCCTGAACACCAGAATGCATCCCTCGGGAATGGTGACCGTCTCACATGGGGACCAAGCCTGCCACCACCCAGGAGTGAGGGTTACAGTACTCAACACTCCACATCAACATTAATCAGTATTCACCAGTGCCACAGCCGTGGGCCAAAGAAGCAAACAGCACCCCCACCCCTGTCCTGGACTGCCCCAGACAGCGGCCACAGCGCCTGGCCCTCTCCTCCTCCACCTCTCTCCTCTTTCCCTCACACACTTGGCTCTGTCCACAGCCCTGAGCCTGAGGTTCTGCCCGCTCAGCTCTCTGCTGCCCCCACCTGGCCACTCCCAGAACCAACCTCACCTCCAGCTGTAATCTGCTCTAGTTTGTCAACTTCTTAAAAAACCCATGAAATTGCTCTTTGACTGTTTTGACCTATACAAATAGCAAGTTTTTAATGGTTCAACCTCATAGCACTGACGAGAGGTATCTTCTGAATGGGGGCAGAGGGACAGAAAGGAGTAAAACATGCGTGTACAAAGGACCCTTCCAACATACAACTTCAGTACATGCTAAGGAAAGCCTAGATGTTTGCGACAGCTGTCAGTGGGGCAGCCCCAGGGGCTGGCATGGCAACTGGCTGCCTGTGGGGGGTGAATAAGGTGCAGCAGAAAAGCCGCTGCCCTCCACAGAGTACCTGGAAGGACGAGGAGGGCACTGTGCCCGGGGACGCTCAGGGTGGGCAGGCGACTGGGCCAGCTCTTGGGCATCACAGGCGAGATGGCCCAGGGAAGCGGGGGAGGCATCCGGCATCTCCAAGCAGCGCTCTGTTCTTGTGAGAGGGAGCCCCATCTTCCCGTGAGGACAGCTGAGCAGGGATGTCTGACACCCGCGTGGTGTCCTTCCTGACCCGGAGGTTACAGGACAGGAGAACGAGTGAAAGCCCGCTGCGGGGCAATGGCGGTAGGCTCTGGCAGGCCAAGTCGGCAGAGGGGAAGCAATATGGGAAACCGAGTCAGCCGCGGCTCTGCGGGGGACACTGCAGGTCCTGCAGTCCTAGGTTTTCCACCTGGGATTTGGGAGCCAAAGCCCCTGCCTCCTCCAGGGTGCAGCAGGGCTGGTCTTCAGCAGGGCTGCATTTCCGGGTGGGAAAATATCAGGACACTTCCATAGGGGTCAGGAAGTAGCCACTGTCCAGAGCTGCCTGGGTGCCCGGGCCCCATCCCTGGGACCCTGGCACAGCTCTGTGACCCAGCAACCGAAGGGTAAATGCTGGGCACATCTGCGGCCTCTGGGACCTGCTTTAATGCCTGGCATCTGACCTTTCCACAATGAACTGCTGTTTACAGGGTCCGGGTGAGAAGCAAATGAGAGGGGTGGCAGAAACTCAGGTGTGATTACTGGTGTGGCCTGGAGGGGCCCAGGAGGGGGAGGGAGGCGGTGTGAGCCCAGGGGAGGTGAGAATGTGTGTGTGTGGGGGGGGTATTGAGGGGGGGCAGTGAGAGGGCACTTGGGGCCCCCAGCCGCTTTCACACCCCCACACCAGGCTCAGCCTACCTCCTGCCTGTCCTCCCATGAGTTTAGTTCTCTACCTCTTTATTATTTCCCTACATTCTCAAACGATGGATTGCCCTAAAAAACGTAAATCTCTGAAAGGCCTCCCGTTCCCAACATATCGCAACGTGATACTCTTGGCAGGCTTAGCGGCCAGGCCTGCTTTCCCGGGTTCAGGGTTTTATCCATAGCCATTAGTCCCACGAAAGCAGATATTAAGGAGCATTAGGCCCGCCAGCTGCCACTCAGCGTCCTGGGTCATTATGAAGATTACCTTGGACAGCGCCTTCCCCCCTCATCCAGGCGTTGCGGCCAATCAAGCAGCACGGGGCTGCCCGCGCAAGGCTCCAGGAACCCCACTGCCAGGCCTGAGCGCACGCTATTCCTCCCCCGCCCCCACCTGTCTCCTCAGCGGTCCCAGAGGCGCTCCTCTTCCTTTGACCCCGAAGAGTTCCAGGGCCCGTTCCTACAGGCCCCACGCGTGATCACTCCAGTGACCACAGGGCAAACGTTCAGGGGACTCAGCCCGCGTGGGGCCAGCAGGAGCCCCAGCCAGTACCAGGAGCGACTGTGTGCAGCAAACCAGAGGGGCAGGAGACAGGGCCACGGGCAGCCAGCCAGCCCCAGGCCCTCTGCAGGGTGGGCCCTGAGCAGGGGGCTGCT
Organism: Hipposideros armiger; assembly: GCF_001890085.2. NCBI lineage: Eukaryota > Metazoa > Chordata > Mammalia > Chiroptera > Hipposideridae > Hipposideros > Hipposideros armiger. Next base: position 607,280 of record NW_017731967.1, on the reverse strand, counting down.
CCGCCCGCCCGAGGTGACCCCGACAGACAGCACTGCGGGCTCAGCTCACGGATATGCCCTTCGGGGAGTCTGGGACCTGCCCAGTCCCGGGGGTAAATGGCCAGACACATTTCTTTTACTTACTGCCCAGCGAGCCTTGGGACTGTATTCGAGTGGCCACTGGCCACCCAGCAAAATAAGCGCCCCCTCCCCCAAACCTCCAGCCATGCCCCTTTTGCTAGTAACCTTGATTATCAATATTAAAAAGAGCATTTTCTTCAGAGGGCCTGCGGGGAGAGGAGACCCCAGGGAAGGGGCCCTGGCTGGTGACAGCTTCTCCTCCCCAGTGGGGACCTCCGGGATCTTTACTGTGAACACCTCCCAGTTTCCCCCAGTGGCCAGTGAATTCAAGTACAGGTACGTCTCACTCGATTTTGTCACCAGTCCTGCTCACATAGTCTCTTCAACCACCCAGGGACTTGGAGACTGTGGGGGTCGGGCTGCAATAAGGAAAATGAGGGAAACGAGCACCCTGGGTGCCAGGCCGAGGCCGAGCCCACCCAGGCTTCCTCTCCATCCCAGGGCTGCAGGGACCAGAGGCGTGGCTCATGCGTCCTTCAGTGTTTGCTGAGCCAGGGCTCCAAAGCAGATGGAACCCTGCTCTCTGGGCTGCTGCTCTATTGGGACTGGGAATGAAATGACCAAGCAGCGACATCACGGAAAGCTGAGGGCCCACTGTGGCACACCCCAAACGGCTGCCTGGGGAACTCTGCTCAGGTGTCCCACAGAGCCCTGTCCCACACAGGTGGGAGTGCAGCTGCCTAGCTCAGAGGGAGGCTGGTGGGTCAGGCCCAGCCACCTGCAGGAGCCCTCACCCGCCATGTGGTGCAGAGGGCGCCTGTAGGGCTTGAAAGACGCCCTTTGAAAGTGGCTGACTGCAGCTCCTTGGGAAAAGTCCGGCCTGACAAAGCTCCCGGCTCTAACGAGCATCCTCAGCCTCAAAGGCCACCAGAGCTCCTGCTCCACGGGGCTGGGCGAGGACTCAGTGGGACATGCGGAGCCTCTGGGACCCTTGTACCCAAAGTGTGCTGAGCTCGGGCTGCAGACCACTAACTACAGTCCTCAGGCAGAGAGTACGTAAAGCAAGGGTGAGTTCAGTGCAGCAAATTGAAGGAATCCATGAATTCTGCTAAATGTAATAATTCAAAAAAACAAACACGTAGGGCCTGGCTTGTGTATGTCTTCTTCAAATCATTTTTAGTAATTCATCTTTATTGCATTCTATGAACGTGGCAGTCTTCGATGGATTGGAAATTTAACAAGGTAACAACTGGCTGCTCATCACCGTCGGATTTCAGATTTTGTTGCATGTGTGATGGTGAAGCCATAGAGAGACGGGAGAGGGTGCGATGGGGTTTGTGACCTTCAGGGTCTTTGCCGAAGTGCGGGGAGCGAAGGGGGCCACTGGGTCCCCTCCTTCTTAAGGATGGGGGTGGTTTGAGGTTTCCGTGTGGAATCCTGCATTTGAGTGGGTTCCAAATACAGGCTATGTGGGTACACACGGGTCTTTCCTAGGTCTCAGCAACACCCTCTGAGAAGTGGGGGTGACACGGCCTTGTGGGGAGCTCAATCTGGTCCTGGCACTGAGGTTGGTGAGATGATAGCCCCGCATCCCCTGAGCTGGGCCCATGATGGCTGCCACAGCGGCTCCGAAGGGCTGCAGAGGGCAAGCTTGGTGGACGGGGCTCATGCCTGCAGCCCTCAGGCAGCAGAGGGCCACCCACTGAGAAGGAAGCTCCGCTAACCCAGGGGCGTTTATAGGCGTCCTCTCTCAGCTTCACAATGTGCTTCCCCCTTAGTCAGACTCAGCTTGTCGGAGCAGCTGGGGCAGCCCTCCGGCCAGGACACTTGGGTTCACCCTTACTCTCTCCATGGCTTTCTCTAAAAGTATTAAGACATTTAAAAAATTATGAAAACATTCCTTTGATTGCAAAATCATAGACAAGACTACTACAGCAGATAAATGAGGATGTTATAAATCCTGATGTTATAGCTGTTATGAGTTTTTATATGTGCTTTGTATTTCTTCTCTCTCGGAAGGCAGGAAGGGAGGGAGGGAAGGAGGGGAAGGAGAGAGGGAGAGAGGAGAAGAAGGGAGAAAGAGACAGATACCGAGACTGAGAGAACATAGCAGGTACATCTAACCACCTCCACCCTGAAGAAGCACATGTATCTATGTAGAATTTTCATGTATTTTAGATTTTCTATAAATAGTGCACCTCTGAGGCTTGCTTTTTGATGCAACCGTTCATACATGTGGCTTGATCTGTTCATTCTAAGTGCTGTATAGTGTTTTATTGTTTGAATAAACCAAAGTTTATCTGTACCCTCGTAGACACATTATTTGGTCCTTTCGAGTTTTCTCCAGCACACAAGCTGACACAAGCATCTGTGTACATTTCCTTGTGTTCATATACTAGAATTTTTCAAGGTAGACTCTAAGGTATAATTGCTGGGCTGGATTATTATTTAATTTTGCTCAGGCCCTCCTTCATCATGGGCTCCAAACTTGATCTGCATCTTTTAACAAAATAAAATGTAGACAGGGATGAAAGTGCTAGACAAGGAATCACAATTACATTTTCCATCTCTCACATGAATACTGAGGCTTTTCTTGGAAGAGGAAAAGCCAGCTAAGGGTAAAGCGCCAGGGATCCCAAAGTCTGTGGGGTTTTTGGTCATGCCTGAAGACTCCACATTGGGCATCCCCATCAGCCTAAGACCAAAGGAAGAGCTTTAAAGGTGGGAAGAGGGGACCAGCCAAGGACTAAGGGCCAAATTGCCTTTTATAACTGGAGGTCCAGTCAAGATGCCCCTTGGAAGCCTTGTGCAAAGAGGAGCTTGTGTTGTTTTTTGTTTTGTTTTGTTTTGTTTTGTTTTGTTTTGTTTTGTTTTCCTACAGGGGCAGCTGGTGTATTTCAGCAAACACTGGCCAGTGGGATGTGGCTTTTGGTTAGGAAATGGAACTGGCACCAAGCTAGTGAAGTCAAAGGAGGGCCAAGTATGTGAGAAAACAGAATGAAAGCAGCCCACTTTCTGATTTCGTGGATGCTTCCTAGCAACTCCTTAAAGCATGGCCTTCAAAGCTGTAGGAATTGTCCTTCATTCTTCCATCAGCAATTTTGTTTCTTAGCTTGAGGGCTGTCATTAGTAGGTATTAGGACAAACTGTGCCATTATGACTTTTTTAACTGTGTGCAGCTTTTGTAGGAGTTTGGCATGGTCGCCTTGGAACAGGGGGTCATCCTAGTCCTCAGACTTGTAGTAATTTACAGGATACAGTCCTGTAGGACTGGGGGTGAGTGTGTGTGTAAATGGGGAGCTGGTTTTCCATCGTGACCAAAGTTTACGTGCGTCTGCCCTCTGCGCATCATTGAATTCTTTGTTCCCAGTTGGAATGTCAGCCCTCCCACCCCCAGCCCCAACATAAGGCAGAATACCGGGCACAGGCCAATAGGAGATGTCAAGTTCAAGGACAACAAAAGCCTGTCCCTTTTTAGAGGTTATCTGCAAGAACAGCAAAGGCTGGCTTTGTGTGGGGAACAGGGGTCTCGTGCAGCCATGTGGCCAGGGCTGCACGAAAGTCTGTTGTTTCTGCCAAGCGCTACGGTAGGTTGCCGAGTGTTGGTTTACACAAAACGAGGGTGTGTGCTGTCTCTGCAAAGAATGCCGACTGTCCCACGTGCACACAAAAGCAGAGAGATGCCCCACTGAGCCCCAAAGGATAGGTCTTTCCTATTCTTGAAATGAAGGTGAGTTTTACCTCTTTATTGAGTAAGAAATTCTTTCTTTTTATCCGGTTGCATTCATTCTCAGGTTCATCAGACACTTGAGGAACAGTGGCCCAACATCTGCACACCCCAATTTCTGGATGGAGAGGTGTGTGGCCTAGGGAGCTGAGTGCCAATGGGGCACAGTTCCTTCATGGTGATCCCCCAATTTCCAGCCCAGGTGAATGACATCCCTCATGCTGCCTCCTGGCTCCGGTCCCCAGCTCCTGGAGCACCGCCTGGCACATGTGCATGCTAGGTGAGTGCCTGGGAGACGACTGCTTCCTCTCTGGCACACACAGGGCCTGGTGCCCTGCTCTATGAGCACCTTTGCAGCCCCCTCCTCCTTGCCTCCTGCATGCTGTGGGAAGCTCCCAGGAGAAGCAGAGATCCCCACTGAGTCCAGGGGGCTTGCTCGGCAAGGGGGTGTCCAGAGGCCTCTGGTGTGGCCCAGGCTAGACTCCTGGTGGCCTTTGCCACCTCACCTGAGTGGAGGTCAGGGCAGAAGGCTGAGGTGGTGGTGGCCTGTCCAGGCCCCCTGTGCTCAGAGGGTCATTTAGGGTGGCGCTGTAAGCTCAGGGCCACATGCCAGTCATCTGGGGAAAGCACACCTGGGGTTCAAATCAACACACATTCTGCAGGGCGGGGGTGTCACAGAACTTTCCTCACAGTCTGCTCTGAGTCCTGGGAGCCGCCTGGCCCTCCCCAGACCCTCGGAGGTGATTCTGTGAAACCCCACAACTTTTGGGGTGTTTTACAACATGGCCAGAGTATGTGTATGGCTCACACCCCCAAATGCCTCTCATGTGGCCATAGGCTATTTATGTGAAGGCGGGAACAGCCGGAGATGACAGGTGAGGGCGCAGTGGCAGAAAAGGGGGCCTCCTCTTGGAATGGGGCCTGATGCAGGAGCCATGAGCCAAGACACCCTGTGCCTGCCCTGCCAGTCTGCAGAGGACAGAGGCCCACTGCCCAGCGCTCTAAGACGCTAGAGCTGGAGTCCAGAACCCGTCCATCCTGCCCGCTGGCTGCCCAGTGAAACTCACTCACCTTCTGCGACCCCGACGTGGAACTCTTCAGCGAGCCCCGCTTGAAGGAGCTGCCCATCTTCCTCTGGGACCCCATGAGTCTGCCGCCTCCTGCGTCCCTGGGTGGGTAGACGCATAGCCCCCATGGGGGTGTGGGGCCGGGCGAGGGGACCCAGAGACTGGGGCAAGGCTGGTCTGTGGCTGGGTCAGCCTAGGGGGAGCTGCGTTGGCCCCAGCTGGCCTCTCCTGCTGGACTCCCACCCCCTGGGTGCTCCCGGGCCCTTCTATAACATCTGTAATCAGCCTTAATCCCTCCATCCCCCAAAGGTTTACATGGGCAGATTTAGCAAATGGCGATTGAAAGTAAATCTACTTTGAGAAAGTGGTGGCTGCACAGGGTGGGCAAATGGGAGGATTTGGGTCTCCAGAAAGGCACATGTCCAGGGAAAATAGCCCCACGGCTGGTGCAGAGCCCCTGGGACAGACGCGTGTAGGCTCCCAGCGACCTGGCGCCCACTGAGTCTGGGAGCAGAATCAGCACCAATGCCCCGCCTCGGCCCATGGCTCCCTCCTCCCAGCCCTTGGGGTGCACTTTCCTCTGTTACTTTGGTGGGGATGAGACAGCGATGACTTTCTGTGTATGTCCTGTGTTGGGTTGCAGGAGATTTCTGTTATGGGGCTGCCTGTCTTGCCCCCCTGCCAAAGGACCAGTTCCTTATAGTAGGTGGGGTCACAGGTCTTGGCAATGGCTGTGTTGTGGGCACATGACAGGTGCTCCCTAAGCACTGCTGGGGCAGCTGTCCCCTAGGTCCACCTTGAGCTGGGCCAGAAGTACATCACTGCACGCGGGTGTGGGACCAGCCTGTTCCGTGTCTCTGCCCCTCCTACCTGTCTCGACGTGGCTTCTTCTGTGTGTCCTTAGTTGTAGGGCTTCTGTTCAGCTAGACCTCAGGTGATTCTCAGTGATGGTTGTTCTGTAGTTTGTAATTTTGATGTGGTCATGGGAGGAGGGCAGCACAGTGTTTACCTGCTCCGCCATCTTGACTGGAAGCGAGGACATGCCATTTTGATGCACAATGTTTTGAATGTGATTATCTTTTTCCTCTTTGGAGGTTATCACTCTACCTTCTGAGTATAAAATTTCAATATGATGTAGCTTGGTATTTTATTTTATTTATTTATTTAAAAATTTTTATTATTATTATTTTTTAATTGCAGAAAAAAAAGTTTATTAGAAGTAAAACTACATTTCAGAGAAGCAGAAGCGGGACCAAGCAGTAGAGAATGGCTCAAGGGCCATTATTCGAAAAGAAAGTACACTCCAAAGAGTTTGAAACGGGCCTCAAGCAGAGAGAAGCAAGGCTCAAAATGCTCAAAAGGCCTTTTTTTAAAAAAATTTATTATAGTGGGCACTTGATGGCTCATTTCAATCTGGAAAATCATGTTATTCAGTTCTGGGAAACATTGTTTTATTATTTCTTAATAACTCAGTTTCCCATATTTCTCTGCTTCCCCCCTCCCTGGAACTCCAATTCTTTAGATTCCTAGATTGATGCTCTGATTTGTTTGAAATACTTTTTATCTCCTAATTTCCTTCCCTTTCTCTTCTGATCCTACCTTCTGGGAATATCCTTAACTTTTCTTGCCACCCGTTACATTAAATTTGGTTATTGAATTATTAATTTCCAAGAGCTATTGTTGGCTCTGAATTTTATTTTTTTATAACATCTGGCACCACAGATGTAACTATTCCACTTGTCTTTCAAAGACACTGTATCGAAAGAAGTTTTTTATCTTCTGTTCCCTGCCTTGTTTCTGAGGTCTTTTCATTTGATTTGTTTTGGTTTCTGTTTTTCCTGTGAGGGGCTTTTCTTAAATGTCCTTTTTAAAGTGGGAGCTCTGAGAGGGTGCCCGGCTGAGAAGCTCAGTGAAGAGGGTCTGACATGGACCTGAGATGTTGCAGTCTGACGTCATCTGTATGTATTTCCTATAAAGTAATCCCTATGGAGAGGAACCCTCCAGTCTCTTCCTTGGGGGGATAAGCCTGGCTGCCAAGGTCCCCAGAGCTGTGTGAGGAGCCAGTTTCAAGCACTTCACACCCATTGTGCCTGTGTTCAGAAGGGACTCTTTCCCCCAGCTGTGCCTGGCGTTCCAGCCTCCTGCCGGGCTGGCTGGGCAGGTCGCACCAAGCTGAGAATGGGGAAGGATGGCTGCCTAATTCTGTTTAGGAATCGCACAGGTCAAGGCCAGGGAAGCCTGTCCAGTGCCTGTGAAAACATGAAGGACAGCTTGGCGGGCAGAGCCTGCAGGGTGGAGAACAGGGGAGGGTCAGTGGTCAGTGTGGGAGAGCCAGAGGCCTCAGCTGGTGGTCTTGGCGGGGACTCTGCAAGGATCTGGTGATTTGAACCCCCTTGAGAGCTGCACTGGGACAGACAGACAGACAGGGCACGAATGCAGGAACCTCCCAGGTGTGCGGAGCCACGCTCGGACTCAAGCAGGTGTCCACATCAGGAGGTCTGAGTCCTCAGGTGTCCAAGTCACATTTCAGCCCACTGGCAGCACAAGCAGAAGACATATTATAATCTGGACATGAAATGAAATGTTACTTTACTTAAATATTGACAGTTAAAAACATATGATGTCTGCAACTTACTTCAAAGTAATACCAAAGGAAGGAAGTGGAGGTGGGTAAGGATGGGGCCATGCTCCCTGTGGTTCAGGAAGAGGAGCCCAAGGCGGGAAGGGGAGGTCATGGCCACGGGGTCTGGGACACAGCAGAGGAAGGTCACTATGTAGGCAAGGGAAGTTTTAGGGGTGCAGCAGTGACACTCAGGGGTGGCAGGTGGACAGTTTCCACCCCTGTATTTAGCAGGTTGTCTCCCCAAAGCTTTGGTCCCTGCTAAGGAGGCTGAGGCAACGGGCCCTCCTCCCCCAGCCCAGACAGTCAGGGGAAGCCACCTGGGTTCAGCCCAGCCAGCTGGACACTCATGCCTGTGTCTTGGTGTCTAGGACATGATGTCTGGATAAGCAAGATGAAGGGACAATCAACGCTACTTACAAAGGGACACTCTGTGCCCTTTATGAGGAGACCGTTGGCACTCTTTACAAAGAGACAGCGACGCTATGGAAGTGGGGGCAGCCACCTGCTATGTCCTGGGTAGAACCATGGCTCTTACACGTCCTACCCTGGGGCCATCCGGCACAACCTTGGCTGCGGCCTATCCTCCACAGCTGGTCTCCAGAGTGTCCACATGTGACTGCTGGCCTTCTTCCCATGGGTTACTTGTGAAATAGGACCCCCTGAACCCTGCTGGGTAATGAGGAACCAATGGCTGTGAGCAGCTGCTGAGTTTGCACATCTTGGAAATGCCATGAAATGTTCCAGACACCCCTCAAGTACTGAAGATGTGGAGTTGGGGAGACACCAGAGAGAGTGACATTTTCCAGAGGCTGGCCCAAGAGACAAGCAACTGTTCATTTCCCAGATGGCATTATGAAGACCCCTCCCCCACCCACCCCCACCCTCCTATCAAGGAGGTAAAGACAGAAGACACTCTTGACAATGTTTGTTCTAGGTGAGCTCAGGCAAATAAGAAAGTGGGTGGTACATGCGTGTTTATTTAGAGGTTTTTTAAAAAGCGCTTTATCCCTACCCTGGGATGGAGGCGGGGAAATGCCAAGGATGAGGCAGAAGGAATTTGAGTGGAGCCAGTCTGGTGTGAGGAACTTTGTCTGGTGGCTAATGGGGATGGCAGATTTTGAAGTCTTCAGGTGCCATTAGAGCCATAATTATTGGAATAATCCTCATTCTCCACTTCAGTCGTCTAGACTAGTTAATCAAAGATTCTAGTTATTAAAGGCTTAACACACATACCAGACGTGACTGCTGCCCTTGGACTCAGCACACAACATTGAATGTATTGACCCTAACACCGGTCTGGAGAGATTCAACCTGTACCTGGTTTAGAAGACACGTTCCAACCGCCATGTCTGTGGACTCATTTGATGTCTGTACGGCCTGCATTCTCTAGCTTGAGATGCAGCTGGAAGTTTCCCCCCTACTTTCCCTTTTCTGACCCTTTCCCCACCCCCACACCAGTCTCCCTGGTGACATTGGGGGGTGGCTGCCACCCCAACCTCACTGGTAAGATTTCGCCTTGGCTTCCATTTCCCAGAATCACTATTTCTCTTCCAGCCCCAGGAACCTGTGGGTTGAGCTGCTGAACTCAGAGTGGGAACAGGAGGAGTTGATTGAGAAAGAAGAAGCCCTAAAGATTGATGCCATCCATTTGTAGAAAACGCTAGCTCAGCTTCGTTCCAAAAGACATGGTCCCTGCCCCCAGGGAGGTTACCTTCTGCCAGGAGGAAGTAAATGTACATATTTACCAGGCAGAATAAAACCACTGCTCTGATAGTGTTTCCTGCCAAATATGTGGTCACGGTTGCCTAGTCTCTGTGTTGGAAAGACACCTGGTACAAGTCAGGGACCGAAGATAAAGAACTCTGTAATCGATCAGCCATGTCTGCCATGGGTAGGATGTGTCACTCAGCTGTGGATTCACCATATCTGGGGTCAGCAGGAGGCCCTGGTTTTTACTAAGGACTTGTTTTTGCCAGCTGATGTGTGTGTGTCTCCCTGTCTTCCTCTCTGTATCTTTCTGTCTTTCTATTGTGTTTCCTTCCTGCCTCTTGGTCTTTCTCCTTCTTTCTCCTTCTTTCTGTAGACTTAAAAGTGGGCACATTAGTTTGTCAGGATGCAGAATGGCTGTGCTGGTTTGGGACCAATGAAGACAAAAGTCTCCTGGTAGCAGCACCCAGAGAAAGGTCAAGGCTGGGAGAGTTTGCAGGAGGCCTCCTCCTCTGGCTGGGAACAGACTGCTTCTAGGAGTGAATGGCCTATTGCAAAAACAGGAACCACGAGAGCTCATGTCCTCAAACGTGCCATTAGAAATGTGTTCCCCGAGTATCTCCAGACCCCAAAGGGTGGAAAGAATTAACTTCACACTAAGCCCAAATGGTATTATTCCGCCCATTCTGCAGGCTTAAGCGTCCTGCATTTTGGAGCGTCCTAAATCAGGATTAAAGGAAAGCATGCCAGGTCAGAGCTGAGCCCTTAAATGGACACTGGGGACCGTCACCTGTACTGGGAGAGTGGCCCAACAGAGCAGGGGGGCTTTGTCACTCCTATGGCCCATCTGGCCACCCACCTGACCCTGTGTCACAGGACAAGAGACAGGTGGCCCTGCTCTGATAGCCCGCCTGCTCTGTGCCAGGCATCTTGGGTTCAGTGCTGGCCCTGTCACGTGGTAGCTGTGGGACTCTGGGCACATTTATTTCCCATAGCTGCAAATGCCCCGTGTAACCCTAAGTTTGGGCCAGAGTTCCTAATATGTGTGGAAGTCTCTTGTAAACTGTAGACCACCCCACAATGTAAGGCCTAAGGTTTCACTGCTATGATCAAGGCTTTGAAGTCCACAGACAGCTGTTTCCATCGTGACACATTTGGGCACGGCCATCCATGGGTAGACGCCGGCCACTGCACTCAAATGTTTTCAATATTTGTCAGTTGAGTGTCTGATATTTGCAGAGGATGAAGTGCGTTGCTAGGTATGTGAGTGGGAAAGGAGTGGGCAACAACCAAGTGTCCCCTGAAGCTGATGACAATGCTGTGGGCGGGGCTGACTTATGAATAAAATGAAAGAAGAAAGCAGAGGGGCCTGGGAGTGCCGTGGGAGCAGCAGAGGCAAGGCTGGCACAGAGCTGTGTGCTGTGGCCGCCTGTCCACTCCTGGGCCACGGGGTGACTGTGACAGATCCCTCTGTGGCAGGGAGGAGACTACAGTGGGGTGGGTGGGGTGGAGCCAGGCTGAAGCCTAACAGCCTCAGAAATGGGACGGCAGCTGGATAGATCGGGGTCGTCCATGAACTAGAACACTCCGCGTGGCTGAGATGAAGGTTCATGATATATGTATATTTATTAGTCAGTTAGTTAATTAATTGATAAGTTCCAAAATGATACTGGTACTTATCTCTGGGTGATAGTCACTCTTAGTACTTTTTCTTTTATATCTTTCTGTTTCTAAATTTTTAACAACAAATGCAGATTTTTCAAATAGTAAAAGTGACTCTGGAATACAATCAAACAGCAAGAAAAGATCTGAAATAAAAAAGACTCCTTCCCTGAGCTGTCCAGAGTTACCAGCTTTCTGCGTGTAACAAGCTTTCCGTTTGTCCATCTGCCCATAGGATGGGGAGCTCCTGGGTGGCGTTAGCTCTTCTCACTTCAGTGTATCTGACATCTTTCTGCTGTTAATCAACGTACCCGTACAATTCTCTTGGATTCCCTGTGTGATGATACCTTGGCAGGGTGAGCACTGCAGTTGCTCGGTCAATGTCCTTTTGCATTTTGATAGATAGTTCCACATTGCCCTTCAAAATACTTCACCTATTCATGCTGCCCGACAGTGAATGAATATTCTTTTTGGAAGGCATGGGTCCTCTGTTGTATCCATACAGCTCAAGGAAGGCTCCTCTGGCCTCTAGCTTCCTCCAGGCCCTGGTGGCTCTGGGTCACTAACCAGAGACGCCTCTTGTCACCTGCCTCTCACCCACTGCCAGCCAGCCATACTGAGCTCCGATCTGACAAGCAGAGTTACTTGTTACAGCCGCAGCTCTAACTTTTCCTGTCAGTCTTTAGGTCCCTCACGTGCCCCACCAACAACTGTGTTGTCATCCAAGTGGCACCCTCCTGGGCTCCGTGTTGCCACGCATGTCCTCACATTGAACTCACTTCTCGTTCAAGAGTCCGCACACTTCTTGTGAGCATGTTAAAACACAGTTGCAGGGGCGGCCGGTTAGCTCAGGTGGTGAGAGGGCAGGGCTCATAACACCAAGGTTGTTGGTTCAATTCCCGCATGGGCCACTGAGCTGCGCCCTCCACAACTAGATTGAAGACAACTGCTAGACTTGGAACTGATGGGTCGTGGAAAAACACACTGTTCCCCAATTAAAAAAACAACAACAACACAAATGCGGTGTACCGAGCCACCCATGGGAGAACTCAGGGCTCGCTCTGCACCCTTTGAGTCATTCTTGGTACTTTATCACATCGCCCCAAACGTCCAACGACACACTCATACTGAGAAACGGGGGAGGGGGGTGTTTTGCTGGTGACTTCATGGAGGGCAGGTGAAACTGCTGTCACATCTCACAGAAACACTTAATGAGACCCGTGAGAGCACGGCTGGTGCTCTCAAAGCACTTCCTGCCTTCCTGTTGCCTTACCTCTCTTCCATCGTTTCCCCTAGCCATTGCTCCGGCCTCAGCTGTAAACGCTGGTCCAGCAGAGCGAAGATGCAGGCGTCAGCCTGCCTCGCATCCTCAGGGGGCAGCTGAGGTAGCCCCTGTTCACACCTACCTCCCCTGGATGGGGATCCTCGCCAGGTCCTGCCTCAGCTGTACTGAAGTCACAAGAGGAGGGACCCTGGAGATCCACACTCTGCCCAGAAGCCCCTTTCTGCAGCAGCTCCACGTGAAGTGAGCCTGGAGCTGTGGGGAGGGGTTGAGCCTGGCCTGGGCCCTGTCACCAGCGGGTGAAGCCTGTCAGCCACTTTCTGACAAGAGTCCCTTGGCAAGTCTGCTCGTGAAGTTTCTTATCTGAAAAAAAATGAAAAAAGGAATGAGCCAGTATTTCGACTGGAAAGAGTTCATGCAGAGCCTCCTGGGGGAAGAAGGGCCCTGGGAATCGACTTTGTGCAGCAAAGAAGAGGTCAGAGGTCAGGGCAGGACACGTGTCCCCAGAGGCTCACAAGTCAGGCGCCACCAGGTACTGTCGCCTGGGCCTTGGCTTCCATTCACAGGGCCAGCGGGTTGGACCTTGCAGCTTCATAAATTTGTCTACCTCCATCTGAAGGGATTGGGTGATTCGCTCTGTGTCCTGTAATGGGACGTTATGTTGTTATGCAACCATTTCTACTGAGTGTCCGGAATAAGAGTCAGTCAGGGCCCCCAGGCACTGGAGACACAGAGGGGAACAGGAGAGACAGGAAACCCTGCCCCAGAGCTGGGAGCCCACCGAGGTGTCTCGGCCGGCACGGTGGGGCCTCCCTGCGCCATCACTCACAGGGCTCAGCTTATGCTCCAGCAGGCTGTGCGGTGTCCCTGTCCCACTCTGCCCACCAAGCCTTCTTCCCAACAATAACAGCCCAGGGTCCCTTTGCTGGGTGGAGCTCAGCCAATGTGTGTTCCCCATCCCCTCCAGGGGGGCAGGCGAAGGGCGTGAGAGACAGAGGACCCTCAGTTGTCGGGAGCTGTGGGCTGAGGCCACCCACTGGGAACCCTGAGTTCTGAATGCCAGCTCAGAGGAAAACAATGCCCCAATGTCCTCCTGCACAGGACCCCAAGAGATGTGCTGGGCACAGATAGGAGAAAGAGCGTCCCGCCACCTCCAGCCCTCGACCCCTCCAAGGGGACAAAGCATTGGCCCATGGAGGGGCCCAGGGACAGCCAGCTTGCCTGCATCAGCTGGTAGATTTCTGTAGAAAACCTGGAGGTCCCTGCGATGATGCAGGAGTCTTGGATCCAGGGAGCAGGGGGCTTGGAGCCCACCTGTAAGATGCTACACAAACCTGAGCCAGGGCCCAAGCGGGGCCATGGGGCTCCCTGTCTGTTACCTTGTCTTGGCTTCACCCCAACTCCTCAGAGGGGTACTCAGTCTTTAGAAAACCAAACCTCTGTGAGGTCAGGTGGCCCATCCGAGGCCGGTGACCTAGTCGCTTGCTCGTGATCCCGTGTCCTCTCTGTGAGTCCACTGAGGAGGATAAATGACCCCCCACTACGGATCACCCAGGTGCTGGAGCAGAACCCCTTACTGAAAGGGATTGTGAGTTCATCCAGGGGCTTCTATGAAGCCTGAGGAGCAGAGGGAGGTGGGCGCTACTTGGACTCCCTCCCTTGTTAACCTGGGCCCCTCCAACCGTTCATGATGCCCCCAGAGGTGTGCTGGGATGCTTCACCTTGTGAAATCCACAAGAGAGGTCTTGAGCCCCCAAATGGTTTGTGGGCGCTCCCAGCTGTAGGTGCCCTCCTTCCACCCCTCTGAGCAGACAAAATAGGACAAGGAGCTGGTGTGTGGCCTCGGTGGCTCCTTCCCGGTGAGCAGAGGGGAAGGGCTGCCCAGCCTGGCCTCAGGGAGAGGCCAGCTGGGGACAAGCAGGGGACTCGGGGCTGGAGCTCTGCATCCAGCGTGGCCCAGGCTGTGGAGCACATGCGGCAGGTGTCATGAGCCTTCCTGCCTGAACTCCCAGGCCAGACGGCACAGGTGTGTGACTACAGTCACACTGAGCAATGGCCACCGAGACCCCACCTCTCCCAGCCACCCCTCCCTGCAAGGCAGGCCTGTTGCTGGGAATGGCAAGAAGTAGGAAACCTTATAGTTCATCTAGAGGAGAACCTGCTACAGGGATTCCCCAACTCAAGCCTTAAAAATGTACATGTTGGGGGCCGGCCGAGTGGCGCGTTGGTTGGGAGCTGGCTTGGAACGCCAGAGGGCCCTGGTTC
>NW_017731967.1:578649-588769 GCF_001890085.2 Hipposideros armiger | reverse complement strand
CCAACTCCTAACCAACGCGCCACTCGGCCAGCCCGTAACATTTAATTCTTAAAGGGGTCTCACAACTGTATAATCTTCAGACCCCATAAAACCTGGATCCACCGTGGCTAAATGGCCATTAAGACCTAAGACAGTGGGTTAAATTTTAGAGAGTGATTCCTATATTGTATACAGGAAAATTGTGTACTTGACCTGAACTTGCTTACACGGACTTCAGAGTTTATTACTTGTCTGACAATGTAATGGTCACATAATGAGAAGGTATTGTCAGACCAAAGACTGATGCAGAAACTCCATAGAATATAACAGAATTTATTACAGGGTAATTTACTTACAGGAATGCAGGAGTGGAGCAGACAGACAACCTAGCAATTCTGTGTAGATTATTCTCCACTCCAAAACTCCTGTTACAGTACTTCTTAAAATAGTATAACTCAGGTACTAATGATTGGCAAGACAAAGGGACAAAGAATGCAGTATGCGCTGGGGGCCATACCTCCTGGTGGTCTTGTGATAGAGGATTGTTTATAATCAGTACTATCACCAGTTTAGTATTTATCTCGGTTGTCATGCCACTCGGGCTGTTGCTAACAAAAATATTTATGACTACATGTTAAGAAACATAGATAATCATCAACAAGAAAGAAGGCTTTGATATGCTTGCTAAGGATAGTGAGGTTGGTCAAAGATCATAGCATGAAACTTAAAAATGAAATGAAATCTGAGACATAGAGATGGAGTTGGTTTCATTCATATCTATATCTCTACATCACTGCACAAATGACAGCACCTGAGAGATTAAAAGTCAGGGAAGCCTTCATGATCAGATGACAATAGGAATGACAATAAAGTCATAAAAGTGTGTGGCTGCTCAGACCAAAGCAAGGGGGTCACTGGAATTCTTCCAACTGCACTTGTTTCCGAAGAGCCCCTTCCCTTCCCTAATTATAAAATAAGCAGCCTGCCACCCCCTTCTCTCATTCCCACTGTGAGGGGCACCGCAATGGATGGGCACCTTTCCCCCCACCTCTGCAGGCAGGCACCACATCCCACCTACCCTTGGAGCTCCAGAAGTGGGAACAGTGCAGAGCCTCCTGGAGGCCCGAAGGGTCCCTGCCTGTGGTCCTTCAACAAGCAAAGAGCGAAGATGCCACTGGCTGCCAGCCTCAGGATGTCTGGTTATAGGTGGCACTGGTGAGGCTCAGCCATGCCATCCTGGGCAGGGCCTCCCATCGTCTGCTGGGCCCCTCAGCACATCCCAAAGTCCCCTTCACAGAGAGAAGGTGCTGTGCCCTCGACACTTCACAATCCACAGGCCTCAGCAGCAAGGAAGGGGTGTGCTTTTCTCAACGCAGTGGGAAACCCTTCCTTGAAACTCCCCTCTTCTGGGTTTCTGCGTCACATGCCACTTTGAACCAATCACAGTAAAGCACAGTGCCAGAGTTTTTTTTCCTATTTCTCTGTTGAGGTCCTAGTCTGGTGTGAGAAAGGCAACAGTGTGGGGACAGGCAGCCCTCAGTGCTATGCGTTTTGCAGGCCCAGTATGCAAAATGTTCCCATGAGAGTGACTTAGCCTCCATAAATAGTTTGGTCAAGCCAGGTAACCCTGGGAATCCTGAAAAGACCTCAGTTTAGTCAGTGGGACACTGTGGCCACCACTGAGCTCTGGGTGGGTTTCTGAAGGCAGACCCTGGTAGGGGCCCAGGGCTCTCTGGGGATGCTCAGGTGCCCCGACAGCATCTGTAAGTCAGCAGAAGGCGAGGGAGTTTCTGGAAGCAGATGGACCAGGTGCTAAGATAAGGCCATTGACCAGAAACGGTTAATCTTAACGCCATCAAGACAGATACAAGCAGACATTATGTGTCTGCTGGTGGAAATGTCTGGCATCCCCTGTGAAACATGGTCAAAAACTTACATGGGAACCTGATCTAGTTATCTAGGTCTGTCAGGAAGTGCAGAGGTCAGAAAAGCGTGTGAAATAGCCCTGGTGGGAGGCAGCCAATGCAACATAGACTGTGGGGAATCCTTCAGGAAGAACCACTGGAGTTCTTCAACAAAGTATAGTAACATTAAAAAGAGAGAGAGAGGAAGCAAAGGAACATGTAGATTAAAAGAGACTCGAGACATGTCCAAGTGCAATGTGTGGGCTTATTTGGATACTGATTCAAACAAACTAGAAACAGATAACAAAACCAGAAATGTTTATGTGACATTGGGGGACTGTAGATACTGAGTGGATATTGTCAGTATTAAAGATTTGCAGTTAATTTTGTGGCTGTGATAATGGAATTGTAGTCATGTTGGGGGTGGTATTTTTGGAATATATCCTGGGGAGTAGATTGCTGCAGTGATAGCCCCCAAATAAATACTCCCCATTTGGATGTCCTAGTACATTTTTATCGTGCCCGCCCCTCCATTGACTCTGGGCGTGGCTACATGGCTTGTTTTGGCAAATGGGACATCAGCACACAAGACACAAGCAGAGGCTTGAAAAGCACTTGCACATTGGGGCTTGCCCTCTCTTGTCATTGGGAACTCATGGAATACCCCCACCCTGGGAACAGCCCGAGCTAGCTTGCTGGAGAGGCCATGTGGAGCCCTGAGGTATCTGGGCAACTGTCAGACATGTGAGTGAGGCCATTAAAGACTGTCCAGCCCCAATGGAGTCACCAGCTAATTGCATCTACATGAAAAAGCTCCACAAAACCTACAGAAGAACCACTCAGCTGGTCCCAGCACAAGCTGTCAACCCACAGAATCATGACCTAACAGAGTATAGCTGTCTCAAGCAATTAGACAACAGCAATAGATAAGTAATATAATTCTGAAATAGCTACAGATTAAATTGCTGAGGGTTAGAGGTTTGCTTCAAGAGAAACTGGGGGTAAGGTGAGAAGAGGTATAGACAAAACAGGATGGGTTATATGATGACAATTGTTGAAACTGGTGGTCATTGTACTACCCTCTTTACATTTGGTTATGTTTAAAATGGACCATTTCCATAATAAAAAAATTAAAGGAAAGGAAGGGAAGGGAAGGGAGGGAGGGAGGGAGGGAGGAAGGAAGGAAGGAAGGAAGGAAGGAAGGAAGGAAGGAAGGAAGGAAGGAAGGGAAAATTACTTTTTTGTCTACTAACATATAAAGCAATTGAGGCCCAAAGAAGGACAGTGAGTTTTGCAATGTCACACAGCCAAGTCATAGCTGAATTAATTACTGAAAGGATTCCTGACTCCTGGGCCAAGCTCTTTTCCTCCCCCGCCCCTCCACAGGGTCAGCAAAGTTCCAGGTAGAATGTTTTCTTCTCTTACTTGAGAAAAGCCTGTGGCAGGCCTGTGACGTTAGCAACGGTGAGAACTTTGATGACAGGTGATCTTCATTTGTGGGGTGTGTTGTTGACCTCATGTTTGGGGAAGAAACATTTGTCCTGCCATGTATGTGTGTTACATTACATATAGACAGGCTGGGGATACCTCCCTCCACACCCTGCCGTTGGCACCAAAAGCTTGTTCTGTGTTCAAAGGTGTGTAGGGACTATGGCAGGGATAACCAGGGCTGTGTCACGCTGTGTGACACTGTCAGGACAGCAATACCAAAAAGTTTTCCAGTCCAAATTTATTAACGTTGCCTGATTCCCACACATACAGCATGAGCAAAGCTTTCATTAATCATCCCATGGGGGAATTAAGCACTGCAATTATTTGTCTATCGCCCCAGGGATATGTTGGGCATCTTTTAATCAGATGTTGCTGCATGAAGCCACGGACTGCCTGACCGTAAACAGACATTAAAGCAGGATTACTTCATGGAAAAAAAACCTTCCAGGTCTTATGATCCAATGGCGGCTTCTCTGAAACTTCTGAACCTTAGAACTCAGCCAGAGTTTACGGGGAGGAAGGAAGATTCTAGAAGGTGATAACTGGGCCTCGGACCAAAAAGTCAAATAAAAACAGAAGTGAACTATATTGAAATCTTTCTCATAACCAATGGGCAGGGCCCCCCCCCCCCCGCCTTGCTTTTCTTGACTGGTGTTTACTAAGATCTGTGTGTTTCATGATTTGCCTGAGGTCCTGGAGCCTTGGAACCAGCTGGCAGCTTTGTGAGGCCCTCCTTGTCAGCAGGGGTAGGAAGTGGCAGAAACTGACAGCCTTTGCTTTCGCAGCCAAGTATTCCAACCCAGGCCTGCAGGTGTGCAATACGTTGAAGTATCCTGGGTGGAGGAGCCCCCAGTTCTCACTCTCCTGAGTGACCCCCAGGACCCCTGAGGGCCACACTCAGATGTCACATAGATTTTTCCTATTTAATTGCCATTTATTTCATATGTAAAAGCTTTCCAAACAAGAGGTCTGCAGGTGAGATGGTGAAGAGTTTGGGAGTCCTGGGCCCAATGGGTTTCGGACTCTTCATTCCAGAGCATCCGCGCTCAGTTCGCCTGGGTGCCGAATGGCTGAGGGGCTGCTTGGAGTGGGCCGGTAGGACACCGCTATCCCCACCTCCGCACACGGAAAGCTATGAAGGGGGAAAGCACGGCCCGTCGGCGGCGGCTCTGGCTGACCTGCAGCCTGGATGCCCGGAGCAGCCCCTGACTGGCCTTGCCAGGGCCCCTTCTTTCCCTGGCGCTGAACACTGCTGCTTTTCACCCATTTCTTCTCCCAGCTCTCCGTTCTTCCTGTGCGTTCCCCCCTCCCCCTCTCATTGTGGAAGGCTTCTAAATGATCAACTGTCCTTTGGGGTGCCCACGTGGAGAACTCATGAGCTAATGTCAGCCCTTCTACAAGTCCTGGGGAGCGGGGACAGGGGGTGTGTGTCCAAATTTGGACCAAAGGCTGGTCAGTCAGTCAAGCTCTCCCCCATCTGGATTGAGACTCAGGCAGGGGCCACCCCGAACTCCAGTGCGCGGGTGTTGGCTGGTGAGCACAGGAGGGCATGCATTAACTGTGATGCAGTTAAGGCAGGCTTCCCAAGGTGACATCTTCTCAAACCTGGGGTCCACGGGGTGACTGTGGCTGTCCCTGAACCCCTCCAAACCTCCTGTTTCCCCGATGAGCTCAGCTCAGCCCATGTTCACAGCGCTGGCCTCCCAGAGGCAGCAGTGCGGGTCACTGAAGGATGCAGACGGCACCGGTAACCAGGGGCTAGGGACGCAGGAAGCTTGGGGATTATGTGGAAACCGGTCAGGTACCAGGGGGCGGGGGGCTTTCCAGAAGGAGGGCCGGGCTCCAGCAGGAAATCTGAAGCAGGGATGCTCTGAGTGCATTAGGAGACAACGCAGCCCTGAAGACCCCCTGTGTAGTCCATGGGGTGTGCCCCCTGACACTGCCTGTGCCCTGTGTGGGAGGCTGCTGGGGGAGCACCTGGGGGCTGACGCCACCTCTACGCTGGCCCCCACTCCAGGCCCAGTTCTGCCTCAGGACCACGACCTGTGTCTGCCTCAGGATCTGGGGCACAGCCCCCAAGGGCAGCACTAGCAGGACTCCTAGGGAGTAAGGAGTGCACAGGTGGGCACAAGGTGTGCGGACGGCCTGCCCTCGGTGGGGCTGCTGCCAGAACTGCCAGAGGACTAGAGGGGCAAAAGGGCCGCCCAGTCCCTGGGAGGCTTCCCACACCTGGACGGGCAACCGGCAGTGCTCTGGGGGTCAGGGGGCCCAGCCAAGGTGTCAGAGCGATGTTCCCACAAGGCAGACTCCAGGGCTGGGACTGCAGGATGCCAGGCCTCTGGCTGACACTAGGGGGCAGGGAGGGGTGGCAGGGATCATAGCCTGAGGAGGGAGCCGCCCAGACCAAGTGGGGGGTCTAAAGAAGAGGGGGCGTGGTGGGCGCGGTGGAGACGGCCCCAGGGGAGAGGGTCCGGAGGCAGCATCCCCGGGTATCCCTGCTGCACTGTTCCCAGCGCGGGCGGACTCCGGTCCAGGCCAACTCCGGGGTCCCCACCGGCGGGCTCGGGGCAGGAAAGGCGCACCCAGCATGGCCCACACTGGACGTCCCCTGCTCCTGCTCCCGGGCCCGGGGAAGCCTAGGGACCCAGGGCCTCTCTCCCAGCACCGAGGCCGCTGCCATGCCCCTCACAGACCCACTTTCCCGGAGCCTGCCCAGCCCCCGGCGGAGAATAAACGAGGCGGCCCAGCAGGTGCCAGCGCCGGGAGGGGCCGTGGAGCCCACCCACGGCCCCCACCGCGGCCACCCGGGAGCGAGGACCTTGGCTTCCAGGGTGGGGGCGGGGAGGGGGGCAAATGGAGGGGAAAGGAGGAGCAAAGCGGGAAGGGAAGGCGAGGGAGGGAGGGGAGGAGAGATGAGAAAGAAAGGAGAGGAGAGAGGAAGAGGAGGAGGGGAGGAAGGGAGGGGAGGGAGAAAGAGGAGGAAGGGGCGGGGGGAATCCTTCAGGAAGAACCACTGGAGTTCTTCAACAAAGTATAGTAACATTAAAAAGAGAGAGAGAGGAAGCAAAGGAACATGTAGATTAAAAGAGACTCGAGACATGTCCAAGTGCAATGTGTGGGCTTATTTGGATACTGATTCAAACAAACTAGAAACNAAAAAAAGTAGCACATAAAATTTACCATCTTAACCATTTTTAAGTGTACAGTAGTACATCAATACTGTATAACTATGAGTATATTGTTGTGCGACTAATCTCTAGAATTTTTCCATGTTGCAAAACTGAAACTCTATACCCATTAAACGCCCTGTTTCCACTTCCCACCAGCCCCTGGTAACCACCATTTTACTTTCCGTTTCTATTAATTTGATTGTTTTGGGTTCCTCATATAAGTGAAATCACATGGTGTTTATCCTTTTGTGACTGGCTTATTTCACTTAGCGAAATGTATGATCTGCCATTGTTGGAAGGGCTGTTCTGTGTATGTCTGGTTCCATTGCTTAGAGTATTGTTAAAGTGCTCTGTTTTTGTACTGAGCTTCAGTTTGGTTGATCTATTCATTATAAAGTGGGGTATTGAGATCCCCTACTAATACTGTGTTATGATCTATTATCTTTACTTCTGTTGATGTTTGCTTCATGTATTCCAGTGCTCTGCTGTTAGGTGCATGTATATTTATAATTGTTATATCTTCTTGATGAATTGAACTTTTCATTACTATGTAACGTCTTTTTTGTCTCTTGTGATGGTTTTGACTTAAAGTCTATTTAGTCTGATGTAAATATGGCCACCCCTGCTCTCTTTTGGTTACTATTTGCATGAAATATCTTTTTCCATTCTTTCACTTTCAGCTTATGTGTGTCCTTATATCTAAAGTGAGTCTCTTGTAGATAATATAATTGGATCTTGTTTTTCAATCCATTCAGCTACTCTTTGTCTTTTGATTGGGGAGTTTAATCCATTTACATTTAAAGTATTACTGATAAACAAGGATTTACTATTGCCATTTTACTTATTATTCTCTGTATGTCTTATAGTTATTTTGACCCTCTATTCCTCTTCATGTTTTGTGGATTTTTTGGACTGACATGCTTTGATCCTCCTCTCATTTTCTTTTGTGTATCTTCTATAGGTGTTTTCTTTGTGGCTATAATAGGGATTACATAAAACATTTTATAGTTAAACAATCTTTTTTAAACAGATAAAACTGATAACAACTTAACGTAAATCACATACAAAAGCTCTACTTCTTTACATCTCTCCCTCCACCCTATCTTATTGATATCACAAATTACATCTTTTTATTCTTTGTATCCATTACGTTTTGTATCCAGTTTTTATAGTTTTTTTAATGCTTTTATCTTTTAAATTCTACACCTGAATGAAAAGTGATATACACACCACCATTTTCTGTTTTTGTCTATATAGCTTCCTTTACCCAGAGGGCTTTATAATTTTGTACGCTTTTGTGTTGCTGTCTAGTGTTCTTCTGTTTCAACGCAAAGGACTCCCTTTAGCAATTCTTGCAAAGCAGGCCTAGTGATGACTTCAGCTTTATATCCAGGGAAGTCTTTATTTCTCCTTCATGTTTGAAGGAGTTTTGCCTAATATAGTATTCTTGGTTGGGGTCGTTTTCTTTCAGCATTTGAATATGTCATCCCACTCCCTCTGGCTTGTAATGTTTCTGCTGAGAGATCTGCTGATAACTTTTTGGGAGCTGCTTGAATGTGATGAGTTCCTTTTTTTCTTGCTGCTTTCAAGTTTCTCTTCTCTCTCTGTCCTTTACTTTTAACAGTTTGATTATAATGTGTCTTGGTGTGGACCTCTTTTGATTTATCTTAGCTGGAGTCTTTTGAGATTCTTAAATTTGGATGTTTTTTTTTCCTTCCTCAGCTCTGGAAAGTTTTTGGCCCTTATTTTTTTCTATATAGGCTTTCTTTCTTTCTTTCTTTCTTTCTTTCTTTCTTTCTTTCTTTCTTTCTTTCTTTCTTTCTTTCTTTCTTTCTTCTCCTCTGGGACTTCTATAATGTAAATATTGGTCCACTGGATGGTATCCTAAATGTCCTTTGGGCTTTGTTCACTTTCCTTCACTCTTTTTTCTCTTTTTGTTCTCAATAATTTTGTTCTCTTTTTAACCCAATAATTTCAAATGACCTGTCTTTGAGTTTATTCATTCTTACTTCTGCTCAATCAAGGCTGCTATTGATCCCTTCTAATAAATTTTTCAATTCAATTATTATATTCTTCAGCTCTAGAATTCCTGTTTGGTTCTTTTTCATCATTTCTCCTTGTTTTTATGCATGGTTTTTTTCTAATTTTTCATGCATTTCTCTTATTTCTGCATGTATTGTTTTCCTGATTTTTGTTTAGCTGTGTTCTCTTGTATTGCACTGTTTCTTTAAGGTATTATTTTCAATTTTTGTCAGGTAATTTATAGATTTCTGTTTCTTTAGGGTTGGTTTCTGGAGATTTATGTTGTTCCTTCAATTGGGTCATGATACTTGTTTTTTTTTTTCATGTGCCTTGACATTTCCTATTGTGTTTTGTGCGTTGGAAACAACAGTCACCTCTCCTAGCCTTTACTGCTTGGTACAGGGGAAGATGTTCACCAATCAGCTGAAGATTGGTGAGGGCTGCTCAAACTTTATGTGAGAATGTGTCCTCTCTGGGTTTGTATGTGTAATTTACTAATTAGGTAGGTTGCTGGTTTCTTTTTCAGGGGTTTGTTGTCTTTTGCTCCCTCTGGTGTCTGGCTGTAATACTGCAGGTTCTCTGGAGCTGTAGTAATCTGTTGCGCTTTCTCTTGTGCTCTGTGGCTCCCAGGCATCTAAGGTATGCTGGTTCCGTGGTGCTCTGAATCAGGCGAGACAGAAACCAGTTCCTCAGGCAGCCCTCTTCCCATCCACCCCCCTCCCCCCATCCTCCCCCCAAAAAACGCCGAAATGTTAGACACTTGTTTCACGCTTCTCTTTCCCTCCCAAGGGCACTTTCTCTGACAGTGAGCTGTGCCGGCTTGGGGGTAGGGTTGATGTGGTTTTAATAAAATGGTTTTTCTTACCTGCTTCAGTGCAACTGTTTTTAGTCTTCAGCTTGCCTAGGGCGCTGCAACTTCTTAACTGGTTTCTGGAATGCTAACAAATACTTTTGGGCTTTCTATTACTGTTAAGTCACGGTGACTATGGGAGAACAAAGTCTAGCATTCTTATTCCACCATCTTGCCGGCATCACACCCCAGGTTGGCACTTGTTCTTGTAAATAAAGTTTTATTGGAATACAACCATGCTCATTTGTTTCCACGTCACCTAGGGTTGCTTTCATGCTATGATGGCAGAGTTGAGAAGTTGTGACAGAGATCTTATGGCCCGTGGAGCCTGCTACATTTACTGTTTGGATCTTTTCAGAAAAAGTTTGCTAACTTCTGTGCCAGATAAAAGATTGAATCGTCTTTTATACATTCTATACAAAATATGGCAAAAGAACTGCCATATAAAAAGATGATCAAAGAGCCTAGCCAAAAATGTAGGAAAACGAGTATTATATGATTATGTCAGGTAATTAATCAATAACAAATGTTATGTTATATTTCTGGATATATGATGTTTGTGATATTTTTCAGCTCTTTAAAATTCGTAACTTGTTCTGATTTATTGTCTCATTCTAAATATTCACTTTTATACCTAATTTTGTATTTGTAGCATTTAATTCTTTTTTTTAAGATTTTATTGGGGAATTGGGGGAAGGGAACAG
>NW_017731967.1:574328-576309 GCF_001890085.2 Hipposideros armiger | reverse complement strand
GGGGAATCCTTCAGGAAGAACCACTGGAGTTCTTCAACAAAGTATAGTAACATTAAAAAGAGAGAGAGAGGAAGCAAAGGAACATGTAGATTAAAAGAGACTCGAGACATGTCCAAGTGCAATGTGTGGGCTTATTTGGATACTGATTCAAACAAACTAGAAACAGATAACAAAACCAGAAATGTTTATGTGACATTGGGGGACTGTAGATACTGAGTGGATATTGTCAGTATTAAAGATTTGCAGTTAATTTTGTGGCTGTGATAATGGAATTGTAGTCATGTTGGGGGTGGTATTTTTGGAATATATCCTGGGGAGTAGATTGCTGCAGTGATAGCCCCCAAATAAATACTCCCCATTTGGATGTCCTAGTACATTTTTATCGTGCCCGCCCCTCCATTGACTCTGGGCGTGGCTACATGGCTTGTTTTGGCAAATGGGACATCAGCACACAAGACACAAGCAGAGGCTTGAAAAGCACTTGCACATTGGGGCTTGCCCTCTCTTGTCATTGGGAACTCATGGAATACCCCCACCCTGGGAACAGCCCGAGCTAGCTTGCTGGAGAGGCCATGTGGAGCCCTGAGGTATCTGGGCAACTGTCAGACATGTGAGTGAGGCCATTAAAGACTGTCCAGCCCCAATGGAGTCACCAGCTAATTGCATCTACATGAAAAAGCTCCACAAAACCTACAGAAGAACCACTCAGCTGGTCCCAGCACAAGCTGTCAACCCACAGAATCATGACCTAACAGAGTATAGCTGTCTCAAGCAATTAGACAACAGCAATAGATAAGTAATATAATTCTGAAATAGTTACAGATTAAATTGCTGAGGGTTAGAGGTTTGCTTCAAGAGAAACTGGGGGTAAGGTGAGAAGAGGTATAGACAAAACAGGATGGGTTATATGATGACAATTGTTGAAACTGGTGGTCATTGTACTACCCTCTTTACATTTGGTTATGTTTAAAATGGACCATTTCCATAATAAAAAAATTAAAGGAAAGGAAGGGAAGGGAAGGGAGGGAGGGAGGGAGGGAGGAAGGAAGGAAGGAAGGAAGGAAGGAAGGAAGGAAGGAAGGAAGGGAAAATTACTTTTTTGTCTACTAACATATAAAGCAATTGAGGCCCAAAGAAGGACAGTGAGTTTTGCAATGTCACACAGCCAAGTCATAGCTGAATTAATTACTGAAAGGATTCCTGACTCCTGGGCCAAGCTCTTTTCCTCCCCCGCCCCTCCACAGGGTCAGCAAAGTTCCAGGTAGAATGTTTTCTTCTCTTACTTGAGAAAAGCCTGTGGCAGGCCTGTGACGTTAGCAACGGTGAGAACTTTGATGACAGGTGATCTTCATTTGTGGGGTGTGTTGTTGACCTCATGTTTGGGGAAGAAACATTTGTCCTGCCATGTATGTGTGTTACATTACATATAGACAGGCTGGGGATACCTCCCTCCACACCCTGCCGTTGGCACCAAAAGCTTGTTCTGTGTTCAAAGGTGTGTAGGGACTATGGCAGGGATAACCAGGGCTGTGTCACGCTGTGTGACACTGTCAGGACAGCAATACCAAAAAGTTTTCCAGTCCAAATTTATTAACGTTGCCTGATTCCCACACATACAGCATGAGCAAAGCTTTCATTAATCATCCCATGGGGGAATTAAGCACTGCAATTATTTGTCTATCGCCCCAGGGATATGTTGGGCATCTTTTAATCAGATGTTGCTGCATGAAGCCACGGACTGCCTGACCGTAAACAGACATTAAAGCAGGATTACTTCATGGAAAAAAAACCTTCCAGGTCTTATGATCCAATGGCGGCTTCTCTGAAACTTCTGAACCTTAGAACTCAGCCAGAGTTTACGGGGAGGAAGGAAGATTCTAGAAGGTGATAACTGGGCCTCGGACCAAAAAGTCAAATAAAAACAGAAGTGAACTATATTGAAATCTTTCTCATAACCAATGGGCAGGGCCCCCCCCCCCCC
>NW_017731967.1:563113-568478 GCF_001890085.2 Hipposideros armiger | reverse complement strand
CAAGCTCAGCTTTAAGTCCAGTTGCTGCTTTCAATCTAGCGAGGGTAGAGGGGTGGAGGGGTGGAGGGGATGGGGGTTGTAGTCCACCATCCCATACGGGTGTCATCAAACCGGCAACCTTGCTGCTAAGAGCACACACTCTCACCAGCTCAGCGGCAGCTCAGCTTGGGCGCAGCTCACTGGCCTGTGTGGAAATCAAACTGGCGGCCCTGTTGCTCAGAGCTCAAGCTCTTAACCAACTGAGCCACTCGGCCGGCCCTAATTATACTTATTTTAATGTCCTCTTCTGATTCCTGTGTTACCTTGTTTTCTTCAGGGTTCCGTCTGGTTCTTCCTCTGTAAGCTGTTGATTTCCTTCAAATGTATGGAGATCCTTGGTTATCTGATCCGGTTTGTAAATTAGTGTCAGGACTGTGGTTCTCAAAGTGAGGCCTGTGGACCCCTGGGGGTTCCTGAGATGCAGGGGGTCCACAAAGTCAAACTATTGTAATAGGAATACAAAGATGTTTTTCTCTTACGATTGTTTAGCAGTTTTCCAGAGTCTAGATGATGTGTGATATCATAACAGATTAAAATTAAAGCAGATATGAAGATCCAGCTGTCTGTTAAAGCCAGACATTGGCAAGATTTAAAAAGTATATATAAAACAATGTCACCCTTCTTACTAAATGGACTAGTTTTAGAAAAAGATAGCTGTTTTCATAAATGTTATTTGTGTTAACATGTATTAGCTTTATTGTCATTTAAAAACAAATGCATACATATTTTAAAACTTTCTCTCTTTTAACTCCTAGTACAGTAAATATCAATAGGACTACCCCTTATAAAGAAACGCTCTGGGGGCCTCTAGCATTTTTCAGAGTTAAAGGGGTTCTGAGTGCAGCCTGTTTGGGAACCACTGGTCTTGACTGCTCACATTTGCTGTAAGTACTTGTTGAACACAAGCAAACTTCCCTCCTGATAGAGACTATCCACTCTGGTCACAGCAACCCTGGCACACTTGGGCACTCAGGGTCAAGGAGACAGGCTGGATGTGCACGGGCAGAGAGCCCTCACGGGCCTCTGATCTGGTGACACGCTGTCTCTCCTTTTGGCTGTGGTTACAGGGCAGGGCCCTGCTTCTCTCTCCTTGGGGGTGCCCCTGGCAGTTCTGTCTTCAGTTTTAAAGCTATACTCTAACTTCGTCCTGGGGGCACAGGGCACCGTCTCCGCATCTTGTGTAGCCCTTTAAGTAATCCCCCCATCCGTGTCCCATGACCTTTGTCTTCTCCACTGCCATCACTCCTCCCATTCTAGACCCCTGGTTTTTAGGGTGGCCTCCCTCCTGCATGGCATTATCGGCTCCTCAGCTCTGTTGGGTCTCACTACTCATCTGATTTCATTTGTTTTCTATCGTCCAGAAATTCTCCCATGTTCTGGCCTGCTGGTGGCTTCTAAGTATTTGTTTCTGTATTCATTCTGCTATGTCAGGGAACCCGAGGAGGGGAAGTACCTGGGTGGGTTTAATCAGCCATCTTGAACCCAATGTCCAAAATGATGGAATGAATGAATGAATGAGCGAGGGAGCTGAAGGGTGGGAAAGGGGTTTGGTGTTTGTATGGACCTTCCTGTGAGACAGGGCTGCTCTGAGGGTCAGGAGGTGCACTGCTAGGATCCAAAGACCTCCCTGTGTGCGAGCACCTGTGCGTCAGGTGAGGCCAGGTGTCTGCTGTCCCTGTCATTTAGGAGCTCAGCAGTTGGTGGAAATGCTACAAGGTAGCCTGGGGACAAAACACAGCAGATGCTGTGTCCCTTTGGGCTTAATTTAGATGATGGAGCTTAAGCCTCAGGGGCATAATTGCTAGAAGAAGAGAAGGTGATGCCCACACTGCTTTCCAGTTCAGACTCTGGGGAAAGCCAGCTCCTGTCTCCTGGGCGCTGGGCCCACCGTGGAGAGGGAGGGAGCTAGGAAGCGTCAGAGAAGGAGAGGGGGCACCTGGGGCACCTGTGGGAGGCCCACGGTTGGCTGTAGAGCTTGAGGAGTACCTTGCCTTCTCCACTGGTTGATAACATGGTGCCCGTCTCAAGAAAAACAAGCCCTGAAAGATGTGGTCCGACAGCTGCAGGGGCCAGGTGACCATGGAACAAATCAAGGGGTGGGAATCTTAGGTCAGGTCACATTTTATTTAGTAGAAAATAGCTCTCTCTTGAAGCAGGGGCTCAGCAGTGTGCCTTGGCAAGCACCCTGAAGTCAAGCCAACCCCGCTGCTCAGCTTCTCTGGAAAGTCTGGCCACTCCCTCCGGATACGGGACAGCTTTCTTCTAGATTTCAAATGATCCTGCTTTGCCGTTTTTAGATGCAAATGTTTATTTGGTCTGACTTTGAAATACCTCGGTGCAGCTGAAATAATTTCAGGCAGCCCGGTAGGAGGCAACCACTTCCTGACCTTCTAAAAGGGAACCCTTGGCTGGGGCCACAGAGATTGGCGGGACATGTGTGGGCGGCACTCATCCCGCCCCCACCAGGGCTCCCTGGCTGGCTCATGGGCTGGTGACTCGGTACAAGGTCCCCAGCGTCATGTGCAGGTGGGTGCTTCTGCGATGACAATTGCAACAGAGCCAGCATTTGTCAAGGACATGATACACGCTGGTCCTCACCTCTGGGAGAGAAGCGGTTAACAGGTGCTCCTAACTTTTTACCCCACACCCTGGAACACCCTCCAGGAGACCGGGTCTGTGGTGCAGGTACATCCTAGAGGTACCGGACATGCTGAAATCTGTGATGGAGAGAGAACCTGCAAAGTGTTGCCATGAGGATTAAATTAGTAAAATGCCTAGAAAGTATTCTGGCTGAGTGAGCATGTGCGCCCAGCCAGCCCCCTCCATCTACACCCACAGAATAGTGAGGTGAGGATTCACTTGGGTCTATGCCACACTCCTCACCGATGCCAGGGGCTGCCGTCACATCACCTCCATTTTACAGATGCGAAAAAGGAGCATCAGATGTCTTAAGTCAGAATCGGACTTACACCCGCTCACACCTGCTGCCCCCTGGGGCCTCCCAGGTGCGGTGTGACAGGTCCTGCCTCTGCGCCAGGTGGTGTGCGCTGCTGGCCTCTACCTGGTGTACTGGGGAGTCTCCTCAGGCTTTGGTCCTCCTCTGGGTGTCTGCCCTGTGGGGTCTCAGCAGGGGAGCAGCCTGGGCTTTTGTCCTCAGGTCCTGAGTCACCTGTTGCCTCCTGCCTTCGGCCCCTGGCACATGCCATTCCCTCTTGTGGTCGGCCTTCCCTCCCCGGGTTCTGGGCAGCTCCCACTCCAGGCAAGGCCCCTGCGAGGTGCCACGATGCTGACCTCCAGAGACGCGCAGTGTGTCTGTCTGCTCCCCATGGTATCCCACCCCTGTACAGGCCCTGGCACACAGCGGCCGCTCAGATGTGAATGGTTGTGTCCTTTGGAGAAAGCTGGGCAGGCAAGGCCAGCAGGCAGTCAGCTGGGGCAGCCTCTGGCACTTTGAGCCTTCCAGCCTGTGGGGCGGGAGTGTGGGGGAGCCACCTGCCGGACTTCCGCCTCTCACAGTGCCTTGGGCCTCATCACGGCCTGCGTGGGCAGCTTGAAGTCGCTGGGCCCTGGGCCCCTGCTCTGCAACTGTGACACTTGTGATGGGAGGGACTGGGCTGTGTGTAGGGGACAGTNACCCCCACCTCCACCCCTGTGCCTGATCCCCATCCCCTGTTTGCCTCCACAGCGCCTAGGCCAAGGCTGCAGTTCACGTTGAGCTGGGCTAATGGACCCTGGACCTTCCCCAAGGCTGTGCATTTTTAGATGAGACCTGTTCAGGAATGACTGCTATACCTGGGGGACTCCTGACCCCAAGATCTGGTGGAGCAAATGAGGGGAAGGGAGCAGCATGGTGAAGGCTAGATGTCCACCGCTCCCCTACTGCCCTCAGGCAGCTGTGTAGCATCCCACCTGGGACTGTGTGGTTCTCATTCACCCATCCATATCCTGCTGCCTATTTGTTACCTACCCACGTGAGTGAGTTAATACCTGTTAGAGAAAACGTAAAGAAATTGCAAATAGACCCATCACAAGAGGGCATCCATATTGACCCCTTTCTCCCTACTTACCCCACTTCCAGGTAACCACTGTGAATAGTTGAGTGTGCACAGTTTTGGGCACATCCCCCCAGGCATGGATGGATAACAATATGCTCTGTACAGAAATGAGGTCAGGATGTTACAAGAACAGCTGACCCATAATGAGTGTTCACCAAACGCCAAGCACCCTGGTCTGCACACTTAGCATATATTAAGTCATTGAATCCTCACGAACTTCTGTGAGTTATGTGAACTCTCACCCCCATTTTTCAGGTGAGCTTCTCTGAGGCACAGAGAGGTTAGGTAGCCTGCCCAGGATCACACAGCTACTAAGTAGCAGAGGCAGGATTGGTTAACTGCAAGTTAATGACTAGGCTTTCCTGCTTTCCTGTGCAAATAGTTCCACAAATTGCTTCTCCCCTAAGAATATGTTCTTTTCTGCAACAAATGGAAGATTGTTGGAAGAGGAATGCCAGCTCTGCATTTGAGATTTCGAGAAATATTAGCAAAACCTTCCGAAATAGTGGGGGTCTTGCACCCAGTCTGCAGGTCTAAGCTTTACACTTGACCTTCACCTATCACACACATAAACAAGCACCCTTGGTCGCCCTCAGGCCAGGGGATGGGGGATAGGGGGTCCCTAGACAAAAGGAAGAGGCCCACACAGGCCCTGGAAGTGGGTGTGGTGACATTTGTTCAGCGACTCACAGGGTCCTGGGTATCTAGAGCCACATCTAGAAGAGGGTGTGCAGCGACGGTGTCAGTGGCACTGCCTTGCTGTGGCCTGGTCCAGTCGTGGCATCAGTGTCCCCTGGTGGATGAGTGTCTGAGCAAGCCTGCTTCCATTGGCCTGGAGGCCTCTTGACCCCTGTTCATTTTCCTGGCCTATTCCTCTATGATCCCCAAGGCTCTTGGAGTGTCCTCCAAAATAAAATCCTGTTTTAATGTGAAGTAGTTGTTGCTATGGACTCAGGATCCTCCTGATTGATACAGTATATATAGCTGGTTATTTGAAACTTTAAAGAGTTTGCCAATCTGCTAGGAAAAAGAAAACAGGGAAAGGAAAAGTATTTCATGGACATCATTTAGATTTCCTTGCCATCTGACTGGTTCTTATATCCCATTGAATCTCTCAGAAAATACTAATTATACTTTTTTTTTAATTGGGGAATTGGGGAGGGGAACAGTGTTGGGGGACTGGGGAAGGGGAACATTGTGTTTTTCCAGGACCCATCAGCTCCAAGTCAAGTTGTTGTCCTTCAATCTTAGTTGTGGTTGGCGCAAGCTCA
>NW_017731967.1:555804-557508 GCF_001890085.2 Hipposideros armiger | reverse complement strand
TCATTCAAAAGAACAAGGTATATTTATGTCTATGATATGAGGCTGGTATCATGTGCATAATAATATAGACAATTTATGTCACAAGCAAAAGGCTGCGGTAAATCAGTAAGAAAAAAAATCCAGCTACTGAATTAGAAAATGGGCAATGGATAGAAATTCTTCACAGGAAATGAAAATGCTCCTAAACATTTGAAAATATGCTTAATCTCACAACAAGAGAAAGGCAACCTGGACCATCAGCGAAACCCCACTTTACACCTAGCCGATTGGCAACGTTGCAACCTTTAATAACGGCTGTGCATGCGGGACAAGTCCCATGGGGAAATTTGGGCATGTTTGTCAGAATCCCAAATGCGTGGGCTCCGGCCCAGCAATCCCACTTCAGGACGTTTATCGCCAAGGCTCACGGAAGCATTGTGTGTGATCGTCAAAGGGTGGCAACAACTTACATACAATCAGTAGTAATAATTACATAAGGTATGGCACGTTCCCAGTATGGAAATTCAGAGATTTAAAAAAAAAAACAGTGTATTTAGGCCTGTGATATGGAGTAATCTAAGTATATTGTTTCACGAAAAAGAGGAAGCCAGAGAGCAGGTGTATAGAATTTTTTCATTTGTGTGCGTGTGTGTGTAGAAGCATAAACATGTATGCTTCTGTTTGGAAGGATACATACTTTGGCACCATGGGTTTCCTCTGGTGTTATGAACTAAATGTTTGTGTCACCCACCCCCCCAAATTCCTATGTTGAAATCCTAACCCCCAACTTGAGGGTGTTAGGAGGTGGGGCCTTTGGGAGGGGATTGGGTCAGCAGGGTGGAGCCCTTATGATGGGATTAGTGCCCTTAGAAAGGGGACCCCAGAGAGCTTTCTCCTCTCTCTCCATCATAGGAGGACACGGCGAGAAGTCAGCTGACCGTCTGTAACCGGAAGAGGGCCCTCACCAGACCCGACCCTGCTGACGCCCTGATCTTGGACTTCAGCCCCCAGAACTGTGAGAGAGAAATGTCTGTGGTTTATAACATACCCAGTCTGTGACATTCTGTTATAGCAGCCAGAATAGACTAAAACATCTGGAGAAGGGGTCTGGGGTCTGGGGCGAGTGGTGGGAGACTCGCTCCCAAGGTGTCCTCTTCATTCTGTTTTAATGTTTCACCCCAGCAGTTCTGTAAACTGTCAAAGCCATGCCTTTGGGGGGCTGCCTCCCAACCCCAGCTCCACTGGCTGGAGGTGGGGCCACCGGCTGCTCCCCAGCTGGCTCTACCTTGCTTGGATTTCCACCTCCCACCCCACTCTCCCTCCTGTGTCCCCCACCCTTCCCCCTGACTGGGAAGCAAAGGGACCTGCTAGGAGAAGGAGGGTACTGGCACGAACAAACGCTTTTCTTCTACTACATGATGTACATGAAGTTTGCATTTTTCTAAATAAGCATCTCACAATGCTCTGGTCATCCAACAAAATGCCCCAAAGTGTAACGGTGTCCCTGAAATACAGCTGGAATATGTGTGCCCACTGGAGCTGTGTCCTCGATAGCTGTGGGGACGAACGGATCCTGTCCAGTGTCTGGCCTGCAGCCTGTGCTCTGGCCAGGCCTCTGGGCATTTGAGGATCTGGGCAAGGCTTCCTGCTCTGACAGTCCTGGCCAGGGGCAGGAGGTGGGCCAGGCTGGACCACAGCCACAGGCCTGCCACCCCTCCCCCTGCT
>NW_017731967.1:544730-548129 GCF_001890085.2 Hipposideros armiger | reverse complement strand
AAAAAAAAAAAGAAAATAATTTTATGGTTGGGAGTCACCACAACATGAGGAACTGTATTAAGGGGTCACGGCATTAGGAAGGTTGAGAACTGCTGGCTTAGAGGATGCCAAGAGGCAGGCACCAGTCAATGGCTTTCCCTTCCGTAATTTCCCGTAACGACTGGCTTGCTCAGTACCACCCAGATCCGGGTCACACTCTCCTTCCTTCTGCGTGAAGGTGGGACCCTCCAGTCCTCCGCTCCACCCCATGCCCAAGACAGGGGCCGCCCATCTGGCCTGGGACCAGATAGCCCACACCCAGCTTTGCGATCTCAAAGGGGAGGAGTGTCAGACAGCCTCAACTGTCAGGCTCAGTGGGGTGCTGAGGGGCGGGTTGTTTTCCATTCTCCTTTAGAAACAGTAGAAGCAAAATGGCAAGCTTTCAAAGCAGAAGGAACTCTCAGCCTGTCCCTTGTTCTTCTCCCGCATAGCAGGTGTGTTACCTGGTCTAGGAAGGCGTGCTGCCTGGAAACGCAGACCTCAGGGTATCTGGCTTAGTGCAATGGACAATCAGACCTTTCATGCCAGTTGCTACCCACAAGAAGCTAAAACCAGGGCCTGGCAGGTTCATAGAGGACCCAACCTCCCCAGTGGGGATTCTCCAAGGGGCTGTGAACTCTATCACACATCCTTGTGGGAAACTTCTCACATGTGCTTCTGGGCTCCAGCAGCCACGAACGCACACCCTGTGTTCCCAGGGTGCCTCGGAGCAAGCCCGCAGACCCAGAGCTGGCTGGCAGAGAGGCAGTGACCCTGACTATCCCCTTCCAGCTTCCTACCACTAACATCCGTTCCCCTTCCAGAAAGAACTCTAAGGCCTTACGAAATTGGGTGCCCAGGAAGGCTGGGATAAAAATTGATTTCCAGCTGGTGTGCTATTAGCAAGCTTTTCAGCCTTCACATAATGCCACAGAAGGTTCGTTCTCAGCCTAGAACACCCAGTCCTGTGCTGAGCGTTCTCCCCAAAGGTGGGACGCCAGTCTCCGCGTGCTCTCTGAATGGCGGCTTTCATAGTGTCCCCAAGCCACCAGGGCTTCAGCGAGCCATGTGCCCACATAACACCAAGCAGTGGGGGGGGGCCATGGTGAAGGGTGCTTTTGGCTTTGGTCTGAGGTGATGGTTTTAATTGCAGGAGGAGCTGAATACTTCTTCCAGATGCAAAATCTTGGTCATGTAGGTAGCCCAGCTGGGAAAAACAATGAAGGTGGATGTCGCTTCCTGTGGGTCACAGAACCTGCGGTGACGGAGGGCAAAGCTTGTCCTTTGTTGGCTGGATTACCCATGGAACCTCCTGCACACCCCTCGGCTTCTCTAGGAAAGAGATGCCTCCAGACTGGTTCAGTCTGGGCTCAGCCAAGCCCAGCTCTCTGTACACACATGCCTCAGTCTATTTCACCACCTCCCTGGGGGGCAGGTAATGAGACAGATGGGGAAACTGAGGCTTGGAGCGAAGGCAGGGCAAGAATTTGACTCCAAAGTTACTGGCCCTGTGATAGAAGACAATGTCAACATCTCCAAATTGCAGAGAGCAAGTCCAGAAAGCAAGTGACTCATGCAAGANCAGACAAAGGTATTTTGGTGAAAGCGTTATTAGAGGCCAAACGTATCAAGGAATAATGATGAAAGAGTTTGTTAAAATTGAGGCTCAGCCACACATGGCCCCCAAGGTAGCTACTCTGTCCATTGTTTGCACAAGCTGTTGGTGGCCAGGGCAGAGCAGGGCTGACGTGTATTGGCCAGCTTATCCTGTCCGCTTCTGCTTAGTGGCTCTCCACTCCTGTAAGCCCAGTCACATGCCTCTTTCCCAGGCTTCCTTGTCCCTGAGCTTTCAATCTTCTTCAGCACTCCTTCTGGACTCCTGACCAGCCAGCTAGGCAATGCCCCACTGCCCATGAATCCATGCATAGCCTTACCTCGGCCACTGCTCGGGACACACAAAGTGGACGCCAAGGGCACTGCATGTGCTGTGCCCACCAGGAGGATTTTCACAGTCACCAGGTGCTGACTATTGCAGGCACCCCTACATGGGGCTGGGGTGCACTTGCCGTCCATCTTTGTTTCTCTCTGACACCCCAAGCTGATTCATCCAGGAACCAAGTATGGGCTTTTTCCTCCTGCCCTCCTTTTCCAAAATAAACCCTGTACTTCTTAGCAGTCAGGCTCAATTCTCCCCTTTTACCACCTCCTGGCAATTACGAATCTACTTCTCTCTGTGTTTTCCAGAATACTGGACATTTCACACAAGTGGAATCGTGTCATATATGACCTTTTCTGACTGGCATCTTTCATTTAGCATGATGTTTTTGAGGTTCAGGATGTAGCAAGGGTCAGAATGCCTTCCTTTCTTTAGCTGAATACTATTCTTTTGTATGGGTGGACCACATTTTGTTTATCCATTCATCAGGTGGTAAACATTTCACTGTGAAACTGTTCTTGTCCCCTCTTGATCATGAATGTTACGCAGTACCCCAGATGGTTACCCACATGCTTTGTCCCTAGGAACACCTCGTTCTGTTGCCCATCTCCATTCGCTATGTCTCTGAAAATTAGAACACTCGCCCCCTTCCCCCTCGTTCTGACCTTGCGGTTTATTACGGTAATTACGGTAGTTACACCAACCTTAAAAAGCAAGTGTCGCGGGTGAGAGCTGTCTCTGGCCCCTGCTACCCCTGGGCTCTATCATCCCCTCTGCTCCTGGGGAGCCCTGCTCTGTGATAGCATCTCCTGCCATCAGCCCCAGCCTGCTGAGGACATCACCTTGACAAGTGTCCTCCAGTCCCCCCACGAGCATGGTCAGATGCCAGGCTCTCCGGTGTCATAGAGTGAACCAGATCTTGTAGGCTACTTTTCCACGGTCTGCCTTGAAAGTTCTAGCATTGCTTTCCCATCGCTGTTCTCTGAAAAGTGAGCCATCGCCTTTTACAAGCTTCCAAGAGCCGTCCCAGAAGGAGTCATCCTAGGGCACATTCCAGGATGTTAAACTCTGTGTTACGGCTGAGTGCCCACGTGTCGGCACATCTCTCCTATCCAGCTTCCTCTTCTGTCTCTCTTGGACCGACTTCCAGGCACACGCTCATCCCTGCCGGGGCGCACTAGGCAGGCTCAGCGGTGACCTTGCTGTGTAATTCCTCTCCTTCCTGAGAAGGCCAGCAACATCCAGATCCAGCTAGGGGAAGGGCTGGGGCCCTGACACTTGGGGTACAGATACCTGGACTTGAGCCTTGAGCCCCAAGATTCCCTGAGCCCCCCGAAGCTCCCTAGGGTTCTTCCCCCACTTGTTGAAGATAGTGCCCTCATCCATTGCTGGAAGACAGTCCCCACAGAGGCAAATGCCTTTTCAGATGATGCTGGCTCTCCTCG
>NW_017731967.1:488841-542300 GCF_001890085.2 Hipposideros armiger | reverse complement strand
CTCCAAATTGCAGAGAGCAAGTCCAGAAAGCAAGTGACTCATGCAAGATCACAAGACTTTTAAGTCATGGGTCAGGACCCACCAGCTGTTCCCTGGCCTCGTGCTTGGTCCCCTGCCCTCCCTGAGGACGTATTTAAAATATATTCACTAATTCTTTGCCATTCTTCCCATCAGACTGCAGAACTTGAATCCCCTTCTCTTGAGTGTGAGCTGTGCTCAGTGACCCGATGCTAAGTGACTGTACATGGCTCTGGAGACAAGTTCATAAAAGCACTGTGGTTCCCTCCTCGCTTGGCGTCTCCTGGATTCCTTGCTCTGGAGAAAGCTAGCTGCTGTCATGAGGACACTCACCAGCCTTATGGAAAGGCAAACATGGCAAAAACTGAGACCTCCAGTCAACAACATGTGGTGACCTTGGCAGCTGACCCTCCAGCCCCAGTCAAGCCTTCGGATGGCTGCAGCCCTGGCCTCCATCTTGACCACACTGAGCCAGAACCACCCAGCTAAGACACTCCCAGATTCCTGACCCTTGGAAACTGTAGAAAATAATAAATATATGTTACCTGAAGCAGATAGGCTTGGGGGCAATTGGTTACGCAGCAACAAATAACAAGCACACCCATTCCATTCCCCCTTTTGTGCCTTCTGTCATTATGTGCTTGGTGGTGTCACTCCCAGACCTCCCTGGGGAAAATTTATTCCATTAGGAAGACAGAATTTGAGGAGACTCTTCTGCTTGATAATGTGGCAAAACTCAAGCAGTTCTTGGGGAATTTACCCTCTTGCAAAGGACAGAGCTCCCAAGGCCACAGCCTAGAGCTGTTCCTGATATTTTTCATCCCAGAGGATGCTCCAAGGTTTTAAACTGGCTGCAGGAAGAACTAGATAGAGGGAGCCATGCCCAGGGGGTGTGCTGGTCTCTTCACTACTGTGTTTCCTCGAAAATAAGACCGGGTCTTATATTAATTTTTGCTCCAACAATCTACATTTATTCATTTATTCATGTACAAAAATCTACGTTCATTCAAACAGTCATGTCTGGCTGACGATCTTAACTAGGGCTTATGTTTGGGGTAGGGCTTATATTACAAGCATCCTGAAAAATCATGCTAGGGCTTATTTTCCAGTTAAGTCTTATTTTTTGGGGAAACACGGTTGCTGCCGGGGACCCAGGGGACTCCTGCAGCAGAACACAGGGCAACCCCTGCAGGTCCTGAAACAGATGAAGAGGTGCAATTTTGTCCTGGCCTGGACAGAGCCAGCAATACATGCAAGCTCATCATCAGCGATGGTGGAGCAGCTGGGAGTGCTCACAGCCCCCCTGGAACCCACCTCCTTGGGCGACTAGCTGTCCGTCATCTCTGAGAGGAGATGCAGGAAGCTGGGGTGTAAAACTTGGTGGCTGGCAGAGGAGCAGGGCACATTCTTTTTCCTGTGTACCTGTTTGTGTCTATTTTTTTTTATTATTGAGATTTCATTAACACGTGTAATATAACTTTATATTAGCTTCAGGTGTACCACATAATGATTCGATATTTGCACGTATTGTGAAATGATCACCACAATAAGTCTAGTTAACAGCCATCACCACACACAGTTACATAAGTTTTTTCTTGTGATGAGAACTTTTAAGATCTACTCTCTTAGCAACTTTCAAATAGTCAAACAGTATTATTAACTGTAGTCACCATGCTGTACATTAATTATATCCCAGGGGCTTATTTTATAACTGGATCTTGTAACTTTTTTTTTCTAATTCTTTTTTTTTTTTTAATTGGGGAATTGGGGGGATGGGAACAGTGCTGGGGAATTGGGGGAAGGGGAACAGACAAGTTGCTGTCGTTTTGTTCTTCAGTCTAGTTGTGGAGGACGTCGCTTCACTGGCCCAAGATGACACCATCATTGCACTCTTCCCGGGCGAGGCAGGCGAGGCAGATCAGTCGCTGGCTTCTGGACAGCCGCTCACTGTGGCTGCTGGCTGCTCACGCTGGGTGCTGGCTACACACGGTAGCCCATGGCAACCCACTGCAGCAGGGGCTGCAGCCTATGCCGTCGCTGGCAACTCAGGGCAGCCCAGCTCCAGGTTGAGCTGTTGTTCAGCATCTCAGCTGTAGAGGGCAGTGTAACTGGCCCTCATACGTGGGATCCGAACTGGGGCTCTCTGGCATCCCAAGCGAGTTCTTAACCATCGCGCCACTCGGCCGGCCCTGGATCTTGTAACTTTTGACCAATTTCACCCACTTTGCACAACCCAACCGCCCACCTCTGGCAATCACCAATCTGTTTTTTGGTTTTTTTTTTAAGATTCCACATATAAGTGAGATCATATAGTTTTTGTCTGTCTCTGTCTCTGACTTATCTCACTTAGTATAATGCCCTCTAGGTCCATCCATGTTGCCACAAATGGCGGGATTTCCTTTTTATGACTGAGTAATGTTCTGTTTGAGTTAATTTTGTATTATGTGCATGTGTTGCCTATTCAAAGATAGAGAAATTAAGTGTATGTAGAGCCATATTTAACCAACTACCAAACTCCGCTTGGGTGTTCCTAAAATGAAAACTTCTAAGGTCCTATGCATTTGGGGCACTCAGGTACTGTGTGCCCTTTCCAGAGTGTCACATTCATATACTACAGATCTGTGAAATTCTATGGTACAAAATTGTACTAGTGTTCTTGTTCTCCAGCGGCCACTGACAGCTCACGTGACTCTGACAATGTCATGCTGCAGAAAGACTAAGGGCTTTAGAATCTCAGGGATCCTGGTCGGGCATCTACCAGCTGTGTGACCTTGGGAACTTGACCTAGTCCAGGCTCTGTTTTATTTATTTAGAAAGACACGGGTCACTGTAGGGATGAATACGATTGAGTGAGTGACCTGACATGTAGCAGAAGCACAGATACTGTTCGCCTTATTTGCCTCCTGCTTCTCTGAACCACGAAACCCCTGGTTGGGGTCTGTGTGGCTTGGTGGCTGTTCAGCACTGGGCCCCTTGGTCTTCAGGGGTCCAGGCAGAGGGAAACTTCTGGAAGGGGCAGGGGTGGAGAAGCGGGGAGCCAGTGGCATAGACGTGCCCTTGACACAGTTTGTCACCAGCCTCTGCCTGCACAGCCCAGAGTTGCCATTTCTGATTTCCAAGCTTGTGCTCCCGACACCCAAGGTCCTTGCAGACCCTGGGGAGTTTGGGGTACACCCTGGGACTGGGGGGATGCTCTGAGAAAAAGGAGGTGGGCGGGGGAGGGGAAGAGCTTGTGTTGGGATGGGATGGGACGACCTGTTTATTTTTCAAACTGGCTCCAAAGCTTTGCTCTGGATTCACTGAGAGAACCAGAAGGAGAGCATGAAGGACGCTGAGCGTCTCTGTACCGTCTGCCTCCCCTCTCCAGGGGCCGCCGCCGGCATATTTACAGTGTCAAGTAGGATGTTTGTTTGGGGAAAAGATACTTCTGCTGTACAGAGTGCAACGTCTCCAGTGTGACTTTGCCCTCCACAAGCCACACTGGATTGTCTGGCATGGGCACCCTGACCCGAGACAGGACAGACCGGGCCCCCTCCTCCAGTGTATGGCACTGGCCCCAGGAGACCCAAGCCCATTTAGCAGAGATGTCAACTTGGAGGAGACTTGGGTCCGTCATTTTCCACAGCGCGGGGACGGGCAGCCTGGTTTTGCGCCTGTGGAGAAAGGAGCCCCATGCCAATGCAGAGGTCCTGGGGAGAGGCAGAGGGGGCCGAGCGCCCTGCAATGCCCCAGGCCAAGGTTCCAGGCTCTGCAGGCCGTGCACCTGCCAGTGTGGCTTCCTTGTCCTAAGTTCCTCTTTTTGTGTAAAGCTAGCTAGAATTGGTTATTTGCAAAAGACCTAAGTTATGCATTTAGGTCTTTTGCAGAATTTTTCTTCCTCTGGGAAATCTGGCCGAAACATGAAGACCCTGGAGACCGGACAAATGTTTTATCTCACCACACGTCCTACAGTGTATGAGGCACCACACACCCAAGGAGCATGAAACCCTGGGATTGTATTTCTACCTGTGAAGGTGACCTTTCCACATTTTAACTACATCCTGCAGCTCTTAACTTTTCTGTCACTTGAGGGGACTCGCTGCCCTGACTCCACAACTCAGAAAGGCTCATGCTAATGTCTCCCAGAAGGCCATGGCATTCCTGCCTTCAAATTCTGCCACCACCACTGGTATCATCCTCCAGAATCTCTGGCCTGAGTGTGGCACCGCTCAGCTCTGACCTGAAAGGGATCCCTTGTGCGTCACACAGCAGCTCAGACTCCTGCCCTGTCCTGCCCCTGCCACCGCCTGCCACACTCTCATTATGGCTCGCTCCGTGGAGCGGCCTGTCCGGCTTTGAGACTCTGCCTGTGCCCTCACCAGCCTGCAGGCATGCTGGGATTGGTCTTGTTGCATCTGGCCCCGTTCCTTTTGGCGCCTTCCCAGTGCTGAGCACTCATCCTGGCTCAAGGCCCGGGTTCCGCAAATGCTGGCTGAACCGAAACCCAACTGTGGTTGCCGGTTCCT
The DNA here is from genome assembly GCF_001890085.2 of Hipposideros armiger. NCBI lineage: Eukaryota > Metazoa > Chordata > Mammalia > Chiroptera > Hipposideridae > Hipposideros > Hipposideros armiger. Next base: position 537,777 of record NW_017731967.1, on the reverse strand, counting down.
GGGCCGGTCTCCTCGTTCGCACCCCAGGCCCCCAGTCATGGCTGAGCGGGCGGGCCCAGGCCCAGGCTCCCTGGACTGTGGCCCAGACAGGCTCTCCCCAGGGGCGCCCTGCCACGGGGTGGGGGTGCGGCCCCGGCACGCATGGGGTCCATCTGAACCGCACCTAGGCTCCTGGCGACCCCTCTCTCGTCCTCCCTTCTATGGCAGTGGTGGCTGTTTCAGGGGGCTCACAGAAGAGTCCCCAGCCTCCAGTGGGGCACCCCGCCCTGGACTGACCACTGGGGTGGGGGTCCTTGAGCACCACAGGGAGAAGTCTTTGGGTGTCCCAAGTGTGACGCTGGGGAAGGGGAGTGTCAGGGTTGCAAGGAAATGCCTTCACCCTGGGGGCTTCCACACCAGTGGGGGAGGCAGCTGTGTGGTGGGTCAGGCGCCAAGGTTTCAGAGTGTCCCCTGGGCCTTCCTCTCACGCGATGGCTCCAGACCGGCCCACAGCCCACAGTCAAGGAGGAAGAAAGGGGAGGCTGGCAGCTGCAACAGGACATTCTGCTTGCAACAGGACAGCGAAGATTCCCCAGAGACTGTGGTTAGGGTCACAAGGCCACCCACACACTGTAAGGGACAGTGGAGAGCAGGGCTGTGGGAAGTGAGTTAGGGCGCGCCACCTGAACAACACCGGGGACGGGGCTGGGATGCTGGGGACAAACTCTGGGTGGCCCCACAGGCCACAGCCAGGCAGGGTGGAGTCTGGTTGGGGAGCAGGAGTCTCAGGGATCTGGGGACCCCTGTGGGGAGTCCTGTTGGAGTGGAAGCTCCAGGGAGCCTGTGTGAGGGCCCCTGTGTGGTCAGGAGCCGTTTCCCAGACTAAGAGGGGAACCCTCTTCTGGTGTGGGAGCCCCCAGGCCAGCTCCAGGGCAGGGGTAGAGGGCAGCTTTTGGTGGTGCAAGGAAAGAGTCCTCAGTCCTGGGCTCCGGTCCCACTGCACAGCTCACTGTCACCCCACAGTGACCTCCTGAGTGTCAGAAGTGAGTCAACAGGTGGTGAACACCTGGCCCCTGGAGGGACTCCCTGGAGGCCCTCAGAGAAGGCAATGGGGTCACCCAAGGTGAGGGGGGCAAAGGAGGCGGAGCTGGGGCAGGGCTCACTTCCAGGAAACCGGGCCACTGGAGGCCCCCAGCTCAGCCCGGCCTGGGGGACTTCTCTGTCAAAGACACCAGCGCTGTGTGATTGCTGATAAAGGTCTGTCCCAGAAACCGTGCCCGCGGTGTTGGGCATCACTGTATCCTAATCTTACTAGAACACTCCACAGCAGCCTCTTCCCCCACCCAGGCACCTTCGGATCACCCTGGGGCTTCTCATTCCTTCACTGTCGGGCCAGAAAGAGCCCAGGGGCCCAAAGGCTGGCCCCAACCCCCTACTGATGAGACTGTACTGACACCGAAAAATGAAACATTGCTTAACCCCAAGAGAAACCACGGAAGAGAAAAGCATGCAACGCTGTGGCAGCTGGGCCCAGGGTTCAGCCTGCACCTCACTGCATAGCGGGGTGTTTGTGTTAAAGGCAAGAAAGAGGTCTGCTGTGGTGGGACTCTTTTCAAGTCCCCCCCAAACTCGCCTCTGACAAAGGAGAGTGTCATTTGCATAGGGACCACAGGCTTCGGGCGCCCTGGCTGAGCCAACACGTGCACTGGGGCCCCGCCTGGAGCTGGGGTGCAGAAGCAGAGCGGCACCCCCACGTAGACCCCGCTGTTTCACCACAGGGCGCTCATGCCCTGGGGACTGGAGGCTGCTGCTCTTGTGAGAGCAGAGGGGCCACCAAGGAGACAGAAGAGACCCCGCTGTGGAGCCCCCAAGGCCGACAGTGAGGGGAGAGATCGCAGCAAAGGGCATGTCCAGGAGTCAGGAGGTCTGGAAAGCAGGTGCCTCGTCTCAGCAAAGGAACATGCTCATGTCTGCAGTTTGCAGGGGAGAAGGGGAGAGAGGCGCCATCTTTTTTCCTGGGCATCTGTAGGTCTTCCCTTTTGGTGTCAAAGGGCTGAGCTACTGGCCACGGGTCCAGCTCTGGCTCTCTCCTTCCAGGAGGCCCTCTGCTCAGTTCTCCTGCCTCACCCCAGGTTCAGAGCCACTCTGTTCTCCTCAGAAGGCAATTTCACAGGAATCTGGGGCCATGCTGGGGTGGGTGCTGCAGGTGTGTTTAAGGCCCAGCCTTCATGGCAGGGCCAGGAGGTCAGCCCCAGGCTTCTCCCAGGAGGGAAAGCCCCAGCCCCAAGTCTCCTCCTGTCCCCTCCTGACCTCTCAGGTGCTGCCAAATCAGCTGTCTCCATTCCCACGCTGCTGCAGGCTTGTGTACTGGCTTTCTCAGCCCTGTTCAGGACCCTGCATCCCGGCTGCACACACATACAGACACCCACACACACCCAACTCACAAAGCCATGCCAACACACACACACATACACACGCATGCACACCCTTACACACGCACACCCAACTCACAAAGCCACGCCAACATGCACACACGCACGGACACACACCCACACAACTCCCCACATCCATACACCCCACTCACACACCAACATGTACACACAGATGCACACACACACACATACCCATCCACACACATAACCCCCCCCACAAACACACACACCTGGGGTTCTCCCTCCCCTGGGGTCTGTGCCTTCCCCTCACATGAGCTCACCTTGGTGGTGCTGGCATCTGTGTTACCGTATGTACGTCTCATGTCCACAGCCATTTAAGTTCACAGTCCCTTTCGCAGTTGCATGACAGACACCCGTGCTGCGTCCACTGAGGTGGTTCCTGCCCGAGTTAGATCTGATTGACCTCCTGCCCTCTGCCCTCAGGTCCCCTTCTCCCCTGGGCCCCTCAGGCTGAAGCCCCCAAGAATGGGGGGATTCTGTCCACCAAGCTTATATGCAGGCTCCTCTTGAGTCTGGCTGCCCGTGAACATGGCCCTGATCTAAACGCACACCCCGTGTTACAAGCTCAACCCAGACCAGTTCAGGAGAATCTTTATAACAGAGGCCTGGTTAGAGCAAGGCGCCTGCCCACCCTCCCAACCTCCCTGGGGACAAGGAGGGAGAGGTTAACTCCCCAGAATGTTTGCATTTCAAAGAGATGGCTGCTGAGGAGACAGCTCTGGGTGGTGGATGGTTTACTTCTCAAATGGCTGAGAAAGGATTTACAACTGCAAGGTTTCTGAAGAGTCTCCTCTAAGAGGGGGTCCCGGGACCTTCTGCCCCTCCCCAGGTCTTTGTCTGGGACAAGGCCTGACTTGTCCCCGTGGCAGCAGCGTTGAGCTTTCTCAGGAAGGAACTTGAGGAGCTGGAGAGGCCATCGTCAGGATGCAGCCCTGAGATGTTAGAAGCCATGCTAGCGTTTGTTGACATCTCCTAGTGGGGAGAGTGGACAGACTGGTGCCGAGTCCCCAGTCTTTATAGGCCAGGGCGGAGGCCTAGTGGAGGAGATCCAGGGGAGCCTCCCCAAGTTGGCGTGGCTTTGAGAGTTGGGTGTGCATGTGTAAGGGTGTGCAAGGAGTGTCTTTGTCACGGCCTCCTGCTGCCGTACCTGTGGGCTCCTCCCCTGCAGGGGGTGCTATCTCTGCTGGCTGGTCACGTTCTGGGCACTGCTGATCAGTGTCCCAGGTGTCCCCCTAGGTGGAGTCAGTGGGACTGTGGAAGACAGGCAGGCAAGAAAGTTCTAGACTGGACTGGATGCTTCACCCTCTGTGGTCACATTTATCTTCTGGTGACAACCTGTTCCTTGCATATTGAATAACTTGCTGGATAGCTGCCCCAAGCACCTGGTGTGCCATGAAGTGAACGCGCTCTCCCTGGAAACCCCCCGCCCCCGTCACTCTGCCCCCCTCCCAGCTGCCTTTGCCTGTGCCATGCTGAGGCCTTCAGCTCCCATGGGGGGTGGAGGGCTGTAGCAACCCCCATCTCTGCTCCTCCAGCCCCCAGTTGAGCATCTGGCAGAGAGCAAACCCAGGCAGGCTGACCTCGGTCAGGGTCATAAAGCTCAGTTAGGAGACCCAAACATGGCCCAGCTGGCCTGAGAGCAAGGGGCATGATGGGCTCGCCAGCTCCAGGCCCCCTAAAGGCCCTGGGTTTCCACCCCAGCTCCGGCCTCACAAGCTTTGGTGCTTTGGCTTCAGAAGCCTCGACTACAGAAAATGGAGCTGATAACAATGCTACGCCCAGTTTGGTGGACGAGGTGGCACGCAGGTTCAGGTGGGGACTCCATGGGCGGTGGGCCTGGCTGGAGAGGCGTGGGCTGCCTCAGTGATTCCTGTTGTCTTTGCAGGAGCCTGGCATTCAGTGAGGTTCTGAAACCACCAGGCCAGGTGCTGTGGGAGAAGGTGGGCATCCCAGTGCAGACACCACCAGCCAGCACGGTGGGGAGGAGAGGGGTAAGGGAGGGCAGGCGAGACAGAGGAGGCCTTGGTGGCCAGGCCAAGGGGTTCAGACGTGGAGATGTCAAAGGCAACTTTGAGGAAGCCTCTGCAGAAGGCTGACCTGTTGTTGGCAACTAAAAGAAAAAAATAAACCACGCTGCTAGGCAAGGGGTGGCTTTTAGTGGAGGTCCGGGCAGGATTCAGGTGGGCAGAGCCGCCTGCCTGGGTGTGGCTGAGCCTGAGGTCTGTGCTTCTGGTCCTCAGGAGTCGGGCAGGGTGGGTGGGTCTTCACTTTGGTTTAGGAACCTGAGGTCCTGCAGAGGGGCCGCCATGGTACTCCTGCCCCAAGTGAAGGAGACTGTTTTTGGTTCAGGCTGCTGGATTCTAGCTCTAGAGGAGCTTGCCAGCTGCCCTGGGGCTCCATCTGCTGTGACCTGCCTCCTGGCCACAAGCCGCAAGCTTCATCAGATGTCCCTCAGGCCCACGCACTCTGCCGCTCCGAGCGGCCTGCCTGGGCCTGCACACACTGACCACGGCCTCTGACCATGGCTTCTCTCAGACATACCAGGGCTCTGGTGCTGTAGCTTAGAGCTTAGCTTTCATTATCTTGCTTCCTCCTCCAACCTTGGGGGTTCAAGCAATTTTAATCCCATTTCCCAAATCAAGAAGTTTACAGCAGTTGATATAACTTTCCCCAGTGAGGAGGAAGTTTACATGTCCCACCCTGTAACACGTCCCAGAGCCCAGGGAGTTGATCAGGCTACCACCCTGAGCTTCCCAGTCCTGATAGGCTCCAAAATGCCTTAGAGGAGAAGTGAGTAAGGGATCCCACCACCCCAAAACACGTAGTCTGAGTGGGAAGGAGACTCTAGATTGATACCCAGATGGCCTGTGTGTCACCCTCCTCCTCTAAGGCGAGTCCTGCCCCCCTCTTGCAGCTCTGGGGCCACAGTTCTGTCCTTTGTGCTGATGAATTAGTTCCCCCCAAAGACCCTAATTCTGCCCCAGGGCTGCCCAGGCCAAGGGAGCCCCCCACCCTGAAATCCCAGATGTGTGACTCTTCCTCCATCACTCAGACCCATTCTTTGCTGGGCTGCTTAGGCAGCAGGGGTTCATCCGTCTTGATGATCTGGAATGTTCTCTCCAGGACACAGCCACTCTGAGCCTAAGCATCCAGGACACTAATGAGAAAGCAGGTATGCACAGCCTTCCAAACCTTTTGGAAAAATGAGCTTATGCCAGTGTGTGCCAAGGCAAAAGCTGGCATTAGGGGAACAGACCTCTATTCAGTCTCACCATCTTTACTCAGAATTTCAGAAGGTCTCTTTCTAAAGCAAACAGACAACAGGAAAGTGTGTTGGCTGCACGCTTATCAGGGGCCTGGGGCCCTCCACCCGCAGGGCAGCTGTTTAGGGTTTGCAGAACCCCTGGGCCTCCCCTGGATCCTGGTGGCTGGGAGCCCCTGCAGAGGCTCTCACAGCCCTGAGACAGGAGGCCAGGCCCCTCCAGGGCCCCCGCGAGCCAGGCTTGTGTGAGGACTGCATGTTTTCTGCACTATTCCTTACTGCACTCGGCAGGAAGTAGGTGGGCACACTCGGGAGGGGCGCTCCAAGAGCATCTGCAGGTGGGGTGCAGGGGACAAAGGAACGTGTTGCTCCTGGAACTGCCATGGTTGGTAGGTAGAGGACTGCAGCGCCCTCCCCGCTCTGTGCTTCCTGTCTGTGAGGGGCCAGAGCTGGTGGACAGGGCAGGTGGAGGAGTCCCTCGCGGTTGGCCGCATCACCCCTACTTCTCAGCGACGTGAGGCCTGGAGATTGAGGACTGGCCTGTTAGTTTGGGAGGAGGCCACATGATCATTCCCGCTTTCGGGTCTGTTCCCAAAGGAGCAAGGTGGAAGCATTTTTATTTTCCTATTTTCTGGTTCTGGTACTCCCTTCTAGCAGGAGTGAGGGCGGGACAAGCCCTGGGGTGGAAGGAGGCTCCCCAGGGCCACAGCCGCCTGGGCGGGTAGGGGAGGGTGGGGGAGGGGCTGGGAAATGTCTCCTGGGGGCAGGGCTGGGAGGCTGGGGTGGGAGTGGGTCAGAAGTGCCCAGTGGGAGTGTCTGGGTGTGTGAGCCCCAGCTCATCCTTTTTGGGACATCCCCTGAGGGTTTATGGAGAAGAGGGGCTGTGGCTCACATCTGGTCATACAGGCAGCACAAGGGGCCCATCGCAACACGAGCCCCAGGGCCTGACGAATGTCTCAGGGTCAGGAGCGAGCTCCAGGGTATCAGGCCCTGGGGGAGGGGAGGGGACTGGTGTGGGTGCCCCTGTGTAGGTTGAGTCTTGCCAGGCCCCAGCCCCCAGGGCCTGTGCCCTGAGATCAAGCTCTAGGCCCCACTTCCGATCTGCACAGAGTTGCTACATGGACTAGTGGGGCTCTGCCCAGATAGCACCTTCAACCCTTCCCCACGCAAATCTGTCCCAGATGCCCTCTGGGGTCTGCCCATTTGGTCTGCACAGTGATCCCATCTCCACGCAGACCTGGCACAGTGTTTGTCCTGCTCCCCTGCCAGACCGGGGGCCCTGTTCCCACCGCCCTGGGTGCCCCATCCTAGACACTGCGTGGTGGCTCTCCAGCACCCCTTCCTCTCCTGGCCCTGGGGCTGGCTTCCTGCAACCGCCTCTGCTGAGCAGCCCCGCTGAGCCCCTCTGCCCTTTCTACCACCCCTGCATGTCTGTCTCCTCTGCCAGCTCCCACCCTCGCCTTGGCACAAGGGATTTTTATCCCATTTTATAGACCAGCCCCAAAAGACTGGACCAGTGTGTGACAAGCCCTCCCCACTCTGATAGCTTTCACCCGGCAGCTTAAGGAACCCACGTGGGGCCTGCTGATGGCCGCAGCGATCTGTCCCAGGAAGTGGGGAAATGACCCAGGGGCCACAGTGAGCCAGGCCCGGGACAGGGCCCACCTGCTACTCCCCAGTAGGGGGCCGTGGTGACCCCCTGTGTCTAAAAATCCTGAAAAGTGCCAAATGTCCCCGTTTCCTCTAGGCGTGGTCACCTAAGTAGAAGGCTGAGGGTTCTTTGGGGGAGGCCAGGGACAGTCACTGCCACCTGCCCCTGTCATGGGGTCAGGTCCTTCCTCACAGAACAGGTCTCGCCCTCAGTCTGATTTCTGGGTCTGATACAGGCGTCCCGCTCCTTTACCCCCCAAACCCTACCAACTGCCAGAGATGGGGGCTCACTGTGGTGTTCCAGGGATTCCTCTGGCTTTTACACTTGGGGTTGAATTGTCTGTCATCGTTGCCAACAACCAGTGGTGCCCAGAGCAGCCTGGCCCCTCCTACCTCTCCCACGCCAGGTGGCTGGCAGGTACCTTCCCAGAAAGGCCTTGGGGCAAGAGATCCCCTTGGGGTCTTCTTCCTGAGAAGTGAGGAGGGCAGGACCGGGCAGAGGGACAGTAGTGCCCCGATGCCATTGCCCCTGAGGCCTAAGGGGACTTGCAGGAGTCTGGGGCCCCGAGCGCCCCAGATGAGGAAGGGGCCGGCTTCTGTACCTTAGGCCCCTGAGGGCATTATCTTAGATGAGGACGAGTTCCGTGCAAGGACTGGACTGGGAACCATCAGATGTCCTGCCCCAGCAGGTGGGGAGGGATGTGAGGGGGGGTCTGGTCTGGGCTTAGCACTGCGGTATCCACTCCAGGTCCCAGTCAACGCTGCGTCACCTCTGCCTCGGAATCTTTGTGCTGGTGTGGCTGCCGGGGGTGGGGGGGGGGGTGCTGCCGGGGGAGAAGGCGTGACCCAGACCCTTCAGTTCTGCAACAGCCCCCCAGGCAGGGCACCCCGCTCTCCATTTGTCTTAGAAAGGCCCTTGCAGACAGGGCCAGATGGATGGGGGGGCCACCCGTACAGTTGCCCAAGACCAGCACCCACAATGCCCTGCAGTCACCACCATCTTGAAATGTTTGCTAGTTTTATCCCTGAATTTGTGTTTTGTAAGTGAATTCGATGGGACAGTGGAGCGTGTGCGGGTGTCCCACCTCCAGTTGTCTCGTGGGTAAGGGTTCTCAGCTGCCCACGCCCGGTCAAGTGCTCACTGACCTTGCCACCCAACTGGGGCCCCAGAAAAGGAGGGAACGTCAGGCACACACTGCCCACGCACTGACTTGCAGGGCACAGCCCTGGGCGCCTGTGAGGGTCTACACTCACCCGACAAGCACCCCTGAGCCTGAAGGAGTGTGATGTTAAGTGGAAAATGTTAAGAACCGTGACAGGTTGAGAGGGAGACTGTGGAAGAAGGTCTGCTTTTTGAACAAAGGGCGCTGCACTTACATTTTGCACTGGGCCCTGCAAACCCTGCAGCGTGCCATACTCAGTCTGCCCCCCACACCTCCACCCACTCCACAAACCCTTTCTCTTCACCATAAACCCAAGCATGGTCTGTAAGCTGCCAGATGTGGCCAGCATGCTCCCACCATTGGCCAACGAATCTCACCTTATTTCCTCTAAGTTACCTTCATCAGGAGGAAAAGGCACCACCGTCTCCCCCATATCCCAAACTTGCAATGACTCCAGGGCCCATTCCTAATCACTCAGGAAGGGCGGGGCTTAGCTGGAGCTCAGCGAGGATTTCTGTGATTTTCCACAATATGACAGGCTTGAAAAACCTTTCAGGGAACACAGCCACATCCTGCCCTGTTTCTGCAGTTCCAACGGTGACCAGATTGGCACTGACATCCCATGCAGTCCCTGCCGTGGCCTAGACATGCTGTCATGGCCCTCGGTGCCAGCTCAGAAGAGGTCTAATTGTCACCTGTTCCCTTGCTCACGGAGCTGTGTGTTTGGAGTTCCTTTATTGTGTTTTTTCCCCTCGGGGTGTGACAAATGAGTCTGAACCCTGAGCACCAAAAATCCAAACAGGGTGGGCTGTCTACTGGGTGCCTGGAGCTCAGGGAGTCCCTAGGATGTCCCCACCCTCTTCCCCACATACTGCTTTCTCCAGCACATGGAACTCCCTCGAAGGCCCTGGGGACTCATCTGCACCTTTTGTTTGGGTGAGAGCTTGTATTTATAGAGTCCTCCCAGCAGCTCTCTGCAGAGAGAAGGCGGTGCCAAGTGGGTACCCGGCAACAGCTGGGCACATGCTCCAGATGACACACGCCACGGGGGTGGGGGTGAGGCAGCCCTCCCCGGCCACCCTGGGGGAGCCACCTCCAGGATAATCCCTCCCTTGGCTCCGGGGGAGGGTGGGAGAACACAGGACGATTGTCACAGATCACGTGCTGGAGAGAGAGCCGCACAGACCTGAGGCCGGGGGAGAGGGGGCCATGAAAACAACCCTTTGTCCGGGTCTCGTCGGCAGCACACTGGGCTTGTGTTTCTTGCTTTATGACAATTGGGTGAAACTTTAGACTGGGCATCAATTATTCAGATTTCCCTGGCAGGTCACAACACAGCAGCCCCGTCCTGCCCCCACTCAGAGAGCAGAAAAGGGGAAAGCGGAGGCAGTCAGGTCCAAGAGGGAGGCTAGGGGGATTCAGACAGAGTCCGGAGTTGGGGGCCTGAGCCCCCGCACCCCAGGTCTCAGCTACCCACTCCCTATCAGATCTGACCTTCCCCCAGGCAAAGTGCTGTTCAGGCTTTTCTGGGCATAGGGGTGGCTTGAACCCCAGAAAGTATTACTTCATTTTTAGGCAGAAAGTGCAGTCGAGGGAGCTCTCTGGCACTCGGGGAGCTCAGCAACCTCTGCCCCCATCACCACCACCACCACCTTCAGCACCACCGGGCTCCCGAGAGGCTCTGACATCCCCTGGCTGCGGTTATTACTCAGGACTCTGACCCCTTGCTCTGCCTCACTGCCTCTCACATGCTCTCCTCGCATTCTCTCCCAAAGTGCCACTCAAACACCGCGATCACTCCCTTTCTCCTTTCTCATATAAGTATCTAAAGCTACTAGTTTTCCCCTCAACACTCTTTACTTGTATCCTGAGATTTTTGATAGGTCTTGTTTTCACTGTCATTCCATTCCAGTTGGTCAGAGGATGTTCCTTGTCCTAGTTCCAACCCTTTTGAATGTGTTGAGATTTGTTGCATGACCCAGCATATGGTCTGTTTTGGTGACTGCCCCACGCGCCCGTGAAAATAAGGTGCCTCCTGTTTTGTGGGATTAAACGCCCAGTGGGTCCAGTTGGTGGGTAGTGTTGTGGAAGCCTCCTGTGTGCTGACTTTCTGTGTGTCGTGTGCTGAAGTCTCCCACTGTAATAATGGGTTTGCCTGTTCTTCTTTGCAGTTCTAGTAGTTTTTGCCTTGTGTATTTTCAAGTTCTCTTACTATGTGCATATGCGTTTAAAATGGCATCTTCGTTGGCTCAGGCTGCTGTAAAAAATACCATAGGCTGGGGGAGTGCTTAAACAACAGAAATTCATTCTGGAGGCTGGGAAGTCCAAGATCAAGGTCCAACAGGGTTTGGCTTCTGGGAAAGCCTCTCTCCCAGGCTTGCGAATGGTGCCCTCTTACTGGGTCTTCACCTCGCCTGCCCTCTGTGTACTCGAAGAGGGACTCTAGGTCACTCTCTCTTCTTCTTTTTTAAAACTATTTATTTATTTATTTATTTAAATTTTATTGGGGAACAGCCATGGTCATTGGTTACACACTGCTTTCATGCTACAATGGCATAGTTGACTCTTTTAAGAAGGGTGCAGCTCACAGTGGCCCAAGTAGGGATCGAACCAGCAACCTTGGTGTTATCCGCACCACGCAGTAACCAACTGAGCTAACTGATCACCCCCTCTCTCTCTTCTTGAAAGGACACCAGGCCTATTGGATTAGGGCCCCACCCTTATGACCTCTTTAACCTTAATTGCCTCCTAAAGTTACAGTCACTGTGGGAGATTAGGGCTTTAGCAGATGAGTTTTGAGGGAATGCAACTTAGTCCAGTTAGAGATAAGTTTTGCCCCTTGATGCTATTCCACAGGTCAGTTTATGCATGTTCTTCAGACATTTTTCTCTCCATGCTTTACTTTGCATAGTTTTGGTACCTGGTATTCAAGTTAATTACCATTTCTTCTGAAGATAGTTTGGAAGGGACAAAAAAAAAATGTCTTATGTAGAATAAAAAATTTAATTTTGATGGATTGTGCTTTTGATGTCAAGTTCAAGAACTCTCTGGCTAAACCACAGGTCATGGAGATTTTCTCCTTGGTTTACATCTAAAAAGCTTATAGTTTTACAGTTGACATTTAAGTCTATGATCAATTTTGAATAAATGTTTATGACATGTAAGGGTTAGGTTGAGGTTTATTTTTGTGCATAGGAATGTGCAATTATTATGTCAACATTTGTTGAAAAGACTATCTTTTCTTCATTGAATTGCCTTTGCATTTTTGTCAAAAATCATTTGGAAAAAAATTTGATAAATTCATAAATGTATGGAAACAAAATAAAGCACTCCTAAATAACCAAGAAGAAATCACAAAGGATATTAGAAAATACTCTGAGATAAATCAAACGAAAGCAAATTATACCAAAATCTGTGAATGTAATGACATCAGAGCTTAGAAGAAAATTAATAGCTATAAATATCTATATTTAAAACAAAGAAATATGTCAAGTAAAAACACCTACACTTCTACCTTAAGAAATTTGAAAAATTAGAGAAAACTAAACACAAATCAGAGGAAGAAATAATAAAGATTAGAACTGAAATAAATGAAATGGGAAATATAAAAGCAATATAGAAAACCACAAGTTGGTTCTTTGAAAAGATAAAAAAAGCAACACACTTTTAGATAGACTGACGAAAGAAAGAAAGAAAGAAAGAAAGAAAGAAAGAAAGAAAGAAAGAAAGAAAGAAAGAAAGAAAGAAAGAAGAAAGAAAGAAAGGAAGAAAAGAAGACTCAGGGCCAGCCAAGTGGCGCGTTGGTTAAGAGTTGGCTTGGGACGCCAGCTCTGAGCAGCAGGGCCCTGGTTCGGGCCAGTGATGCTGCACCCTCTACAGCTAAGATGGTGAACAACAGCTCGACCTGGAGCTGGGCTGCCGTGAGTCGCTGGCGACAGCGTAGGCTTCAGTGGGGCTGGCCAGCAGTGGGTGTGGGCTTTCGTGAGCTGCTGTCAAATGGCTGACGGGTGACTGCCTCACCTGGGAAGAGCATAATGATAATGCCAACATGGGCCAGTGAGGTGACGTTTGCCACAACTAGACTGAACAAAAGGACTTGTCTGTCCCCTTCCCCAACTCCCCAATGCTGTTCCACTCCCCCAATTACCCAATAAAATCTTTAAAAAAAAAAAAAAAAGAGTTGGCTTGGGACGCCAGCTCTGAGCAGCAGGGCCCGGGTTCAAATCCCACATGAAGGCCAGTGACGCTGCGCCCTCTGCAGCTAAGATGGTGAACAACAGCTCAACCTGAAGCTGGGCTGCCGTGAGTCGCCGGCGATGGCGTGGCTGCAGGGCTGGCCGGCAGCTGGCGTGCGCTTTCGTGAGCTGCCGTGAGCGGCTGTCCAATGGCCAGCAAGTGACTGCCTCACCTGGGAAGAGCATAATGATAATGCCAACATGGGCCAGTGAGGTGACGTTTGCCACAACTAGACTGAACAAAAGGACTTGTCTGTCCCCTTCCCCAACTCCCCAATGCTGTTCCACTCCCCCAATTACCCAATAAAATCTTTAAAAAAAAAAAAAAAAGAGTTGGCTTGGGACGCCAGCTCTGAGCAGCAGGGCCCGGGTTCAAATCCCACATGAAGGCCAGTGACGCTGCGCCCTCTGCAGCTAAGATGGTGAACAACAGCTCAACCTGAAGCTGGGGCTGCCGTGAGTCGCCGGCGATGGCGTGGCTGCAGGGCTGGCCGGCAGCTGGCGTGCGCTTTCGTGAGCTGCCGTGAGCGGCTGTCCAATGGCCAGCAAGTGACTGCCTCACCCGGGAAGAGCACAATGATAATACCAACATGGGCCAGTGAAGCAACGTCCTCCACAACTAGACTGAAGAACAAAAGGACAGCAACTTGTCTGTTCCCCTTCCCCCAATTCCCCAGCACTGTTCCCATCCCCCCAATTCCCCAATAAAAATCTTAAAAAAAAAAAAGAATACAGATGCAAAAATTCTAAATAAAATACTAACCAAATCACATGTAGCAACATGTAGAAAGAATTTCACACCAGATTGTTTCTGTTGGCCTAGCTTTATGTTTACTGACATTTTCCTCTGTAATACATCCTAATATTGAGCCCATTCAGTGAATTTTTAATTTGACTTATTGTAGCTTTCAGTTCTAAAATTTTCCTTTGGTTCTTGTTTATATCTCCTCTTTCTTTGCTGGAAAATTTTCACCTTCCCTTTCATCTCAGCGGCGTTTCCCCTTACTTATTGAAGCATGGTTATAGTAGCTGCTTTAAGTCTTCGGTAATTCCAACAGTGGTGTCTTTTCAGGGTTGGTGTCTTTTTTTTTAATTGGGGAACAGTGTGATTTCCAGGACCCATCAGCTCCAGGTCAAATAGTTGTTTCAATTTAGTTGTGGAGGGTGCATCTCAGTGGCCCATGTGTGGATCGAACCGGCAACCTTGATTTTATGAGCACTGTGCTCTAACCAACTGAGCTAACCGGCTGCCCCAGGGTTGCTGTCTTTTGATTGTCTTTTTCTTGCAGAGTGAGATTTTTCTGACTCTTCAAATACAAGGCATTTTGCATGGCAGACTGGACAGTTTGAACATTATGTTATAAGGCTCTGCCTTGTTTAAATCCTAAAGAGAATGTTAATATTTTTGTCTTAACCAGCCACAGACCCAGTTAGGTTCAGGCGGCAAGTCCTGACCTTCCTTTTGTGGGCTGTGGTTCCAAAGTCAATTCGGTGTTCAAAGGCTTCACGATGCTCTTTGGATCTGCTATGTCTACAGGTGCGCCCTCCATGAGCCCTGGATCTGCTATGTCTACAAGTGCGCCCTCCGTGAGCCCTGGGTGGTGGTCTGTCTTTGAGCTCAATTCTCAAAGGTTGTGGCGTGTTGTTGCAGCTCAGAGGCCAGCCCAGGGATTCATACATGACTTTTTGGGGTTACCCTTTTGAGCTCCTTTCTCTCTCTCATCTCAGCCCCCGGGAGCCTCCCTTCCTCACCTGGTGGCCAGAAAGCCAGGGCTTTAGTGCCCCTCTCTGCTGCACACTTCCACGACGGTGACAGTATCCAGGGCCAATCTATGGGTAGGCCCAGGGAGAGAAAAACCAGTGGGACTCTGTCCCACACTCTGGATACCTACCACAGCTTTCTGACCAGAGAGGTTTCCACACCTTTACAGCTTCAGGCACCCTCCTACCCTCTACGGCCTCGGCCAACGTCCCTGCTGTGGGGTTGCTTGAGGTTGGGGAGGAAGAGAACAGCAAAATGACCAGGGTGTTCTCCCCACTCTCTGACCCTTACGAGTTCCCTTCCTTGTTCCTCAGACCAGAGAGGGCTTCTCTTAGACTCCTTTTGTTTTTCCTCCTAGACTTTTTGTCCACACCCATTATGCCCTTCCAGGTTTCAGGGTGCCTTTGAGTCCAGGCTGGGCCATAACAAAGGAAAAGTAAACAGGCAGCCTACCACCACCTTGCTGATAACTTCACATTCTGGCCTTGTTCCCCCATTTGCTGACCATTTACTTTTCAGAGTCCCCACATAGCTGTCCAGGAATTGTAGTTCCATCAATGGAAAGACAGGGTAAAATGTGCTTATTCCATCTGGCCCAGATCAGGGAACCTTCATCCAGTGAATTTGTCATTTCAGAGACTGTATTTTTCCAGCTCTCAAGTTTCCATTTGTTTCTGTCTTTGTATGGTTTCAATGTCTCCCCTCATTGTGTTTTTCATTTTTCTTTGAATCCTTGAATATATTTATAATGACTGCTAATTCTATCATCTCTTTTATTTCTTGGTCTGTAACCATTGCCTCATTGTCCTTTGGGTCATCCTGGGTTATATTTCCCCACCTTTCCATGGGTCCAGTAACTTTTATTGAATCCCGTGCTTGAGAACATTATATTGTTGAGTGTCTGGATTTTGTTGTCTTCCTTTACAGAAGGTTGCATTTTGTTCTGACAAGAACTTAATTCCTTCATCCATCAACTTGAACCTTTCAAGATTTGTTTTTAAGCTTCGTTAAGCCTTTATCGAGGGTCATTTCAGCCTTGTTCTTTTTAAATTTTTTTTATAATGGGATTTAATAGCAATCACATTCTTTTTTTTTAAAGATTTTATTGGGGAATTGGTAAAGGGAACAGTGTTGGGGAATCGGGGAAGGGGAACATTGTGTTTTTCCAGGACTCATCAGCTCCAAGTCAAGTTGTTGTCCTTCAGTCTTAATTGTGGAGGGTGCAGCTCAGCTCCAAGTCCAGTTGCCACTTTCAATCTAGTTGTGGGGGGAGAAACAGAGCGGGGCACAGCCCACCATCCCATGCAGGAGTCGAACTGGCAACCTTGTTGTTAGAAGCACGTGTTCTCACCAGCTGAGCCATCCAGCCGCCCGTTGGCAGCTCAGTGGCAGCTCAGCTCAGGTGCAGCTCTCACTGGCCCATATGGGAATCGAACTGGCGACCCTGTTGCTCAGAGCTTGCGCTCTAACCAACTGTGGCACCCAGCCAAGCCCCCAGCCTTGTTCTTAATATGTGGCCTCTCTGGGGTCTCCATTGAAATAATTGGGTGTTTAGTGAGGAATCCCCACTCTGGCTGGTCAGAACTGGCATGTGTCCCAACCCTTGTGTGAGCTCCGGTAACTGCAACACCTACAGTGACCTGTCTTACCTTATGGACACATCGTTGGTCATCCAAAGACTCATTGGGACCCTATAAAGATGTCCGGACCCCCTTTTTTACCTGGAACCCTCCTATTCAGTTCTCTATCCCACAAAGTCCAGCTTCGTCAGTCTCCCCAAACCTATCTTTGTGTCCTCAGCTCAAAGAGAGTGCTGTTCTCTGTTGGGGTCCCTTCCTCTGCCCGAGGGGCCAGTAAATGCCTGTAGGCAAGAAGCCAGGTAGATTACAGGCCTCATGTTATTTCTTTAGCTTCTCTGAGGGATCACATTCTTGCACTGCCTATTGTCCAATGTCTACAAATAGTCATTTCCTATGTTTTTTTTTTCTTCCAGTTGTTGACTTGTTTACAGCAGGAGGACTAGCCTGCTGCTAATCGCCCCGTTGTATGTAGAAGTGAAAATCTGCTTATTTCCACCAGAATTATTGAATTGTCTGACTGCTTTGACATCATATAGACAAAGCTCTGACCAGCTGTTTTAAATGTTAAAACCAAAGGAGACTGCCTCAGAAATTTAACTGCAGTAACTTTTACACGATTGAATCGCATTCTAAGATAAAATTTCTGGCATGTCCAAATGAAAGTGTCTTATGAACATCCAGTGACAATTTGGTTAGAAAAAAAGCTTTCATACCCCAAGAAACTGCTCTATAATAGTATTTGCATAAGGGACTAAAAACAAACTTGTATTCCTTATTATTTTACAAAAGTAATACCATTGAAAAATTAGAATATAATAACAAGTAAAAAAAATAAAAGAATCACCCAAAATCCCCATCATTTAGCAATTGTCACCCTCATTATTGTAGTGAATAAGCATGTATACTCTATTATCTATATATTCACACAAAGAGTTTTACACAAAAATTTACTTGTGCAAACATTATTCTTGAGGTTCTCTAGCAAGATGGGGCTGATGGAAGAATTCGGGAGAAGCTTGTCAACAATGCAGACCTGTGTGTGTCAAGAGTGGATGAATTTAATTAACCGCCACCACCAAGGACAGGTCATCGGGAATGGGAGGGGAGGGTCTCTGTTCTGCTTGGGCTGTAGTGAAGCAGAGAGAATCAACC
This sequence comes from Hipposideros armiger, assembly GCF_001890085.2. NCBI lineage: Eukaryota > Metazoa > Chordata > Mammalia > Chiroptera > Hipposideridae > Hipposideros > Hipposideros armiger. The sequence continues at coordinate 520,541 of NW_017731967.1, read as the reverse complement.
CATAATAGTGTCAGCCCCACCCCTATCCCTACCCCCTAGGAAGCAGGAGGGCAGGTAGGGACACTTAGGGATCATCCCTCTGTCCCAATGGTCTATAGAACCCTCCGGACTCATTCATTTGCAACAAATTCATACGCATTTTGCTTAAAAAATAATGTGAAGGTGATTAAAACAAAAGGCTCAAAGTCAAGAAAGCTATACTGCACAGATCATTTTTTAAAGGCAAGTGATAAAAAGACAGGATAATTATATTAAGATACTTTAGAGGAAGGCTAGCTGCAGTGAATAAGTTTAATTATTTAAATTTGACCTTCTTGGCATCCAGCGCAACAACAACAAAAAAAAGAGTTGTTATCTCCCACAGCCCCACGACCCCTTATCAGAGCCCTTGGGGGAGGATGTTTTTCTGAATTCAGATCATTTGGAGTTTAGACCAGTAGTCATGTGTATCTACCGCATTTTAAGTAACACCCTAACAGGACCTGGGCAGCACCCCCTGGCCGAGTGCATTCAGGTTTCTGCGGGGAAGTGTGTACATGTTCACTCTAAGTCTTTATCCTGATAGCCAACTGGGTCAGGTTTTGCCACCAAAGGTGTTTGCCACTAACTTATGAAAAAAAGTCTTGGTTTTCAGAAATATTTAGACGTTGTAACTGTGCATAAGAGACCGTAGGCCTGTAATAGAAGCTGTTAATTAATCTCTGGGGAGAGAAATTTCCTTGTTCAGAAATCTGACACCATGTGGACCTTATAGGCGCTGCACAACAAAGCAGACAGGTTCGCCCGTGGAAGTTTCACAAGAAATGCTTTGTTTCGGCAAACTCCATTGGACCCCACTGGACAAGTCTGAACTGTAGCCTGCACGTGGGGGCGGGGTGGGGAGGGCAGGGCACGGCCATGGTGAGAGGTGACCTCCACTCCTCAGGGATGCATTCTGGGAGGCTGAGGGCGACAAGGGGGGCTGATGGAGGGGCACCGAGGGCACTTCTCAGGGGACAGGGCTAGCTGCAGGGTGCTCTCAGCTGCAAGTAACCAAGATCCAGGCTCAAGCTGGACAGAGCAGCTGAGACCATCTCATGGCAGGAAGGGCAGCAGCGGTGCCATATGCCAGGCTGGGGCCTCCTCAGGGTGTGGCTTCACCCTCAGCTGGTAAAAGATGTGACCCCCTGACGTGGTAAAGTCCCGTGGAACACGCTCAGCCATGTCTTTCTATGAGTCTGTTTTATCAGGGAGGAACCAGGGACTACCAGCAGCTGTCTGCTCAGGTGTGACTGGCAGGGCAGGTCACCAGCCCCCTAGCAAAGGGAATGAGGGCAGAATGGCCAGTCATGCCCATCAGGACTGATCCTTGAGTCATGGGGTGGGGGTGGGGGGAACCTGAATCAAAATAGGTCTCAAACAGCAGGAAAGGGGGAGTGGCAATGGGCAAGCCGCCCACTGTGCTCTCAGGGTGGGGACAAAGAGGGAGGTCACTTTTAGAACCTGGTTGGGGGCGGGGGGAGTTGTGCAAGGGCCTGGGGCAATGACCAGCAAGAGAAATTAGGGTGCCTGAAGCACGTAGGGGTTCAGGGGCAGGTGTCCGGCCTCAAGGTTCCACGCTGTGGCCTCTCTTCCTCAGCCTTCACAGCGTCTGGAAGGAGCGGTCTGGCCTCTGTGTTAGCATGAGTGCAAGGAGGGTGAGGTGTGCCCCCACATGCCCCTCTCCCCCACAGGCAGCAGTGCTGATGCAGAGGACAGATCTGAAAGCTACTGGGCCAAGGTGTCCTTCAGGCCGCAAGGCAGAGCATCAAGGGAACCCCACCTGCTCTCTGTCGTAATGTGGGAAAGTGACGGGTCAAGCCAGACACACTGTTGATGAAATACCTTCTGTCCACTCACCTTCACACACACACACACACACACACACACAGCTTCTTGGAAGGTCAGGCTCAAATGGAGCACCCTGGCCCCCCATGCCACATCTCCCTGGGGAAGCAACCCCACCCCACTCTGCCTGTTCTGTTTGCTCTCACTCCCCCCACCTCCCCGCAGCCCCCAGCATGCCCCCCTCTTCACTGGAAACCCTGGGTGCACAGGTGTGCGCACCTACAGGGAAGAGACCCTGGGGAGGCCCCCAAAGGCCCAGGAAGCAGGTGGGGCTGCTTAGCAGGGAACTTCCGGGTCCCTGGTGCCTGCTGCATGGCCCGGAAGACGAGCAGGCTTTGGGTGGGCATGTCCCCTGGGCCTGCAGACCCCGCGCCCATGGGGAGGAGCACAGCTGGGAAGGGCTCAGAAACAGGGCTCCTTTTGTGGGCTCTGAGGGTGGCACCGGCCCCCATGCAGTGTGTGTCAGTGGGGTGCTGGGAACAAGGGGAGGGGGGGCTCTCGAGGGGCACCCGCGCTCTGGGCTGGGCCAGGGAGGAAGGTGGCCCCTGCACCAAATGGGGTCCAACGAGGATATAACTGGGGGTGCAGCTGTTGAGATTCACGTGGGGTCTTCACGGGTACTTTTAAACGGCATAATATTCCGAGACACCAGCCATTCCTCGTCATCCCAGAGTTTGGGTAATTTTTGTTGGTTTGTTGTTTAGTTGGTGAGAGCCTGGAGTGACCTGTGGGCCTACAAAACAGTCCGTGGATGTGGGCAGAGAATTCTTGCTCTTTTTTATTATGTGTGAAAGCCGCAGTCCTGGGGCCACCTCTGGGTGGCTGGAGCCCTGAGTTCAGGTGACTCCCTTTTCTTCTTTGTGGCTGAGAGTGGCCAGGCTGGAGGCCCCGCGTCAGAACCACCTGTGGACTGAGAAGGGAAGGGGGTGTGCGGGCTGGGCAGGTCGGGGTCCTACCCTGTCCCACAGTGCACGCTTGGCGGGGACGGCCCAACAGCCCCACTCTGTGTCTCAGGGTTCCTCTCATGGAGAAGGGGCCAGTGACGGAGACAGAAGGACAAGACACAAGTGCAGGCAGGGCCTAGGTGCTGAGCGGACCCCAGAAGGAGCCCAGTTCCAGCTCCCTGGATGAGAGGCCTCCTCTTGTTTACATCTCTGTGTTTTCTCCTGTCCCCACAGTCCCCCAAAACCCTGCCTGGCTGGGCTGCTGCTGTGGGAGTCAGATGCAAGGATGCAGAGGAAGGCAGCGGGGCACACCCGGCCGGGGCACTGCCCACCCTGTGCCGTCACGTGCCTGCCTGCTGGGTGGAGGCCCACAATGCAGCTTTGTGTGGCCCTGGCTCGGAACACATACCGCGTGTATGGGGCAGCCCTGGCGGCCGGCGGTGCCAGCCCTGGAGGCCAGAGATGCCAGGCTGGGGAGGGAGGATGCGCTCTGCCCAGCCCTCCAGGGCCCTGGGCCAGGTGCTCTCCAGGAAACACCTGGGCTTGCCTGGGACCCCTGGGGCGAGGGCAGCCTGGCCCTCTCAGCGGAGGCCTGACCATCGGTCCCCCCACTGGAGGGGCCTGCAGGGTGCCCCGGCACCACCAGCCTGCCGCCAACTCAGCCTGCCGCCTGGGTCCCCAACACAGCCCCCTAGTTACGGAGAAAATGAGAAAATGAGGGCAGCCTGGTCAATTTTTAGAAGGCTGAATGTATCTATTTTTTTAATATAAATTTTTTTTGCAGATGTAAAACATTTTTTTACAATGAAATGATTATGGTTGATAGAAGTTGTTTTGTGATCATGCCCTTAATTGATAGAATTAAAAGCTAGCAACTCTATTTTCATCCCTTTAAAAAAAAAATTTAAAAGTTGGTTCATGGAGGCCTCAACTGCTGACACCACAGTGCTAGCTGGGTCCTCATAAAAGAGCAGTTGGTGAGCAGTTGGTGAGCGGGGGAGGCCCTGGCACGTGAGAAGCTGGCACTGGGGTAGGGATGGGGGTTCTCCTTGGCCTGGGGCCTTCTCCCCTCTGGACCAGGGAGAGCACTGACTGCCGGCTTCCTCGCTTATGGCTGAGTCCCCCAGCAAGGCTGGAAAGAGATAAAGTATGTGCCCAGCATGACAGTGTTGTCTTACCCTCCTTTTTCCACATCTTCTCCACAGCCGCTCCCCTCCGGCCTTCATGGGGGCGGTCTGGGAGCCCGGCCAGTGTCCAGGCCTGAGTGTGTAGCCTGGCTCTCAGGAGCTCCCTCCGCGACCGTGGGCAGGAGGACCCCACCTCAGTTTTTCCCTTAGAGGCAAATGGTAGTGCTGGTGGTGCTGGCTGCCCTCCATAGACAGGAAGGGACAGCCCATCTGCCACAACTTCCCAGCTGCGGGATCCTTCTAAGACCCTGCGGCCAGAGACCCTGCAGCCACATGGGTCCACAGGGACTTCATTGCCCTCCAAACCCACCAGATTTTATTTGGCCTGAAGCTGGTCCGCTCAGATGAGGCCATCCAGAGGGAGGAGCCCGAGGCCTGGGTTCTCCTGAAAAAGGCCTAACAGAAAAATGGCGTTTCATTTGCTGAAAGGCTGAAGAAAGAAGTGCAGGGGGATGTCTGTCTTGGTTCTTCTTTTCGAATACCACGGTCAGGTGTCAAACTTAATTGAAGAAGAGGTACTGTCACATATGTCCATTTCCTTTTCACGTGAAATTTGCCTCACGGTTTAAAAAAATGCAAAAAGGGGGCCAGCCGAGTGGCGCGTTGGTTAAGAACTGGCTTGGGATGCAAGAGGGCCCCGGTTCGGATCCCACATATGAGGGCCAGTGACGCTGCCCTCTACAGCTAAGATGCTGAACAACAGCTCAACCTGTTGTCTGTTCCCCTTCCCCCAATTCCCCAATAAAAATCTTTAAAAAAAAAATGCAAAAAGGCCCTCCCTCCTTTGTGGGACTGGCTCTCCTAAGGNTGCGGGATCCTTCTAAGACCCTGCGGCCAGAGACCCTGCAGCCACATGGGTCCACAGGGACTTCATTGCCCTCCAAACCCACCAGATTTTATTTGGCCTGAAGCTGGTCCGCTCAGATGAGGCCATCCAGAGGGAGGAGCCCGAGGCCTGGGTTCTCCTGAAAAAGGCCTAACAGAAAAATGGCGTTTCATTTGCTGAAAGGCTGAAGAAAGAAGTGCAGGGGGATGTCTGTCTTGGTTCTTCTTTTCGAATACCACGGTCAGGTGTCAAACTTAATTGAAGAAGAGGTACTGTCACATATGTCCATTTCCTTTTCACGTGAAATTTGCCTCACGGTTTAAAAAAATGCAAAAAGGGGGCCAGCCGAGTGGCGCGTTGGTTAAGAACTGGCTTGGGATGCAAGAGGGCCCCGGTTCGGATCCCACATATGAGGGCCAGTGACGCCGTCCTCCACAACTAGACTGAAAAACAAAATGACAGCAACTTGTCTGTTCCCCTTCCCCCAATTCCCCAATAAAAATCTTTAAAAAAAAAATGCAAAAAGGCCCTCCCTCCTTTGTGGGACTGGCTCTCCTAAGGATTTGCATAGTTAGGTGGGATTGGTTGCTGAGGTGGGCTTTCCCAGTCCCATGGGGGTGGGGGGTGTACCCCAGCCCTGAGAGGCCCTGGTGCTACATTTCTCGCTGCTCCCCAGGAAATCACAGTAATGACTCCCTAATTAGGGACAGGTCAGTGAAGAGATGCTTCTGGGTTTGGAAAATCCACCCCCACCCAGCCGGGACCTTACTGTGCCTGGGGGGCAGAGGGAGTCAGCCCTCCCTGGGTGCCCTCATACCTGGCCCTGCCCCCCAAAAGTGCACAGCCAAGTAGAAAGCCTGGTGGACAAATGAACAGGAACAGCCGTTGATGGGCACACCACGCACAGGTTGCTGGGAGAGTGGGTGTATAAAGAGGGTGCCTAGGGGTGTGTCATCAGCCCCGACCAGGGAACAGAAGACACGGGAGCTGCGAGGCATGGTGAGCTCTGCCAAGCTCACCGAGCGAGCCCAGTCACCAGGCAGGAGCTTCTGCAGAGGGGGTTTCTTTGGCTCTTCCCCAGAGAGGGGAAGGCTTGGCCGGCTCCGGTACCTGGAGGCCGAGGGAAGTGGCCAGGGGGAGGCCCGTGTCACCTCTCTGAGCCAATGTTTTCATCTGTGCCATGGAGACCGCGGGGGAAGAAAAACAGTGTCAAGCACGAAACACGTAAGGTGCAGAGATCCTGGAATAGAGCCACTGGGATCTCCTGTGGGAGTGGGAGGCAGCCAGGCCACTGGGGACTGGGGGGCCATGTGCTGAGCACTGAGTGGGCAGGGGACAGTGGGAGGACAGGCTCTTGACCCACCTGGAGGTGTCTGGGCCATGTGCCACGTGGCCTGGTTTCCCCTGGGGTGGGGGTGGGGGTGGGGGGTTCCCTGCTTGGCCCCTGCCGGGAGCTGAGATGGCGCAGGCCTGTTTCTGGGCTCTGCTGCTGTGGGGTCCCAGGGCTTTCTCCGTCAGACACCAGTAGGGGAGTGTCCAGCACCTGCTCCTCCTACAAAGGCAAGCTCAGAAGGCCCTTGAGACCTAGAGGGGAGCAGGGAGCTAGGGAGGGGGAAAGAGACGAAGAGATGAAGGAGGTTCTCTGAGAACGGTGGACGGTGGACATGCTGAGCTGTGGGCGTCCAGCTGAGCAGGGAGGGGTCTGAGCCCGACCCCTGGAGTCCCCCACAGGGCCACTGAGGCCCAGGGAGGTTTACAGCAAAGCGCCCGCAGATGTGCCCTGAGAGGTGGTGTTTGGGATGAAAGAAACATAATCTTTAAACAGGTTCACCCTAAACCGGAGACTGATATCTACACGGGATGCTTCATTTCTCACAGTATTTCTGTCATCATGCTGGACCAGGTAATCTTGGTTTTATGGGGGATTTTTTGGGAGTTGTTGTCCAGCAGAAAATGGCCACACTCCACACATGACCGTGGCAACACTGGCCCCTAAGCCAGGCCCACAGTAATCACCGTGCCCAGGCATGGGGTTACGCCAACAGCCCAGAGCCTCGTGGCCAGGACCCCCCAGCCGGAAGAGGGGGTCAGGGTCTGACTGCACCTGGCAGGAAGGGGAGTGGGCAGGTGACCTCAAGCTCTTCCAAAGCCTAGACAGTCAAAACCACTGGCCTCTCCAATCCCTCAGCAGAAGATAAAACTGCCCCTGCAGGGGCTGGTGATGTGAAAGGCCTAGGAACACCAAGTCACACCCTGGGGAAGGTCTCAAATTTTTCTCCAACCCCCACCAAACGACTGAGAACAAATGAGACCCAAGAGGGCATCTTACAAAGCCGCCTACACAAGGCGTCTTTATACCTAGGATGTCGCATGGATTTTCTATGCTGTTCATAACACTCCTGGGTTTATTTTCTAAAAGGTGCTTTAAAGCAGCCATTATTGCATACTGCATGCAGCTCACCCATCCTGCCCCCTTCTCCCCCCAGGACACAAGCTGCTGAGGACCCCAAGCCCAGTCCCTCCTAATTCCAGTCCCCAGCACTTGTGTGAGTGGCAGCAAGGTGGACAGGTGGGGTCCTGAAGGGAGTGGGGACAAGTGCAGAGGCCCCTGACAAGGCTGATGCATGGGTTGTGGGGTGTGGGGGTGTGGACAAGATAGCAGTGAAGTGGGCACAGGGAGACTGGCCCCCAACCAGGTACTGGCGCAGGGGGAGGGCACCCCTTAGAGAAACTTCGGGAGGGAGGAAGGGCAGACAGCAGCCCCTCCAGGCCCCTCAGCTGCACTAGGACCTCAAAATCCTGGCCTGCTCCTGCCCCCTGTATGGATCTCAAGGTCAGTCTCAGGGGAAATGCCCTGGGCTCACGTGGACAGAGAAGGGGCTGACTCCGGGCTGGGGTTATTATACCTAGAGGTCAAAGTTCATCTGCCACCTTTCAGCAGGGTCAGACCTGGGAGGTGCTGAGCACAGCTACATGTCCCATGGGTGGTTGGTTTTATGCTCAGGTGGTGCCTTCATGGTGGTGCCTTCCTGGGGAGACAGGATGCTAGAATGACTTTGCAACCGATTTCAAAGCTGGAAGTTCTAGCAGTTGGGGGTTGGGAACGAGGGGCTTAGAAAGCAGATAAACAGCACGAGGGGCAACTCAGACTGGGTTCGTGCAGAGGGCCCCGTGGACAGTGTGGCTGGGCAGCCCTTCTGCCCAAAGGAAATGCAATCTGCCTTCTTCCTCCTCTCTAGTCGTTACTTATTTATCGGGAAGATGCTCTAGTGACAGAAATTCCGGGCTGCACATAGCTGTCTGTAATGAGGGCCAGAGTGAATAGAAAAGGGATGAAGCCATCCCTCTGGGCCTGCTGTGGGGGCCGTGGCCTTGTGTCTGCAAGGCCCTGAGCCTCTCTGAGCCCAGCTTTGCACCCAACCTCTCCAGTCATTCACTGAGGTGCTGAGGTGTCCGAGTCAGACCCTCATTTTACAGATGGGGACACTGAGGCCGGAGAGTCACAGCTCTGCACCCATGTGCTCAGCCAGGGTTACAGAGGTGCCACACAGCAGCCGCCCTGCTGGAGGCTGCAGCTTCTTCTTGTACTTGCGGCACTGCCCACCTTCTGAAAACTACGGCTGCCAGTTGTTGCCATGGTGACTGGCTGTGTTGTTCCATCCTTGCTGTGTGCACCACCTTGTCCCTAGACAGTCTATTTCTGCACGAGATATCTCCAGGTGTGTGTGTGACTGCCACCCTGCCTGGCACACCCTCCCTGTTCCCTGGGCCCAGTGGACCCCAGGATCCTGTGACGCCTGGCCCTGCAGGCTGTGCAGGGTGCGTGTCCTCCCACTCCCAGCTCACCCCTGTGTGGTCCGTCCTCAGTGTGGTACACGGGAACATCCTCATTCTTGTTTTGGCTGAAAGGTCTGTTATATGAGTGGACAGACCAGAACCCATCAACCAACCCCTGTTGACAGACAGGTGGGCCGGTGTCCAGTCTCCAGCTGCTGCAAACAAATACGTGAAGCACAATCTCAAACATAAGCCCCTTTGTACACAGGAAGGGATTGGTAGGGTAACTTCCTAGAGTGGCATGACTGGGAAATGAGCGTGTGCCTTTCTAAGCTTGGCACACATTGCCAAATTGCTGTGTGTCACTCTCAGCCATTGCATGCCTGTCACGTGCCAAGCTCTGAACTCAGTATTTCACCTGGATTATCTCATTTCATCTTACCTTGACCCTGTGATAGAGGCTATTTCTATCTGCGTTTTATAGACAAGGAAATCGAGGCTCAGAGAAATTTGGGGATTTGCCAAATCGCTGTTCTGGCTGGGGTGCATGGGGCCAGGACGGCTCCTGAGGCTGTTGGTCTGGGGCTCAGGCCCTTCCCTTGGGTCACACAGGCCCTGGAGCCCCTGGATAAGTCCTCCTGCCACCAGCCAGCCTCCATCTGGGATCTGCCACCCCACTGCGGGGCCTTGGCATTCGCAGTCCTTCTGCCTATGAGGCTGGCCACCCCAGACACTGTCCCCAGCCTGGCAGGCTCGGCCTGAGTGTCCTCTGCTCAGAGGGCCCTCTTCCGCCTACCAGACCTCATGCTTCTTGGCCAGTTGCACAATTTGAGGTGATGTCCTTTTGCCTCTGCTTCCTTTCTCTGATCCTGTTGCCGCCTGGCTGAGCTGAGAGTCCAGGAGAGCTAGGTCCAAGGCTAGCACAGTGCAGAAGCCTGGCTGGGGGGACAAGGGGCACGCTGGGCCAGCTTGGGGACTAGGAACCGCCCTGCGTGGGAGGCCTTATGGCATCTGCATCACAAAATGGTTAGCTTGCGAGGGGAGCACGCTGGAACCGCCTCCTGCATTTGCATAACAAAAGCGATTGCTCAAAGCCTAGCAGCCACTCTAGGGCAAGTCTTGGGAACTGTTCCCCGGCACAGGTCGTCCAGAGCACCACAGCCACCGGCTGACAAAAGCCACATTGTGAGACCAGTGGCAGCTGCCAGCATCTGCTCCCTGCGCCACCACCCAGGGGCCTGGAGGCTCTGGTGCAAACACTGCCTGCGCTAGGGTCACAGCCAAGGCTGCAGACCTCACCCAGAACAGGACTGAGGGACAGGCCTGACATGGCCTAAGGAAATGAGGTTCTCCAGGTCACCTGCTGACTAAAGGTGTCCCTGGACTTGAAGGAGGGAAGAAAGCAGCCGTAGTACAGGCACCGGCCACATGGTGGGTGCCACACCTATGCTGGAGCATTCCATTATTTGATGCTCTACTCATACCAGGTGTTTTCGGCACTTTTCAGATGGAAAAGCAGGCTCAGAGAGGTTCATTAGCTGGCCCAGTGTCACACAGCAGAGCTGAGGTTTGAAAGACTCAACCCTTCAGGGTACTTTCCTCCCAGTCATCCCTGAGGCCCCCAGCCTCTCCTTCTCCTTCCCCTTTCTGAGCATCTTAGCCTTCTCTCTCCCTCCCTCACCCCTCCCACCCTATGTCATCCAGCTGCCTGGCCAGCAGGCTGACTCCCCTGAGAGCCTCCATGCAGGCTCCTGCCTGTGTCAAGGACTCCCCCAGCACATGACCCTCTGCTCTGACTCCCTCAGTGTTCCCCCCACCCAGTGCTAAGGTGGCAGATTCCATAGGAAGACATAAGTTGGGGTATGTTTTGGGTGAGAGTGTGGCATTCAGGGGACAGTGCCTCAATTTGGTTGATAAAAAAGAGAGATTGGGAAACCACTGCAATCATTTAAATATGGCATGTGTGTTATAGATTATTCATAACTTAACGATGAAGGGCTTACATGCAATGTGGGCAGTGTAGCTCGTGAAGGAGAGGGTCCTTGTTTTGCAGATAGGTAGGGGTGTCAGCAATTACTTTCAATTACAAGTGGCTCAAGAAAAAAATAGAGATAGATACACAGAGAGACAAATAAGATACAGTAAACCATGGCCCACATGATTGGTGTTCACTGCACAGCTCTTGCAGTTTGCCTGTGGGGTTGAAAGCTCCTGGACTCATCCACAGGCTGCTCCAGCATCCTCACAGCATGGCAGCTGGGCTGCCTGGTGTAGAGTGAGTGATGGACAATAAGAGCCCGCTGACTACTATCCTGTTGATTATGTCGCCCGAGAAGTCACATAGCGTTACTTCTGCCAACATTCTATTCATTGGCTCTTCTGAGAGTTACTAAGTCTGGCCCAGATTCAAAGAGAGGGGAACTAGGGAGAAATGTCCAAAAACTGGGGACATGTTTTAAAACCAGCACACCTCCCCATCATTCAGTATCCGTTATCCCCTTCTTGCAATTTTATTCTGAGCAGCAAGATGCCTGGCTAAAAAGAGTACATTTCCAGTGGAGGTCAGTGAGATGTAAGTGCTGAGAGTGACCCCCTCAGAGCCAATATGTCTTCAAGAGCCCCTACAATAGAGACAGGGGGAAACACCCTAAAGTCCCTGACTTTCCCAGCCTTCTTTAGAGCTGGCCATGCCTTGTGACCACATTTAGTGATGGGTTCCCAGGGGGCCTGTGGAGATATGATGTCCAGGGTTTCCTGTACTGGAGAGGTGGCCCGTTGCTGCCGCCTGCTCTCCGTGCACCCACTGCTCAGGACCCAGAGCCTCGCTGGAGCTCTAGGAGCTGCCCCAGGGCAGAGGATCACTTTGCCCCACTTGCCCCACGGGGGGTGGGGGTGGGTGAGGTGGCTAATTCCGTGTTTGGGAACAGGATGCCCTCTGAAGCAGGCTTGGTTGGGGCTGTGCTATGCAGCACACCTGCTCCTAGCACAGTGTCTGTCCTGAGGATGCCTGGGGCAGGCACAGCCCCTCTGTGAGGACAGGTAAGCAGAGCCCTCTGGGCCTGCGGGGCTCCCTGTGGGAGAGCCTGGAGGGGCAAGGCCTGGGGAAGGATGACAGTGAGAACCTTGGATGAGAGAACCGCCTGGCTGTCCTCTGGGAGTCCTGGAGGGTGACCTCTTCTTTCTTCTGCAGACATTGCGGCTACTCCTGTCCATTTGTTTTGCACCTTGGCTCTTCCTCTCATAGTGTCCTCTGACCCTCTGAGTCTCCAGGGACAGACCCTAGAGAAGAGCTGGTGGACAGTGGACAGTGGACAGCCCTGCGTGTGGGTAGTTTTCACCGCAGGAACTCCTTGCAGAACCTGGTCAGCAGAGCGTCTACCCAGGTGAAGGTCTCAGGTTTGCTCTGCTGCTGGGGGAGCGTGGTGAGAAGCCTGCAGCTGGACCAGGGCGCTTCCTAGAGGCCATGCAGAGAAGGGGAGATGGGCTGGGTGAGAGCCCCAGCTGGACCACCTCCACCACCCGGCGTCCTCATCCTAAAATCGAAGCCTTCTTCTCCATCACAGAATCAAACGCCTTGGTGTTAGGAAGGGCTCCGCAGGACATTTGGGCCACAGGAGACACCCACCGGTCATAGCAGAAGGGGTAAGAGGGCCGACTGCAGCCAGGGCTGCACTGGGACTGCTAGGGCTGTGCAGGTCGCCCTCACACGCAGCGGGCACAGCAGAGGGCCAAACGGCCTCTGCTTTTCTGCATCACCTGGAACTCTCGGTGAAGCTGCTGTAGGCAGGAGTGTGTGCGCGTCACTGGGATGGTTCTGCAAATGGGCCGGCCCAGGGCTCTGCACTGCAGTCCTTGAGTAGAGCCCTCTCAGCCCGGGAGTTACTGCTTCATAGTGACACCTGGGCAGATACAGGTCTTTAAAGGGACACTTCAAGGAGACAATAGGATGTGGCTGGAGAAGTCCCTCATTCACTGGGCACCTCTGTCCTGAGGGGCTGCAGGCCCTGAGGCACTGGGCACGAGAGGGGTGGTGTGGAGCCCTGTCCAGTGACTGACACAGGGCTGGCCCCAGAGTCCCTTGGAGGGACCCTCTGGAGGGCCAACTTCATGGTCACCCATCAGACCTGACACAAGCCACTCAACGGGCCTTAGTCAGCGGTTTCCAGTGGGAACTATTTCTGGACTTTCAGGAAATGACTTCTGGTTGGAGGTGGCAGCCTCTTGGCTGCTCTCAAGTTACCTTCAATGTGATTAACACTAATTCATTTTCAACTTCTCCCTTCCTTTTCCTTGGAGGAAAACATTCATTATTTTCCCCTGGAATATCAATAGCCCTGGTTGTATAGCTCTCTGCTTTACATATGAAAGAAGCTTCATACCAAATGCCAAAACCAAATACCAAGTTCCACACCAGAAAAGTCCGGTTCAAAGAGGCTCCATCCAGCGGAAAGAACCAACTCACACCCTATTTTGAAAAGATTTCACATCCACTAGTGTAACTGTAAAATCAGGCCTACTACCTCCCGCCTAGAAAACCAATTGAACATAAAGAGGATGTGAAGGACAGTGGATGGTCCCCCGGAAGGTGACAACAGACACCGTGTGCCCATCATGACGAGCTCACCTGACCATGAGTGGCATGGGCCAGCAGGTCGTTTCAAGCCTCCCTGTGATTTGATGATGCCTAAGTAATATTACCCAGTGCTCCCTTCAGCACTAGCAAAAAGAATGCTGCTTCATTTCTATGCTATCAGCGAACCCTCACCATCCCTTGAGGTTCTTTGCTGAGCCCTACACGCAAACAGCTGAGAATTAAAGGAAGTCTTAACCCTGTATTGTTCAAGCCAGTCCTCCCAATCCCATTAATGGGAATTCTCATTAGACAGGATTCCCATGAGAGCCCAGGGCGGACAGACCGGGTCCTTATTTAATTGATTTGATGAATCTCCACATTAATTACCTAGCTTCCTATAGGCTGGGGGTGGGGCACCATTGTGAGGTGAGGGAACTCGGGGTGGAGACACTGGGCTGTGCATTTGGCTGTGTGTGGCCTTGGGGAGGTCCCCCGGCCTGATGGCGCCTCAGAGATCTCACCTAGAACATGGGAAGGCATGGTACCTTCTTATGTGTGTGTCAGCATGTCAGGGGAGCTCTGAAGTGTTCCCAAAGATTGGGGCTTATTTTTATGAACCTGGGCTGGGTAGGAATCTCAGCGTCAAGTCAAAAGGACGACACGCAGCATTTGAGCCTGCGCCCCCACCGGGGAGAGGGGATTATAAGTAATGAATGGTGGAGGACCAAAGGGTGACAGTGGGAGGGATGCACCAAAGAATGGACAATTATCACCCAGCCCAGAGAGCCTCCCAGATCATCAGGAAGGCAGGTGGGATCGCCTGTCGGTTGTCCCGTTTGGGGTGGGAGCCATCTGCTCCGTCAAGCCTGGAAGAGACCATCCATCATTTTAACACGCTTTCCTCGAGCATTTGTTACAAACCCTGTAAATGTCTCTTCGGTCTTTTGATGGCTCAGCCTCAGAAGCGTTTCTGGTTTTCATCGTTCCCCATGTAAACGTGCACCAGATGTGAAGTCGGCTTTCATCATTTAGGACCTGATGAGTTATTTTGCACTGAGGACTACTGGGACCCGGACATGAAAAACAGAGGTTTCTACCCCACCCCCATGTCATGCAACAGAGAATGGCTTGTTCTCCTTTTCACACGTCAAACCATCAGTGACTGCGATGTGGGCTTTGGTCAGAAGCTGATCCCATCCAATTCTGAAATGGTCTGAATTGAGGGCTGCAAAAGCCCCCTTCAGTGCAAACGAGTCTTTATGATATTGTGAGTAAGTCAGGGGACAGATAGGAGCAGGTGGGAGAGTGTGAGGGAGGCTCAGGAGCTTATGTGCGCCCCTGGGCTGGGTGATAGCGACACTGCTTGCTCCCTGTAAGTGGGGGGCGCTGAGCAGCAAAACATCATGAGATAGATGGTCCTGGATGAACCCAGCCACCCTCAGCCCAGCTCCAGGTCATGGCTTGTGAGCTGATGGGGGACTTACAAGCAGCGGCTGCCCTGGGAGGGAGGGAGGATGACGGCCAGAGTTGGCCCCCCACAGCCTGGCTGCCACCAGGAGGTGAAGCCCAGAGAACAGCACTAGAACAAAACACAACCCTTGTTCTACCTGGCACCATGCCCTCTTGTCATGTGCCATCTTTAATTGTTTTTCTTCATCCTCTCTATCCCCTTCCACCTTTATATCAGCTTAGGTAGGCTAAGCTCCAGTAACAGGTAGACCCCGAATTACTATGGCTCAAACACAGTGACAGTGTGAGAGAGTACTCTTGGCCAAGTTTCTGGGTCCCAGGCTCTTCTGTTTGGGGGCTCCATCATCCCCTAGGGCTCTGCTGTCATAACATCCAGCTGGCAGAAGGGAAAAGAGAACACGCACAACAGAGACCCACTCTCTTAAAAGCCTGGATGCAGGAGCAGCCCACAGTCCCTGTGTACCCATTCTCGCACTGAAAACTCAGTCACCTGGTCACACCCAACTACACAGGTGTGTGGGAAGCGTGGGCAATCACTGCTATGGAAAGAGGGGGTGGATTTTGTTGGTATCTGAGTCCATTCAGGCTGCTGTAAAAGAACACCACAGACTGGGTGGCTTATAAACAGACATTTATTTCTCACAGTTTGGTGGCTGGAAGGCTGAGACCCAGGCACCAGCAGGTTCAGTGTCTGGTGAGGGCAGCTTTCTGGCTCATAGATGGCTGTCTTCTTGTGTCCTCACATGGCAGGGGGGGCCAGGAAGCTCTCTGTGGTCTCCTTTATAAGGGCTCTAGCCTCATGACCTAATTACCCCGCAAAGACCCCACCTCCTATCACCCTCACATTGTTCAGCCCCCGAGGAGGGCACATTCCCAATGCCCCCCACCCCAATGCAGCCAAGGCAGATGATGTCAAAGGAAGATCCCACAAGGGTAGAGTAGGTCCCAGAGAACTGTGGACTGGCAAGGCCTCCCCAGGGAAAAGGACTGGGACTATTCAAGGACATTCTCCCTCCAGCAGAGGGAACAATCCAGCCCATCAGGGTTTCAGGATTGCTATGGATACTGTCTGCTGGGTACCCCCCCCCCGACCCTTGCCCTTTCTGAATCAGGCTGCAGTGTTGTTCTGTCCCTTTGCACCACCACGCACGGGATTGTGCATTGTGGCTGGGGGTGGCGATTTCTCATCCTTAGGACACAGGTCTCTAGACCATGTGAGCCAGCCACATGCACCAGAGGAAGAAACCGCTGAGCCTCCCATGGAAATCCGGGACCTGGAGATGGATGCTGCCTAAGCTCCCTGGCCTCGACTCCCTGCCATCTTACAACTTCTTGTTTTCCTGTCTCCAGCCTCTAGATCCAGATTTAAAAGGCTTGTGAGAGTGAGTCCGGCCCAATGGAGGGGGGAGGGGAGTGTATGTTACATGTGGGAAACAGGAGTGACACCTGTGGGTGGTGCTCTCCCTGTCCTTTTGCCACGGCGACCAGCGTGTTGTAGACAGAGGCTGCTCCACCAACCTGGGTTTCCCCAGGTGTCTCGCTATGGATGCATAGTGTGGCCAGAAGTGAACCACGGAGATCTGCAGGTTGTTCGTATTGCAACATGGCCCAGTCTCTCCTCGATTCTATTTCACCTCCTGAAGAAGTGTTCCGGCAGCTTCTGACATGCCCCAGTCTGGCCTGGTGGCCTTCTGCGCAGCTCCCCTCCCTCCTGTGTGGAACCCCCGTTTCCTGGATCACTTGCCTCCCTCTTTCTTCGTTCACTTCTTCATTTTGGGAGAAGCATTATCTCTGGTAACTTCCTATCATGAGAAATGATGCATGGAAGGTCAAGGTTTTGGGACCTCGTGCATTTAAAAATACAGCTGACCCTTGAATAACATGGGAGTTAAGGGCACTGACCCCAATGAACTGACTCCCTAAAAGCGTAACTACTAATAGCCTGCCGTTGACCAGAAGCCTTACCGATCACATACATAGTTGATTAACGCAAATTTTGTATGTTACACGTATTACATACTGTAGTCCTACGAAAAAAGTAAGCTACAGATGTGATTAAGAAATATCATAAGGAAGAGAAAATACAGAGGGTACCAAAAAATGCATACACATTTTAAGAAAGGGAAACTGTATTAAAATTGTAATACTCAATATATATCAATGACAAAAGATGAATACAAGTCATTTTTTTTTTAAACTGAGCCATCCTGCCACCTGTTGGCAGCTCAGCAGCTGCTCAGCTCGGGCTGGACTCGAACCGCTGTTGCTCAGAGCTCAGACTCTTGAGCGAGCTCTTAACCAACTGAGCCTACAAGTCATTTTTGACTTCTGCAATTACAAGAGGTGCTCAAAGTGGTTCCCATCAGCATCCAGACACTTCTGATGGTGAAGTACTGCTTGAGAAACTTTGACCAAAGTGTCCACTTGTATACATTTTTTTAGCACTCCCGGTACAACTGTATTTATTGAAAAAAAAAATCTGTGTATAAGTGGACCAGAGAAGTTCTAACCTGTGTTGTTCCAGGAAAGGTCAAATGGACTTGGTTTATGCTTTGGCTGGGTGAAGGTGGGAAAATAATTCTCCTTGAGATTTCCCAAGGCTTTGCCTCTTGCCTTCTAATTTCTACCTGTCGCTGTGGAGAAGCCCACAGCCATTCTGGCTTGTGACTGTCTCTGTGACCTGCTCCTAATGCGAGGACACTTTTTGTTCCCATTATTCAGGATTTCAACAGCCATGTCCCTTGGGGTGGGGCTACTTTGTCCCATGGTGCTGGGTTCTCTGTGGTCCTTTCAACACATGCTCTTCAGTTAGGGAGGCTTTTCTTGGATTAATTCATTGATGATTCACCCCAACGCCGCGTTTTCTCTGATCACTCCTTTCGGGTTCCTATTCTTATTGGGTTAGTGAACTTTCTGGATCGTCCTCTTATTTTTATTTTTTTTCTCCTAGTTCCTATTTTAAGGGTTCTTTTTTTGTTCTGCTTTCACAGAGATGTCCTTAATTTTATCTTCCAATCCCTCTTGTGAGGGTTGTTGTTTTTTGCTACCTTATTTTAAATTTCCAAGAACATTATTTATTTGTTCTCTGAATTTCTTTATATATCTCCTCCCTCATGGGTTGCCATATCTTTAATTTCTCTGATGGCATTATTGATGGTTATGTAGACGTGTACTTTTCTCTGCATAATGGCTGTCTCCTCTAAGTTGCTTTTTAAAAATTGGGGCTTTAGATTTCATGACACGGGCTTTCCTGAGATGCCAGGTTAGCTGTGGCTGCCTGTGAAAGACAGATTAGACGCCCTGTACACATGCATGGGACTTGTTAACCATGGCCTTTCCTTCTAGGGTGATCTGGCTGATTAGCTGGGCAACTGCAAATGGCAGAGTGTTTAGGTGTTCCTCTTGGCCTGGTCTGATGGCCCAGGAAACACCCTTCTCAGTCTCCTGGCTGCCTGTATTCTGAAATCCCAGAAAGGGGGTTGGGGGGGGCGGTGGTCTCAGCATCCAATATTGATATGTTCATTTAACATCCCGCCCCCTCCCCCCCCGTTCCTATTATGGGACCTCTGTCCTTAATTGTGACTGGTGTCTCCAAACCCAAGACGCTCCCTTTGACCTTCTTTGGGTAATAAATATCCAGTCTTTTGTCAGGATGGGGAAGGGTGCACAGAATTAAGGAGGGGATCTGGGCATCAGTCTTCTTAAGCAGACTGTTAGCCCATTATTCTTATTTTAACTCCCACTCACACCCACATCCAGAGGTCTGCCACCCATTCGTGAAACTTCTGGAAGTTCCAGTTTGTTCCTGGGCTTCCTTCCTGACTACCATTTCAGGATTCGATTTCTGCAGGCCTGCTAAGTATTTGAGCTTCAAAAATCGTGTGGCTGTGAGTTCCTGCCATGCTCGCCCTGTCCTTGCCATTTTCTGCCTTACAACAAACTGTTGTTTCAGGAGGCTCCAGGAGTTAGCATCCACATATACTATCACTCCACCCTCTTCCTCTAGAAGCCTCGCCACCTTCAGTCTAGCCTCATTCCTCCTCAGCCACATCTCCAACCACCTGCTCTCATCTGATCTTCCCCACCCTGCTTCTGTTCCTTCTGGTCCTTTCATCTGACACTTAGTCCCCAGCAGCCCTCATACATACATAAGCCACCTCTGTCAAAATCCTATTTAGGAAGGAAAATGTGGACCTGGAACTAATTCAAGAGGTTTTCTGGGGGAAGAGGCCTGGGTCTGTCTCGAAGATAACGTCCACATGGGGTTTGAATAAAGGCTGCCAGGCCTGAGGTTGCCTTCAGTGAACTGCACAGCAGTCACCAAATGCTTGAGAAGCCAGCCGGGCCCGTGGACTGTTTCTAGCTGTGGATGGAGGTGGGGTGTGTGTCACTGTAGAGGACCCTGGGCCCAGGCCTGCCTCCCCTCACCCAGGGCAGGTGTCTTGTCCATGGCTGTCTCCCAATCAGCTGGGGTCATGGAGAAAGTGGAGCCACATGGTACCTCAGAGACTAGGCAGAATCCCGCTGGCTGGAGAGCGACCAGGAAGGGATGGGTGGCTGGTAAATCAGTGTAGGGCCAGCTCCATCTTTCATGAAATGACTGACTGTGATGTGGTGGGACGGGAGGAACGCTGTGAATCGCTATTTGGTCAGAACACAAATCTCTAAAATGTCACCAACACAGGTTGCCTGGGAGAATGCTTACTGCCTGCCAAGAAGCGACCCTCTTAGAGGGACTTGACCCCTACAGAGCCCACCCCAGTGCAGCAGGCTGGGGAGTCCTCCCAGAGGACTCTAGCTAGCTTGATCAGTGAGAGGGAACTTTAGCGTGTAAGGTACAAGTGCCCAGGGTGCTCAAACATCCACTCCAGTTTGCAGTTCACCCTAACATGCAACTCAGCATGCCTGTTTCAGTTCCTCCCTGGTTACCTGGAAACGTTTTTTTCTACCTAGCCCCCAAATTAATTCGGTGAGAAACGGCTGCTCCCGATTCTGTGCGCAGGATGACTTGGCCCCACCAGCCTCTCTTCTCGGGTCCACAGCGGGTGAGAATGGATTGCCTTCATTCTCCAGGCTCTCCTGAACGGGCGGCTGACACATTCGAAGGTCCATTAGGGCAAATGAACCAGGAATGCAGACCCCGGCCTAGTCTCCCTGGGTCAGGGGCTGCGGGCGAGGTTGCTGTGCTCGGTTACGAGGCAGCCGAAGTTATGCACCGGCCAAGCCGGTGATGGCACAGGCCTGAAAGAGAACGGTGGGGGCAGAGGGGGTGCGAATGCGGGCGCCGCTGAGAGTCAAGGGCAAGTTGGCGGGACTTGGGCGGGGAGACCGCGAGCTGGGCGCAGCCGATCATTTCCTTCGGGAGGCCCAGACAGTGGGTGGGTGGGGAGAGGTGGGCGGGGTTCTCGCAGCTGGTGGCGTTTGAAGCCTCCCCGACCGCGGTGGGAGAGGGGCAGCGTAGCGAAGTTGGCAGCAGGCCTGGCTGGGGTGGGGAGGGAAAGGGGCCCCGCGTTCCCAGAACAGCGCGCCGGCCGCCCCAGCACGTAGTTCACTCCTGCAAGCACAGGACGGCGGTGGGCACGACACCCACGCTGTCAGGGTAACCGCTAGCCCGGGGCCAGTTTGGCTCCGGCTGACTCGGACTCAAGGGCAGCGCGGCCCACTCCGGGTCCCTGGCAATCTGGGACCAGTCCGGGGAGCTCCCGGTGCCTCCCGCGGGAGCAGCCCCGCCCCAGTCGTGACCCAGCTCCCGGCCAGGCAGCGCCGAGGCCCGAAGCTCAGCAAGAGAAGACCGTGCAGGGAGCGAGCGGCCAGAGTCTTAGGGCGCGGCCACCCAGGAGCCCGGCTGTGGTGGGTGCGGCGGCAGTCGTTCCGCCCCCAGGCGCGGCGGACAGCCCTGCGCCTTGCCGGAGCGGACACGCCTCCCTCGCGGTGCAAACCTCGCTCTGGAGGGGAAAAGTGGAGGCGAGCCCCGCCGAAGCGCACCCATCCCCGGCGGCCCTCGCGGGCGGGGCTGGAGGGACAATGGGACTCCCTCCCTAGCGTTCGCCTCCACACCAGGGCTCAAGGCTGTCACGGTACAAAAGGTCTGGAAGGAAAATACCCCGCGGGTTCCCCGCGGAGAGAGAGGGCGGGGAGCTGCCCCGCCCCAACCCACCGCCTCCGGACGACGTGCGTCAGCGTGCCCGACTCCCGGCTCCAATTTCCGCCCCTCCTCCCGCCGGCCAAGGGGGCACGCCCATTGGCGCGCGCAGGCCCCGAGGCCGGTAGGTCTCTCTTGAGGCCCGGATTGGTCCGCGGCTGCGCACCCACGGACCAATGGCGCCCACCTCTGTCCTCGGTCACGCCCCCTTCCCAGGCGCGGGCGCGCGACCGCTCTATCTTGCCGGTGCGCGCTCCGAGATCTCCGCCCCCTTCGCGCGCGCAGCTCCCCGCGGCCGCCGCCGCCGCCTGTAACCTGCGCCGCCAGGATGTGGCTGGGGGCTGACGTCGGGTCCAGATGTGGCCCCGGCCCCGCCCACCCCCGGGGCCGGGCCGCCCACACCGAGCTGCGGCGCGCACGGCGGCTGTCCTGCCTGCCACAGTGCGCGGCGAGGCTGCGGCCGCGACTTGGCGCGGTCGTCCTTAACGTCGCTGCTCGGCATCTTTAAGACAGGCTGCCTCTGAGGCCGCGCGGGGACCCCACTCGTCCGCACCCTCCCATGCACTCACTCTTCAGTGCCTGGCCGGGCGGGCCCCTCGCGGACGCGGAGCCGCGCGGGTGACGGCAGAGGCGGCTGCGCGCCCAGCCCAGCGGAGAGGGCGCGCCGCGCCCCCGCCCCCCTCCCGCTCTCCGGAGGCCGTGGGTGCGGATGCGCCGCTGACGATTCGCAGCGACCAGCAGTGCCGCCGGCCCGCCGGCCGGAGCCCGCAGCATGGCAACCGCCGCCTATGGGGACCAATTCGCCGCCGAGTGCCTCGTGTCCATGTCGAGCCGCGCGGTCGTGCACGGGCCGCGGCAGGGGCCGGAGCCCGGACCCGAGGGCGCGGCCACCGCTGTTGCCGCCACGCTGCCCCGCGTCGAGGAGCGACGCGACGGCAAGGACAGCGCCTCGCTCTTCGTGGTGGCCCGGATCCTAGCGGACCTCAACCAGCAAGCGCCAGCGCCCGCTCTGGCGGAGCGCAGAGAGGGCGCCGCTGCCCGGAAGGCGAGGACCCCCTGCCGCCTGCCGCCCGCGCCGCCCGCCGTCCCCGAGCCCGCTTCTCCCGGCGGTGAAGGCGCAGCTGCCGCGCCCCTTAGCCCCGCGTGGAGTGAGCCTGAGGCGGGGCTGGAGCCCGAGAGGGAGCCGGGGCCCGCGGGGAGCGGCGAGCCCGGCCTTAGACAAAGGGGCCGGCGGGGCCGAAGTCGCGCCGACCTCGAGTCCCCGCAGAGAAAGCACAAGTGCCACTACGCGGGCTGCGAGAAAGTTTACGGGAAATCCTCGCACCTCAAGGCGCACCTGAGAACTCACACAGGTCAGTGGGGCGGCCCGGGTGCCCCGAGCGAGCGGACGGGGGTCAGTGCCAGCCGCCGGGCCACGCCCCCGGAGCCTCCGGCCGGGCGCCAGGGCGGTCGGACCGGGAACAGTCGGGGCCTCGCCCCTTCCCGCGCCACTCGGTCCTGCGGTCGGCCCCGTGAGCCGCGGATCCCGGCGCTCGGAGCTGGCGCCCGCCAGGCGACCGCGCCCCCGCCGGGCACGCCCCCTCCCCGGGCGCGCTCGGGCGGGGCCGCGGGGGCGGATGTCGTCATCTGGGTCGGGGGCGGGAACCCCGCCCAAACGGGGGGCGGCACGGGCAGGTGCGGGCGAGCTAGTTGGGGATCGTGGGGGCCGATCGGGGCGTTGGGCGCCGGGGGAGGCCGGGAGCCTCGTGGGAGGGGGTGCCCTAGCCCCAGCCCCACCCCCGCAGGCCTGGCGCGCGCTCGGGAGGGGCGGGGCGGGCCGGCCCGGCCTGGGCGCGCGGCGGGCGAAGTTCACGCGGGGACAGGGTTTCCTCCAGCCACTCGGCACATTCTTCGCTCTCCTCTTCCTGTAATTTTTGTAGCGCTCTAAGGTTTAATTTGTCGAAACCAGAGCCAGCGGCGGCGGACGCGGGGGTGGTCCCGGTTCCCTGTCCGCCGCTCTTTGTGGGAGCCCCGCCCATCCGGCCGGCGGGGGCGCGCCCGACCCCAGGGGCTCCTTGGTGGGACCGCGCTTTCTCCTGAAAGGAGTGCCCTGCCGGTTGCCCGTGGGTCTGCGCTGCCCTCTTCCCGTCTCAGCGCTCACCTGCGGGGGGCCGGATACAGGCACGTGGCACGTGCACAGGGGTGGGCGGCCTGAGCAGGCAGTCCGGGGGCCGCGGACCGCCCCCGCCGTCCTTAGACCCCCAAGGCAGCACTTCACATCGGGCGGGCGAGGACTTCGTAGTTGATTCATCTGTGGTTGGTTGTTTTTTAAACACAAAAGTGGAAACATTTTAATAGCTGGCAACCTTAATCTCCCAATTTGGTTTAAAGAATTGTATATTTCCTCTCTGAGCTCACGCGAACTTTTCAGTGGCACTTAACTCATCCACATTTGGGCAAGTCCTAAACCCGTATGCCTAGGCCGTTTCCTTGTTATCAAAAGTTTAGCCTTCTCATTTGTAAAGTAGTTCATAGGTGATTAAAAGACTGATTTTAAAACTGCAGCCTCCAAGATCGTAGACCTGAAAATCTGTTTTCTCTCGGTAAAATTGGTACTGAGCGTGTCGGAGGTCTGCAGGCGTCCAGGAGACCCGGGATCTCAGAAGAACCTTCATCTGCAAGGGCTGCCCCCGCGTTTCTGGTCCCATGCTGTAGCCGCCGCAAACCGCGTGGCAGGTGGTGGGTGTCAGGTGAAGGGAAGGCCATTTCTAGGCATCCTGAGTCAGAATTAAGGGTGTGTGGATCCAGATGGGGGGTGGGGTTAGTGTAAAGGTGTTGGTTCAGCTTGGGAACGTCACTGCAAGGGTGGGTGTGGCCGTGAAGAGGGGGGCCAAGCTGGGTTTGGAGCCAGGTGGACCCAGAGGACGGCTGCGGGGGCAGCGCTTGGGGGGCGTGGCTAGGGTTGAGGACCGCCTTAGTGGGGCGAGGCCCGTATAGGGCGGGGAACTTAATGACTGGAAAATCTTTCTGCAGCCAGTTTCATTGTGGCTTCCCACCCCGCAGCGCCGGGGGGGCGGGGTTCGCAAATTGTGGAGGGGCTGGCCGAGAGGCGGGGCTGGCCGTCGGGGGCGTGACCGGCTTGGCAGCGGGACTGGGGGCAGCTTCAGTCCGGGGATGGCTTCTGGGTTGGCTCGGCCCCGACCCTTCCAGGTCTGTGGGCCCTGAGCGGGCCCTTTGGCTACCTGCAGCGTGCTACGTCATTAGTACAGGGAGCCGGCCCCGCCCTCCGTGTGTGCAGAAACTCCAGGCCTCGCCTCCAGAGAAGATGCTGGCCTCCAGAGAGGATGCTAACCTCCAAATCTGGAGTGCACAGGTTCCTTCCGGGCCCTTGGAAATGCAGATTTCCAGGTCCCAGATGCTGAGCTTCAGCCGAACACTGCAGTTTAAGTGGTGCCCCAGGTGAAACTGATTTTGAACCAAGAGGCTGCCTGCCTCTTGCCGAGGCCACCTCCAGAAATGGAAGCCCATTCCTAGCCCCAGCTCCGATGTGCAGAGTATAAGTAACTGGTGTTCATATTGGAGACAAGCAGCCCACAGAAGGGAGTGGCCAGGCAGCTGGCTGCAGGGGGTGACCGAGGAGCCAAGCTACCCAGGGAAGACATGAACAGCAGTCCCTGACTCTGTGGTGGCTGTGGTTTGGTTAGTGGGCTTCCAAGTAGTGTTCTGGGGGGTCTCTGTAGGTAGTGGTTTAGGACATGCCAGGCCTTCTACCATCTACTTCACTAAGGACCCCCACTTCCGATAGCAATTTCATGGCACAGATGAATAGCAAAACCACTTTAGCCAAGAAGCCAGTTGGCAGCTTGCTCTGTAGCTCTGTGATCTGGGACACGTCTGCAGATCTCCCTGCCACTTGGTGATGTGCCCTCTGACCTGAAAGGCCTTCAGGAAACGAGCGTGTGTGTGTGTGTGTGTGTGTGTGTGTGTGTGTGTGTGTGTGTGTAAGTGTGTGTAAAACCCTGTGGGAAGTGCAGGGGTCAGCTTTGGGGGAACCTGGCCTGCTCTGGCTCTGCTCTGATCCTCTACCCCCATGCCTGACCAATGCACGCACAGCTGGGTGGCAGTATGGTCTCCCACTTCCATCCCCCAGTAGTCATCCTGGGGACATTTAGGTAATTGTTGATGTTATAGCACACACATGAGAAAACAAAGACTCGGATGTCTGTAACTCAGACTGCTTTTTGTTTGGTTGATCAGAACCTCCCAGCCCAGATTTTGGGGAGCTTGCTAAGACTGGCTTTGGGGAGTAGCAAGACAGGGAGCAGATTTTCTTGGAGGCTGAAGGGCTCTGATGTGAAAATGCGAGGACTTGGAAAAGGAAAGGCTCTTGGCCTGCTGGGAGGCAGACCTGCCCCCTGAACCCCCCAGGTCCTACATCTGGAAATTCCTGCTTGTAGTCCAGCATGGTGGGGCTCGGTGGGCCCCCAGCAGAATGGCCCATCAGGCCTTCTCGGCAGAGATGCCCCGAATACATTTCTACCTATTTGTCCCTGCAAAGAGTTGTTCTCAGAACTCCTCTGTGCCCTGTTTTCTCTCCGGTGCCAGGAAGCCAACACATCTTGCATGCTGCCCATCTCAGCAGCTCTGGGGGGCTGGCCAGAAAGGTGGGCGCTGTGCTATGCACAACCCTTCCCTCTGCAGACCCCCAGAGATGTTTCCAGTCAGCTGCCCTGTTTGGGATGGGTGGGGGCGGGAAGTAGAGTAAGATTGCATTCTCTCAACCATTTCTCCGTGAGCGTTTGGGCCAGGTTAATCTGAAATTTATCTTTACCTACTGAGTGAGAGGACTGGGGCAGGGTATTTAGGCCCCCACCCCCAATACAAACTCCATACATTTCCAGGCACACTGCTTGCAGGACACCTGGCAGGTGCTCCTGCTGCAGTGGCTTTGGGAAGGCAGACTGTCAGAGTGCAGGGGGAGTGACAGGGACCTCTTTCTCCCAAGCCAAAGCCAGGCTGGCCACTGGCCAGCCCTGTGTCTGGGGCCCATCTAGGCCGGCAGCTCCCGCCCCTCCTCCACTCAGCCCCAGGCTGTCCTTGGGCCTCGTTGTGAAACTCTTCAAACAGTGCAGAAATGTGTAGACAGATGTGAAGGCTTCCCCTCCCCCAGCTAACCACTTTTACCCAGCGTGGGTGTGACTCTTTCTAGACCCGTTAGTGGGTTGTGTCAATGCATGCACACGGGCATTTAGAAAACACGTATACAGGGTCCTGGCAAACACATTACCTCAGGCTGCTGCCCTGTGCGTTTGCTTAACAAGGCATCTCCTTGCTTCTTCCTAGCTGCCTGGTGCTCCAAGGTAGCCATGTAGCTACACCGTAACCGTAACTGTTTAGCCTGTCACCTGCTGGAAGGACAGCCACCTTGCCCTTCTCTTAAAAGCCATGTGGCACTGGACCCTGGCTTGTCCCAGTGCCAAGCAGCTGTCATTTTGGTAAGATTGAGGCCTGGCAGTGTGGACGGTAGGGTAGCATTTAAATCCACCTTAAAAGACACAATATGTTTTTAAAGGAAATAGACCTTTTTGGCCTCCTCACTGCTGAGGTTCCTGCTGTGTTGCTCCCCCCCCCCTTTTTTTTTAACTTCTCCCAGTTCTCCTTTTGCATGTGTGAGAGCATCATATTGAGAACATTTAACACACCACCAACGAAACCACTCTCTCATACCTCCTGATCTGCTTTCCCGCTAGCTTTCCTTGGCTGATCTGCGCCCCCACCGCACCTGGTGCCTTCTGTGTGGCCCTTTGTGAGGGCCACGTTTCATTCCCCCATGCCCCGAGACCTGCATTTTATAACTGACTTCCTACCGGTGAACTCGAGGTATCAGGGCGCCATTAAGATGGGTCCCATTTGTGCTTTCAGAAGGCAGTTAAAAGAATTTTTAAAATAAAAACTTCTACAACGATACACTCAGCTCTTACTGTGTATCTAATCTTTCCACACTCTTGCCAAGGGGCAGGCGTTGTTCTGTTTGCTTAGTTTATAGTAAGCCATTGACTCTTCAAAAGAACTCTAGCAAATAGACACCATTTCTTATTACTAGTTTTCAATTAAGGATTCCGAGGCTCAGATGGATTAAGAAATGTGCCCTTGGTCACAAGCAGATGAGGCAGGAGCTGGGGTTTGTGCCTGGGTTTGGGTATACCCACTGTGTCCTACTCGCACTCCTGTCGGTGACAGGTGAGCAAGGCCTCACGGTATTAGAAGCCTGCGTGTCCCCAGCACACTGCTTCCCCCACAGATTTTATTACAACTGAAATGTTAAGGGAATAGTATATTGACACCTGTATAATTTCCTCCTAGATTTGTTAATATTTTATCACATATTTTTATCCTTCTCTCCTTCCTTCTCTCTCTCTAAATATTATGTGTTCTCCCTTCTCCGCCTCCCCCCTCTCTTCAAATATTACGTATTATCTAATACACAGTCTATATTTGGTTTCCCTAATGATCCCCCAAATGACCCCTATAGGATCCAGGATCCAGTTAATCACGCGTTCATTGCCTTTAGTTGTGCTATCTCTTTAGTTTCCTTTCATCTAGAATAGTTCCTCCGTCTTTTGTGGCATTGGCATTTTGGGGACCCAGGCTAGTTGTCTTGTAGGACACCCCACGATCTGGATTGGTCTGATTGTTTTTTATGATTAGATTGAGTTTAATCACTTTTGGGTCAAAAACACGAGAGTTGGTATTGGACACTTTCACATGCCACAGCTGGGACACGTGATGTCAGGTTGTCCCGTTGCTGAGTCACGTGGTTAAGCGGGTGCCTGCCAGGCGTCTACACTATAAAGGGACGCTCGCCTCTGGGCAGTAAGTAACTCGTGGGGCGACACTCTGGGACGGTGGCTTTTTGGAGGGCCAGGTGCTGTGCTCGGCAGGTGTGGCGTCTGTTTTGTGTTCAACTTCCGTCTGGTCCCCCTGGCTGATTTCTGCTTCCTCTTCCACCTTCGTTGACTGGGCGAGTGCTGGGCTTTCCGGGTTCTGCTGCTGGAAGTCGTTTTCAAGTCAAAGGACAGCTCAGCTAGTCTTAGGTGTTCCTTCCACAAACAAACAAGATGCCCTAATGCTACTTTAGATGAGACTCTTTCCAGATAGCCAGCTCAGAAGGTGCTTATGGGCGTCTTCTTGGTCAGCCCAGCCAGACCCTGGCTCCATGGCCAGAGGTGACCTGTCTTCCAGGCCTGGGCGGGGTCTGCAGTTGCTGACACCCTTAAGGTCGTGGTGGGTCTCTACATGCTTTCCAGAAAAAAACAAATATTGATCTAAGCACACACAACTAAGCCTGTTTTTCCTCCCTTTCACAGCCCCAAACGGGAGTATTCTCTTGAGAAGTCAACTTCCTGTCAAGACGGTAATAAACTTCAGAGGGTTCTCTCTGGCTTGGCAGTTCAGAAGCAGCTGCCATGGTGGGATGGGGATGGGTGATGGGGACGGCCGTGCGACCCCCAGAGTGGGAGCATGGAGCTTGGGAGGCTCAGCCACTGCTCTGGGTCAATATAACGGAGACTCAAACATTAACTGTGTGCGCTGTTGGCAGTAATTTGACACGAGGCACTTAGTGTGGGACACTGAAATCCTCACCCAACCCAGAGCTCTGGCATTTGGGTACACATACACACATGCACACACATGCACATGCACACACACATGTACATGCGCACACCATACACATGTGCGCGTGCACACACATGCACGCACACACAAACATGCACACATAAATGCGGTATCTTGTTGATCGTTGTGACTGAACTGAGCACACAAGCTTGCAGTTTGGTTATGTAGACCCTATGGTTTCTGGGTTGCTTTTTCACTTTTATATCCACCCTCGCCCTCCCACCACCAGCAACTGTGGATCCACTGTGTGCAAGTCAGGCTTCTTGGAGGCACAGAGTTCCTGGGCTGAAACTAGGCCTTAGTAAGAGTCTGGTCTTCTGCCTGCCACTCCTGTCCAGTGCCTGGGCTCCCACTGCTCCGGCCCCCTCCTAACCCAGGTGGGGTCAAGGACATCACCATGTGCTGTTGGGCATTCTGTGCATGATGGGGGGCCGCCTTTTACTAACATCACTCTGTTCAAACAGAACAGAGGGCACACTTCACAGGTTTTCATTTTGGGGTGTGTCTGTGTTGGGATGGGGGTGGGGGTTCTGTTTATTGTTCACCTTTTTGAAGTTCAATACACAGAAACACTTGCTAACCAGGAACTTGGCCACACTCCATGGCCATTGGCCAGTCTGTCCCAAGGTGACCTGTTTGAAAACACGCTGAGGCCTGATGCCTCAGACTAAATGTGCCTGTGCTGCTGCCCCCGGGGCATGGCCTGTCTTCATGGGTGGGTGACTGTGGTTCCTGAGCACAGGGCATAGGCCTGCCCCCTTAGCCCCGGAGCACAGGGTGCATCGTGAAAGAGCTTTGCAAGACATAAGGCCTGAATAAAAATCACTCGCCAGAGAGCGCATGTCTCAGTGTCTCAGAATGAGGTGACTGTCACCTGTAAACACGGGCTGGTAAGGAGGGAGCTTGGGCCTGGGAGGGGGCAGAGTGGGCTCAGAGGCGCTCAGGGGGCTTCCTGGCCCCCACCCAGGGCCACTGAACCGACATGGAGGGGGTCGGTCTGCAGGATGATGGCTGGGCAGCCTGGCTGGTGGTCCAGGGTCCAGGATGGGGCCTCCTCATGCTGTTGGATTAAGTGGACCTGAGGCCATTTTCCTGCAGCCTTTTCACTTGTCTCTCTTTTTTATGATATAAATGTTCAGTTTTAAAAAAAGGATAAAGAGCTGGGTTTGGGGCTAGTGGTAGAAGCTAAAGTTCATGGCCGATGGAGAATAGACGGTTTTGCAAGGAGGTGTTGGGAAAGAGGAAACAGAAAAGGCGAACTTGAACCTCAGAGCTCAGCCCTTGAGGGGCGGAGCCGAGGCCCAGGGGCCCACGCCTGTCCTTGGCGCAGAGCGATGTTTTTCCTGAGCCCTTGGCTGGGCCATTTGCTCAAAACCATGTCTGGGATCAGGGGGAGGGTCTGGGAGCTTGGGGTTGGCACCATGGGTGCACCCCGGGCGCATCTTAGCAATAACAAGCCCCACAGCGTTTTCAAGAAGGAGGGGATGATACATGCGAATTAATTACAGAGTTGCCACTGATGCTAATTTAAGCTGCGTAACAAGTGATGGACAGTCTGGTTACTTAGCAGGCTCTGTGCTCCAGCCATCTGCTTCCCTGACTCACTGCCCACTGTCCTCCTTACCCCAGCAGTCCATGGTGGCTTCCTGGACCCCACCCCAGATCCCCTCCCACCAGGCATGGGCCCGTGGCAGGGCGCACAGGGACTGAGGCTGTGTAGGTGCCCTCCACACGGCCCCTGCACCCCATCCCCGAGGTCTCGCCCACTCCCTCTGGCTGCCTCACACTGTGGAAGGGTTTCCCTGTGCCTGTTCATCAGTTGTCATTTTTGTCTCCTAGCATAGGTGGCATGGTGGGTGGGGGCGGCCCCTCAGGGCAGCACTCGAGGACCCAACACAACACTGGCTCCTTGCAGCCCTGCATGCTATGTTTTCCTGTCTTTTCCAGCGTGCCTCTTTGTGTCTGCTTGCATGGCAGATCCTGTTTTCTAAAATTGCTGTCGCTTGGCCTGAGGCAGCAGGGGGTTCTCTGGGAGGGTCTGAGGGGCTTTGCAGGATGCCATCTTTTACCACAATAAAATGCAGTTTTAGCATTTTATGCCCTGCCCTCTATGTGGCGGGGTCCAGCGGGTGAGTGTCCCCTGTCGTAGGTGTCCCACTGCTGTGTGGGAGAGCACATAGGAAGGTGGCTGTCCTGAGTGGCTGTCAGGCCTTGGGTTTCTCAGGCTCTGATTTGAAGCGGCCCTTCCCAAAATAATGGGCTGGGCTTTTTATGTTAGCATTTTGCTTTGGACAGGTGCGTTGTTCTTACATTCCTTGACTTCAACCTTTGAAAAGCAGCAGCCTTTCCTTGATCCTGCTCATCTCCCGAAACTCTGAGCCGAGCATGCAGACCCCTTCCATGAACGTCCTGTTGCATGTTCAGCACCGTACAGCCTCAGAGGACAGAAATTTATGTGCACATGTGCACACGTGTGGTCATGTGTAAGTGTGTGTGTGTGTGTGTGCCCGAATAAGTGCGTACATGTGTGTGCCTGTATACATGTGTGTCGGTATAAGCGTGAGTGTGTGTATGTGTCATGGATAACTGTGTGCATGTGTGCATGCTTGTATACATACACGTGTGTATGTGTGTGTGTGCACGCGCATGTGGTTAGCCGCCTGCCAAAGCTCAGGACGATTGTTCCTTTGGCAGGCAGCCAGTCACGAGGCATCTGGCCAGGTGGCCGGGCTGTGGCAGGGACATTTGCTTCTGCTCAACCCCCGTGGGCTGTGTCCCCTGGAGGCCGATTACCTGCCAGAGACAGAGGAAGGCAGCAGTGCCTGTGTAGGCTGCACTGGTCGGCAGGGAGGAGCGGGGACCCCTGGAGCCAAGCAAGAGGGTGCACATTCCTGGTCCCCAGTGTGGCCCTTGTCTGGTCATCCTGCCCTGGACCTGGTCCAGCAGCCTGGTGTGGGACATGACAGGGGCTGGATGACAATATCAGGGCTGAGGTCTTGGCTGCCCAGCTGAGGGCTCAACCTGGTGCACTCTTACTTCTCCGCCCCCTCCTCCTCTTCTCACTCCTCCCCCTTCTCACTTTTCTCTCCTCCCCTTACTCTACTCTTCCTCCTCCCCTCCTTCCTCCCCCTCCTCTCCTTTCCTCCCCTTCCTCCTCCCCCTCACTTCTCCGCCCCTCCTCCTCTTCTCGCTCCTCCCCTCCTCCTCTCCGCCCCTCCTCCTCTCTCCTCCCCTCCTCTCCCTCCCCCTCCTCCTCTCT
>NW_017731967.1:464835-488280 GCF_001890085.2 Hipposideros armiger | reverse complement strand
CTCTCCCTTCCTCCCCCTCCGCCTCCTCTTCCTCCCCTCTTCTTCCTCCCCCCCCTCCTCCCCTTCCTCTCTCTCCCTTCTCCTCCCTCTTTCCTCTTCCTCCCACTGTCCTCTGCCTTGCACGCTGGGATCTAAGCACGGTCTTTAACCTGCCTCTAGGGGTTTCCAGCCCTCAGGACTAGCTGAGGGGGGCATGCTGGGGAGCAGGGCTGTGGGGGTGTGGAGGGCGATGCCTCCCCTTTGTGCTGTAGCCCTGGCTCAGCCTGGGAGCCCGGCAGGGGTGGCGCTGGCTTCATCCACTGGGGACACCCTGGCAGCCTCGGGCTGGCCTGCGGGGGTTGGGGGAGGCCTGCTGCTTGGCTGTTCCTGGTCAGTCAGCATCCTCCTACGAAGCAGGAGAGGTAAACAGTGAGTTGCCTTGGCAACCGCCTGAACTGGAGCTCAAAGTGCTTGTGGCAGAGAAGTTCTGTTGTCTCAAGTTTCTAGGATGGGGCTCTGTTTTCATTTTTTTTTTTTTTAATTAGCTGGAGTGACTAAGATACCAAAATGCCTGACCCAGTTCCTATAATTTCTTAATAAACATTTATAGTCCCTGTAGGAAGAACGTCTCTTCCTCTGATTCATTGACTTTTTATCTTAACGTGTGGTGAGGCCCTGGCGAGGCAGGACGGGGGCAGCACGAAAGGCCCCCACCGCCGACAGCTGGCACCAGGCGGGAGCGCTCGCCCGGGTCCAGGTCCCAAGCGCTGGTGTAAACACCATGTCAGCATCGGGTTGGCTTTGAAGTGGAGATCCATGGAAAACTGGGGGGAGACGCCTCTCTCATCTCAGGGTGTTGGGATCCTCATAACTGGAGCTTCCAGTAAATCTTTCTGAGCCCCAGCAGCGCTGCTCTCCTCATCTGATGCCAGATTGTCCTGGGAGGCCAAGGTGAAAACTAATTGCATACCTCATATCAGGTGATGCTTTGGTGTTGGCTGTTAAACTGTAACTGCTCACATAGGTCGCTAGGGCTGGATGTGCCCCCGGCCTCCTGCCTGCCCCATCTGTCCTGCCAGCCACCTCAGTGGGAGCACCCCAAGAGGAGTCCCGGCCAGGTGGGGCCCCCGGCAGCCACCTCGGTGCGTGTGTGTGTGTGTGTGTGTGTGTGTGTGTGACCTGCACATTCTCACACAGCGCTTGCCCTTCACTTGGGGTGTCCCTGGGCTGCCATGCTCTTGTCCACCTGTAAATTACCTGGTTCAGAATCACCTGCCCCCAGCCAGGAAGATCACGTAAGTGCACGAGGAAGCTGACGTGAAGTCGTTTTGTCTTCGGCGGTGCTGACCCGGTGACCCTGGCAGGCGGCTCTCCTTTCCTCCTCCCTGCAGAGCACAGCCAGGCCTGTGTCAGGGTCCTGTCTCCATCATGCGTGTGCAGGGCCACGCGGGCCCCTTCCCGCGACACAGGCGGGCTGACGACGTGCTGGGGGTACAGGACTGCCTCGTGGCCCGCCCTCCCGTAGCAGCACTGCTAACACCATTCGTGCACCTGCACGGACAGCGGGGCTCATGGGACAGCTGAGGGCAGCGTCCGCCACCCCAGCACTGAACAGACTGCCCAGATTTGTTGTGTGGATTTTGGGTGAGTCCCTGGTGTCACCTGCACCTCCCAGCTTTCCCAGGTTTCCCAGCAAGCACGGGGCCACCTCCAGTATGGGCTCCGAGCAACCTCCTTGTCATCCTGTCTCTCTTCAAAAGGGACTCCTTTCAAGGATGTATGCAGAATTTGATGTTTTTGTGAAGAATTTACTTGTCCTATAGTACTTGGCCTCACAGTACAGCCGCATGCCTCGTCCTGGTGGGAGCTTGACTCCACATATGTTATGCTTTGGTGACCTCCTGCAGGGGCCTCTCCATGTGTGGCTGTCATTAGAGAAGGCCTTTCTGTCAGGTTATGCAGCGTCATCAGAGACCAAATGGGATGAGGAGGACCCCTGGCGCTGAGTGGGGACAGATTGAGCCGGCTCCGGGTTCTCATCTGTGCAGCAGGTCGGGGCGTGCTGATCTCTGAGAGGAGAGCGTGTGCAGGGCACCCAGTATGAGGGGTGTGTGTGTGCGCGCGCGTGTGTGTGTGCGTGCGCATGCGTGTGGTGTGTGATGTGTATGTGCAGTGCAGTTATGTGTGGTGTGTGCGTTTGTGCGTCTAACCTGACAGAGCAGAATGTCACCCACTGTAATACTGCTCACTGGCACCCGGTGAACAGACATTTTTGCTGCCTTCTCTTTTGAAAAGAAACCGACTCCATAGAACGGCTCTTTGAAGCAGGTGTGACTCATGCCCCAGGGCCCTCCCAGAACCCCTGTGACAGCTGTGTGGGGTGAGCCCCCCAGGCAGTGTGGCCCCAGCTGTGTCTCAGCCTCTGCCCCAGAGTGGAGTCTGAAATGCCCATCTGGGGACCTGGGAGGATGAAGCAGCAGCCGGGCAGAAGCTGCTGCGGCGGGGCGGTTCCAGAGTCTTGTTGCTATGGAGACCCAGTGCCTGTGGCTGTGCTCAGACTGGGGGTGGTGAGCCTTATTTGTTACCATGCACCAGAGCCTCCTGGGGACCAGCCAGCTACACCTGACCAGTCTCTTTAAAGAGCAGGAGCAGCTGAAAGACCTGGTCCCCCATACAGTTCTGGAAGTGCCCGCCTCCCTGAGGTGGACACGGGTAGTGCCTCCCCATCCTCTCCTCTGGATGTCACTAGTCTGGGTGATCTCAGGGTGACAAGTGGCTGTGCGAGTCGTGCCGGTTGACTCCACCCAAATGGAAGGACTTTCTGAGTCCAGGTGTGCTCTGGGCGGGACTTCCGGAAGGCTGCGGTCTCTGGGGGCGGGTGCCTACCCATCAGGAAGCCATGACGGCTTTCCTGACAGTTCCCTCTTCACCCAACACCAGCAGAAACCCCGTTTGCAGGGCATCCTGCTCTGACCCCTCATGCGCCTCTGGTGTTAGAGCGTCTTATCCGCAGGCAGACCAGGAACCCCACTCACAAGTCTCACTGGCGATATGTATAATTTCCTGGGGCTTCTCTGGTTTCAGCACACATTCTGCATCTTCTTCGCAGGAGTGACCGCCTCCCTGAGCTTTGGGCCATCTGGGTTCCCCCTCTTCTCTTTTCTGGGGCAGCAGCTCTGTTTGCAGACAGCAGATGTCCGGGCTGGGAAGTGGGGCGGTGCCCTGAGCTGGCTGGTCAGCTGTCCAGCCCCCCATACCCCTTTTCTGCTAGCTGTCCGTCTCCGTGTTAGTGTGTTTGGCACCACGATGCTTCCTGTGTGATCTGAGGTGGAGATTTTGGATGAAGAGAAGAGCTGCGGGCATCTGTTCTGAGATGTCAACCTGGCACTGGCCGGCCTGCCTTTCTCTCCCCTGGCACCTGATTGTCCTAGAGGACGTTTGTGACTGTCCAGGCCTGTGAGGTGTCAAAGTCCTCCCCGGACTGGCCCCTTGCCGGACAGGAGGACACTGCGACCTGTGCTGCTCTGGGCCCTGCCCCTGTGGCCTCGAGCAGGGTTCCTCCCCTTTCTGCTCCGAGGGACTTGGGTGTGAGAGGCCCCTGTCCGCTCGACCCAGCCAGCTACATTGGGATGCCCTTCACAAGCCCTGGGGGACCGCCTTCAGGGTGCTCACCTATGTAGGGAAGGCAGGAGCCTGAGGGGCGGCCCAGCCTTTGTGGGGACCAAAGCGGGAAGGTGCTTCAGCCAGCAGGTGACCAGCAGGTTACCTGGGTGCTCTGGGCCCTGGTGGGGCCATGTGCCCACCTGTGCCAGCAGCACCCTTGGGCCACAGTAATGCAAGCTGGGTTTCATATGTTAGGGGACGATTTGCAACCACAGGAAATGACCCGGGGAAGTTTCCTTCTTAGCTGGCCAGCCCTGGGTCCTGGGCCTGCTCCCTGGGTTTGGGGTGTTCCCACTGTGGGACATGGAGCCTTGCAAAGGCTGGAGGCGGCCGGCCCAAGGACACTATGGACTCCTGGGCACAGAACTGGCGCCTCTTGGTCCAGGTTTTCGATTCGGCTGGGGAAGGAAGGCATGAGTGTGTGCCCTCCATCTCGCTCTGGGCCCCTGCCCAGCTCTGGCATCCCCCGCGGCATCGTGCTTTCATTCTAACATCCCTCCTGTGGAGAAATACCTTGCCACTGCCCTCTCCGCCCCCATTTCTCCTCTGGGTGTGCTTTTGTGTCAAGTGTGTTTGGTCCTCTCCTCCCAGGGAGACAGGGCCACGGAGCAGAGCACGAGGCCCCTGCCTGATGGGTAAATATTTGTTGCAGCACAGATGGCCGGCCCTGTGGAATGATTTTGGCCCTAGGGGATGCTCCCTGCTACGGTCTGAATGATTACGTCCCCCGGAATTGTTATGCCGCAACCCTGAGGCCCCATGTCATGGTATCAGGAGGTGATCAGGTCACAGGCCCTCATGGTGGGATTAGCGCTTTTAGGAAACAGGTTCCAGAGAACGCCCTCCCCCTTCCTCTATGTGAGGACATGGCGAGAAGGCTTGGCCATGAACCAGGAAGAGGCCCGCACCAGACCGGACCATGCTGGCGCCCTGATCTCCGACTTCCAGCCTCCGGAGCTATGAGAAGCAAATGTCTGTTTGTAATACACCCAGCGCCGTGGCACTTTGTCACAGCCTGAGCAGACTCAGCCCCAAACCCTTTTGGGCAAACACCCACCAACACTTCCCAGCGACCCAGAGTTAGCCCCTGGTGCTTGTGCTGCCCGGAGCCTGTCACACCAGCTGTAGAGGCAGGTCTCACGCCCTGCCCCCCACCATGCCTGTGCAGCTGGGGCACCCCCAGATCTGGCCCCATGGCAGCCTGCACCTGGAGGGCAGCCAGCAGCTGCTCTCACCCCACTTGCTCGCTCGGAGCAGGGCTGGGGGTTGTCAGCAGAGTGGTCAGAGTATCGTTGTCACTGCCTTCACCTGTGGTTTCAGGGCAGGACCCACTGAAAACGCGCCGTAGCTCAGACCCGTCCACGCATCCAGCTGGCAGGGGTGCCGGTGCGGGGGCCAGGGTTGCCGAAACCGAGGCTGTAACCAGCAGCAGCTTGGGTGCTTGCCACCCGTGACTGCTCTGTGCTCTGGCCTGTGCCTTCCCCTGTTTGGGTGGCCTGCTCTTTTCTGAGGCGTGTGTGGCCCCGTCCCTGTGTGCTGCTCTGGGCAGGGGAGGCCTGTGCCTCTCACTCAAACCCCACACCTACACCCCACTCCAGGCAGGTGGGCGCTCCCTCGTCCTTTGGGTGCCTTCTCAGAAAATGCTGGGGGTGGGGGCCGGTCTGGGGCTGAGTCACCACCATGAGCCCAGAGGCATGTGGCCAGGGGACACTTGGGGAAGGAGGAAGCACTTAGGTGAGTTTGGATTTGTGAAAGCCAGAGAGGCAAGCTGCCCCTGTGGCTGCCCTGTTCCCCTTACCAGTGACTAGTGGCACCTCCGTGTCTCCAGGTGGGTTGCACCCCACCTGCCTGGTGAGCCAGGTCCAAGGCTGTCGCCACTGTGACGCTGTGCTGGGTCTCCCACAGCCCGAGGCAGCTGTGCCAGGGCACTGTACCCACATCTGGGGGTGGAGGCCAGCCCCCCATCACAGGACTGCACACCAATGCTGGGTCTGTACTTCGTTCTGGCCTGGGGCATCGCTCAGCCATCCTGGTGAAAAGTCTGCAAGTGCTTTTAGCCCCATGAAAACATGTTTGCGCCACCCATTTACAATGGGCAGAACTCCTGGGAGCTTCAGCTACACCCCAGCCCTGCCCAGCTTGTGGCCTCTACTGCCTTGTGGGTTAAGTCTGTAGCAACTGGTGGGGAGTCAATGTGCTCTGATCTGGGTTCTGGAGGGAGGGTGTCAGAGGGCACCCATGGTGTCCCCGGAGCTCACATGGAGCTCACGTGTGCCTGCCCAGCCCCATCCTGGCAGATGTCCCCCACTGCCCAGCACCCCTCCAGACCCAGCCTGTCCCGATGGGGGCGCAGGCTTTTTCTGACACAGCACCAGCTCGATGGTCTTGGCTTTGCTTCTGGGGAGATCAGCCAAGTGTGGTGCCAGAAAGCACCCTCTTCCTTTCCTGAGCTCGCAGCCTCTCCCCGGGGCTGAGTTCCGCACACCCGGCCCTGCTGGTGCCGGCAGCCACCTCTTCTTCTTCCTCAGTTCCCGCCTGCACCCCTGGGGTCTCAGAGCCTGGGGGGGGGAGGGCTACCAGCTGCACCCCCACCACCCCAGCATCTACAGTGGGTGGGCCTCCCATGATGGGACACCCGCTTTGTCACAGTGGTTCACTTCTGTGCCGCCTTTTCTCTTTCAAAGTCATCAGCTTCAACTGGGAGAAGAAATGAAAACGGCACCTGGGCCTCAGAACCTTTGTTTCTAGATACTCAATCGTCAGGGCTCACCCCTCACCCACCACTCTGCGCCCCCAGTGCCGTCCGGAGTGGGGGTCAGCAGCCAGGCTGCTGAGGTCAGGGAGGTGCAGCCTGGGATGGTGGGTTGGGTGGGCCAGCAGGGGACAGGGCAGCCTGGGGGGCCCAGCACAGCAGGGCTCAGGGTGGGACTCTCAGGTCCACACCCACTGGCCCTCAGGTGGCTCAGGTCTGTGACAGGGCACCCAGCCCAGTAGGTAGGAATATTTGAGGGCTCGAGAAACTAAGGTTGTTGGGCAAGGAGTTGGGGGTTGGACATCCTCCCAGCATCAGAAGGCGACCACCCGGAGCTCTGCCAGCGGCACCAAGGCGTCTGTGGCCGGAATGGAACCGCCTGGGAGACCAGGGTGACTGGCTTCTGTGCTGAGACTGCGGCACTGACCGGTGGTTGGGGAAGTGCCACTCCTGGTGCCTGTGGGAGGGGGGTGGGGAAGGGGGTCTTTGCAAATCTGTGAGCCAGGTTCATGAAGGGCCGGGGGTGGGCTGTGGAGGGCGTGCGGGCAGAGAGGAGCTGCCCTGGTCATGGCGCAGGGATGTGGCACAGGCTGGGTAGCAAAGGGCACGTCAGAGGAGACCCTCAGGAGGCAGGTCTGCGGATGGGACAGGGTGTTGCCATGGCGATGAGAGATGGGGCAGCGTGTGGAGATCCAGGGGGGTCATGCTGCTCCTGACAGGTGGTGGGAAGAGAAGGCCTATGGTGGCCCTTTACCTGCGGGGTCTGGATCGGGGGTGGGCACCGAGGCGTGCAGAGGACAGACAGAGCAGCGTCACGTGGGAGAGCAAGGGAAGGAGAAGACAGAAATGGGTGTTGGTGGCTGGGCCTGAAGGCGTCCATCCTGCCCTCCCGTGTCCCCGGCCTGTGGGCTCCGTGGCTGCGTGCAGGCTCCTGTGGCTCCTTTGGTAGGACACTCTGGACGGCATAGCCCTGGGTTACGTGACAAGGAAAGGTGTGTTTCGAAAGACAGGTTGTGTCTCCTGCTTGAGGATTTCTGGCCCGGCCACCCCCCCAGCACCTGCCTCCACCATGGCAGCTTTTTCCTCTCTGGGCATCTACTGTCAGTTTCTGAAGACAAGGCCCAGACCCCAGGTCTTCCTGCTGGCGGAGGAAGTGGACACGCACAGCACGTGGTGGGAAGGGAGCGTGCCGCTCACCCTGGTCAGGATGACCACGGGAGGGGTCGCGTCTGGAGAAGAGGACACAGCAGAAGCAAGGCGGTCCTGCTACTTGTTAATTTGGTTCTGTGCTCAAGTGACAGCAGAGCCCAGGGCTCCGGCTGCGTCAGCCCAGCCTTAGTATTTTCTGGGAGGAAAAATGCCATGCGTGGCACATGTGTGCACACATTTTTATGGGAAATGATACACTAACTACAAATGTAAAAAAGCTTAACAAGGAGATTAAATGGCACCCGCTTTACCCCGCAGAGAACACTGATGCTTGGCCCTGTTCTCAGCTTCAGTGAACCCTGAGTCCCCAACACACAGCCTGGGACGCCCTCCTGGTGCCCATGGTATGGTCGGCTGTGACTGCAGACGCGCAGCCTCTGCTCGGGGCACTGACAGCTGTGGATTCACAGGCCCAGGGCTTGGGCGCAGGGTGCAGCCCCAGTCACTACCTTTGGTTTCTGCCTGGTCCAGGGCCTGTAATGGGGACCTGGCATCCTCTCCAGTACCAGGTGCAGACGTGGGGTGGGGTGCTGCACCCTCTGCAGGCCTGCCCCCCACAGGTGTTCTCTGTCGCCTGACTTTGGAGGGTCACATCTGCGACTGTAAACCATCTGGGGGAACCCTGGGCCCCGTGAAAATGCCACTCCGTGCTTTCCAGTGACCCATCTGTGCGTATCCTGACTTAGGCACTGTTTTCCCGGAGTCGGGATGGACCAACAGCAGCTGTCCCACCCACTGGCCTGGCCCATGTGCGAAGCGTGGGTCCTGCCCGGCTGCAGTGGGAGTAGCCCTCTCCTGGGGTGAATGCAGCTGGTCACGGTGGGGGGGCAGGGGGCAGGGGGCAGGGGTCGAGCGCGTGCTTGCCTTGTGCCTGGTCCTGGACCTTTCTCTGGGCCCCAGCCAGGGACCTGGTTCTCCCCTCAAGCCAGGCTCCCTGGGACCTGTGTGTCCACGTCCCCACTGTGACCTGGGTGAATGGGTTTCATTTCTTTTACGTCACACCCTGGAGGACACACTTTAGAGAAACCAATTCAGTGTGTCAGGCGGCCTCTGGCCTGACTTCAAAACGTGCACAGGTGGCTCTGGTCTGGGTACAGACCCAGGGCGCAGAACCCAGGCCAGCGCCTGCTGACCAGTGCTTTGGGGGCTAAGCAGTTTTGAATGGGTAAGGGACCCTCCTTTTAGTGGCTTTTCTGTAGGAAGATGGTAGTCACCACGATAGCATTCTGCCTGTGTGTATTTTAATGTGAAACTTGGGCTCGTCCCATACGAGTCACTTAATGTCCTGTGTTTTCCCCCTTTGACGTGCAGTTGTGCTCACATCTCCATGGTGCCAAGTGGCTTTGTGACCTGGCCTGTCATGGCCGCCCATTGCGTCCTCACATGTTCCTCACTGGTGTCCCAACCACGCCCTGCGGTCGGGCAGCTGTCGTGTCACCACCAGGGACTCGCTCTCCTGGAACAGCCTGTGACTGACTGACGGCCATCAGGGTTGGCCCATCCCCGAGACGTCCCAGCACGCCTGGGGGGCAGCCAGGCAGAGTGCATATAGGGGCAGCGTGCCTTCAGGAAAGAGAGTCAGCCGGCGCGCCCAGCAGCGCAGGGGAACACCCAGGCCTGACCCTGGCAGGGACGGTGTTATCCCAGTGAGCCCGGGTCGCTGGTGGAGTAGGGTTTACGTAACACAGGCCTCAGCCCTGGTCTTTACTCCAAGACCCTCAGACTCCCCTTTGTGCACCCCACTTCCGGACCCTCCGGGCTGGAGGATGTGTGGCCCGGCCTCAGACTCTGGCCTGGATCAGCTCGTCCAGGGTGTGAGTTCCTGTCACAGCAGCGCCCGGCCTGGGAAGGCGGCTGCGGGAGCTTTTCCATCGTTGGGGCTCAGGCCACACCCAGGGGTCTCCAGTCCCCTCAGCTCTGGTGTCTGCAGGGGCCCTCTGCACCCCCAAAGGATGAGGACGTTTAAAGGCAGCCAGCCGTGGACTCCGATTCCGCCCCTGCAGCTAGCTGCCCTGGCCCCCGGCGTCTTCGGCCATGCTCTGAATGCACAGATCTGGTGGCCAAGAGGGCCGGCTGGAGGTGCCAGTGCGGCTGAGGGCAGCCCCGCAGTAGAATGTCCTTCTGGGCCCAGCAGCGAGAGAGGCCCAGTCAGACCCCAGCTGTGCCCGGTCCAGTGGGGGCTGGGTGAGGCCGCTTCAGCTGCTGTTGAGATGAGCGCACCTGTGTGGCGGTGTCACTCGGTGTGGCTCCCGCTCCTGGCCCCAGGCTGGCCCTGTGGAAGCGCCTCTGGGTGCCTGGTCTGTCCTGGGAACAGGGCTCCGTCCTCAGAGCCGAGGCCTCTGCGCAGCCGCTGTGTTTGCTAGCCCTTGTGCTTTAGTAAACTGCTGTCCTAACTCCTGACGTCACACGGCCAAACTGGGTGCTCTTGGAGTGAATGGGGGACTTTGTGTCCATGTACCGGGCTGTGGACATGAAGATAGAACCCCAAGACCACTGGGCAGTGGGACCCCCCCACTCCAGGCAGCTACTTGGGGTCCTGAGGGGAGGGCAGCTCCCTGACCACGGGACTGTCTGTTTAGCCCTGTGCAGCCGCCCCCCTCAGGCTGATCAGGAGTCAAACTCCCTCCCTGGGACCTGGAGCCCTGGGCCTTGCCTCTCAGCCACACCTCACTGTGGTCAGGGCCTGTGCCGCCTGCTGGGGGCTCTGGTGGCACCCCCTCTGATCATGTGGGTGGGCCTTCCTGAGGAGGGGCTCCCTGAGGGTGCTGGCAGGGGCACTGGGCAGGGAGCTGGCTTGGGGTGGCTCCACTGTGTGCTGGCTGTGTCACCTGGCATGTCACAGGCCGTCCTTGGGCCTGATTTCCTGGTCTGTCACTGAGGCCGTTTTACTTGATCCTGTTAAAAGGCGAGTGTCTGTGGAAC
The DNA here is from genome assembly GCF_001890085.2 of Hipposideros armiger. Lineage (NCBI taxonomy): Eukaryota > Metazoa > Chordata > Mammalia > Chiroptera > Hipposideridae > Hipposideros > Hipposideros armiger. Next base: position 477,755 of record NW_017731967.1, on the reverse strand, counting down.
CAGAGCAAAGGCTTGTAGCCCTGGTTACAGAGCTTGGCGACTGGGGGTTTTACAGCCCCTGACACCCGCCCTGCCCGGCCAGGAAAGGGAGTGGAGACCAGGCCAGGGCCTGGGGAACCCTTCCCTAACCTAAGCTGTAGGTGCTCTTCCTGCCCTGGAGGCAGCTCCAAGAGAAGCAGCAGGAAGTCCCCGTGGCAGGGGGAGCCCTGGGAGGGTCTCAGGCTGGTAGAGGGCCCCTGCCATCTGGCCTGCCCACCCCCAGTCCCGGCAGAGTTTGGGCTGCTTTCCAGATTTGTTTTCATTTTCAATTCCCTTTATTGCTCAAACCACCTCAGGGCCGCAGAAAACAAACCGTTATCCTCAGCTGACCTCAGATTCCTGGCCTCAATTGTTTTGCCTTTTGCTAATTTTAGCTCCTGATCATCCACCCTTATCCTCCCCCCAAAGGGAGACACAGACCCAGAATAGCTGCCCGGAAAGGGGGCTGCGGTGTTTGTGGCCAGAGTTCCCACAGTGAGTGATCGGGCAGGGGAGGGTGCAGCTCCCTGGGGCTGGCCTCCCCCACCACGAGCTGGGCAGGCCTCAGGGGACAGACGGGACCCACCCCTCCCCCCACCAGCCTCGCTCACTGAGGACCCTGCTCCCACAGGGCGTCGACATGCAGAAGAGGAAAGGGACTCTTCTTCGAGTCTGTTTCTCCTTTTAAACAGAAACCAGGCTGCATCTGGGATGAACACCCCCGCGGCCCTGCCGGGCTCACAGACCCCTGGGAATTGGGAACTCCTCAGAGCTCCCAGACTCCAGGACCAAGCGGACATGCGCACTCTGGGGTCAGACGTGGCACTTGACCGCAGGGAGGCCTAGGAGACAGTGGCAGGCTGGAGGTCCCAGGCCAAGCCCCATCCCCGTCCAGCCATGGGCGCCAGTGCAAGGCCTGCGTAGACGAACTGGGGTGGCGAGTCCAGGGTGCTGGGCCCAGGCTGCAGGCCAGACCCTGCCTATGGGTGAACAGGCAGAGGAGCGGCCCAGCGAACCCCAACCTGGGGAGCCAGAGAGGAATGAAGCCCAGCTGCCAGTGGCCTTGGGCTGGGCACCCTATTCTGTACAGTGAGACCTCTGTTGGGGAAGACAGACAGACGCCTGGGTTGAGAGGAGCACGTAATGAACCCATGTATCCCCAGCATCCCCTGTCCCCCACCCTGGATGATGTTCAGGGAAATCCTGACACCATATCATTTTAACCATAAACATTTCTGCACTCACATTTTTAAATGACAGCCCAATGTGTCTAATGCTAGAGTAATACTAATTAAATGTGGACTAAAGAAAGCCAAAGCCTGAGATCACCACAGAGGACGCCTTAGAATTGAGCAGTGGTCCCAGCTCACTGTCCCTGGACCTCATGTCGGAACTGGGTTGTAGGTAGAGGGCATCCAGGAAACAGCTATTCCGTCAGTGTGGAATGTTCTGGACACAGATATTTAGGAAATCAAAAGCAACGACAACAAAAGCAATCATAAGTGCTCCTGTCCTCTGGCACAGGGGACATGGTGAGGGTGGGGACAGGGAGGAAAAGACAGCTGCTGTCCCCACACACCTGGGATGCCGACAGGGCCCACACCTTCCCACGGCCTCTGAAGAGGGTGACAAGGAAAGGAAAGTGACTCTCTGAAGAAAGGCTTGGCTGCTGGAATGTCATGCCCGTCCGTTTTGTAAATTACTTAAACATTTTATTAGCGTAACCCATGTAGCCTAAGGCCCAAGTCATCCTGCACGTGTTACTGTGAAGAACAGGTGACTTGGCTGCTCCCGTCCCCTCTCCCGAGGCAGCTGCTGTCAGCATCCTCAGCCGGCTCTGGGGGGTCACCGGGCTGTGTCAGCTGCAGGCCCCTGGTGGCCCTTCCTGTGTTTCAGTTGTAGGCCCTTACCTGTTGACTCCCCACAATGGCCGATGAGAAGTGAGCTCCCTGTCACGCCACCCTTACTATTTGGGTTAGGTCAGCATTCAGTATTTAGAGATGATCAGGGCTAAATAAATGCTAGTTGTGGGTGACAGGTTTCTTCTCTTCCTTAGAATTAATAGTTGCCTTTCTTGCTTGGTTTTCTTCACACTGTTGTCACTGACTTATCCCTGTGCCCCCCAGCCATGTGGCTGTTTGCTTGGTGGGGCCTGCACAGTGTCAGCCACCTGGGGGCCTCCTCTCCACCTCTGATGGTCCCCTCAGACTGTTCCCCCCCCCAATGGGGGTCGCTGTTGTCCTGAGACCCCTCCCACCATTCAGGCCGCATTTCATTTTACCTGTGCCTCTGCTTTTGGTGGATCCTAGAAGTGGGCAGGAGGCCAATTTTGATGAGCCTTATGTGTCGGGGAGTGTTGTGCTCCTCATCTGACACTTGATTCATGTTGAGTGGCTGTCGAGTCACAGGTGTCGGGGTTTGGAAGGCTGCCCTGTGCGGTCCTGGACCTCTGGTGTTGCTGCTCAAAAGGGGAGCCGTCCTGACCCCTGCCCGCATGGACCCGACACGTGCTCCTCTCTGGCACTTCTGGGCTGGAGTCTCTATCCCAGAGTTTGGAGGCGCCCAGCCCTGCAGCCGGCCCTGAGGTACAGCCGCGAATGCCCAGGTCTCCTGGGGCCTGTTCTTGCATGCGCTCTGGGAAATGGCCCCCCTTCCAGGTCCTCAGGGGGTCCTTTTCCCTGGAGTTGGAACTGTTGGGCTGATCCCTCCATTTTCTTTCCTTTTCCCTCCTGTCATCCATTTATTTGTTGCCTTGCTCTGTTTTCTGTGAGAATTTCTCAAGGCTCCCTTCAAGCCTGAGATGGAGATTTGCGGCTCTGCCGAATCCCCCCTGCTGTGCCTTCCCTTTCAGATGCAGGTTTCTGGATCCTTTTTAAGGAGCATCCTGTTCTGCTTCACCTATGCTGGGTCTCAGGGCTGAGATGACTGACAGCTCTGGAAGCTTCCTTCTTCCGTGTCACGTGGCCTCTGTACTCTCTGGGTTGCCTCTTGCCACTCGCTGGTCTGGACCTCCCGCCTGCCCGCCCACGTCCCAGGCTCTTCTCACATGTCTGAGGATCCTTGGGGTCTGGGATGCTGTTCGGGTCAGGAGCCAGTTGGGGTCCTTGTCAGGGGGTGTCACCCTGGCTGCCGCACCCAGAGAGCCGGGTGGGGAGAGAGCTGTGGCAGCACTGAGCAGGAAGCTGCCCTGCCCTGAGCCATATCTGGGGTGCCCAGCCCAGGGCCCCCATTTCCATTGACCTGCTCAGAGAGTAAACTCATCTTGGGGGGCAGGCACGAGAAAGGCAGGCGGTCGCTGTGAGGCGGGGAGGAGACTGGGAAGTCTGCTGCTGCTGTCACTAACTCGGGTGCCCTTCTGTCAGCCCCTGTATCCCCACTGCCAGGGGTTCCTGGGCCATCGGGGGTGCATGCTGCGCAGGCACTGGGGGTCGCTTCCGTTGCTCTCTCTGCCATTTTTCTAATTCCCAGCTTCCAAATTACTATTATTATTCCCTTTCCTTTGTCCCTTAAAGTCTCCTTTCTTTCAGTTTAGAGGGATCTGGGGACAGTAAGGTGATGACCTGCCATCCATATCCAGCGTCCCTGTTGGGCTTTAGGGCCAGTGCAGGGAGTTCTGGGAGAGATGAGAGGAGGAGATGAGGACATCCCCTTGTCAGCAGGGGCTTCCCGTCCCATCGCAGGCTCCCTCCGCTGTCATGGGCTGCATTGTCTGGCTGGGGAGTCAGCCAGTGGCCTTTTATTCTTGTCCAATGATGTGATCCAGGAATTCCAGCCAAAGTAACATGGAGCCATGTTCTCGAAGCAACCGAAGGCAGCTTGTGAAAAGACAGGAGCAGGGAAAGGAGGGGGTTGAAACCTAAGGCTGGCGGGTGTCGGTTTCTTTTTCTCCGGTTTCAGGCCCCAGCGTGGAGAGCCCAGGGCTGGTGTAGCAGCTCCCGGATGCCACCAGAGACCAAGGCGCCTCTTCCTTGGGTGTAGTCATTGTTGGCGTGTGGACGGAGCCATGCTTGCCACCCCATGATCGCATGACTGCTGCTGCTCATGCAACGTTGGAACATACTCCAGGCAGGAAGAAGGGCGAGGGCTAAGGGCAGCAGGAGTATGGCCCTCTCCATTCTGAAAACGCACCCAGTGGCTTATCCCGAAGTCTTTGGCCAGAATCAGGTCACAAAGCCAATCCTAGCTGCAAGGGAGCCGGGAAGAGAGCCTTCCTACCTGGTGTGTTGCTGCTGCAAACTGCAGTCGTGTTCTCTGGAAAAAGAAGACATGGATAATGGGCACTTAGCTGTCACGGCCACAGTCCCCAAGCAGCTCCCATGCATTTGTCCTCCAGGTGGGCAGTCACTGATCAGGCAAGTGTCAAGTTGGCAAAGGTGACCACTGCATGAGCCAGTGTTCCCAAAGCATCTGAGGAACCTCAGAAATCACTTACCTTTCTCCAGTATTTACTTGTTTCCCAACACATGAGGCTGTATTAGACGTTTGCCTTGTATAAGAAGTGTTGATTTATGACTCAGCAGTAAGCTACATGGTTACTGCTGTAGTGATCACAAAATGTAAGTGAAATGGATTTTCTGTAATTCATTATCTGAAAGATAGTCGTCATCTCTCCTTAGGCTGTGACAGTTTCTCAGACATTCTTTGTTTTGCATGATCTTGACGGGTAGTTTTGAAGGGTAATGGCCAGGTATTTTGTAGACTGCCCCTCAATTTGCATTTGTCTGGTGTTTTTATTGTAATTAGACTGGGTGAAGCGCCCTTCTCGTCACATCATATCAGTGGAAGAATGACATCCAGGTGACTTACCACTGATACTTATTTGTTGCTCAAATGTTCTAGCTTTGGCCTGGAACTCCATGAGGTTGACTATTGTGTCCCTTTGACATGCCCCCATTGTTTTGTTTTTTTGCACACTTATTTTCTGGCATTACAAGATGCTTCAGGTTCATCTTATATTTTTCCTGCTCTCATCCTATGATGAGCCAGTCTTCCAAGGGTCCCCATTTCCTTTTATTGGAAAATGGTATTTAGAAACCAAGATCTGGGTGTGGAGTGTGCTGCTGGGTTGTTGCTGCTTCGAGCCCCTCCCAGGAGACACAGCCAGGGCGCATGTCTGTGCCCCAGCCCACTGAAACACACATAACTTTCCGTTTGTGTGCACACTGAACTAAGCATGACTCACGTGACGTCTCAGACTCTGGGGCAGCCCCACAGGAAGGACTCACTGTTGGTCTGTAACCTCCCTCTCTGACGGTGACAGTGGCTCCCACCATCCACCACGCTCTAACTCAGCGGTTCTCAACCTTCCTAATGCTGCGACCCTTTAATACAGTTCCTCATGTTGTGGTGACCCCCCAACCATAAAATTATTTTCGTTGCTACTCTATAACTGTAATTTTGCTACTGTTATGAATCATAATGTAAATATCTTTTTGTTTTCTGATGGTCTTAGGCGACCCCTGTGAAAGGGTCGTTCGACCCCCAAAGGGGTCGCGCGACCCCCAGGTTGAGAACCGCTGCTCTAACTGGTGCTTCATCCCTAGCATACAGGTGAAGCGGTTTTGGAATTGTTTCCCCGCCCTCTTCGTGGGAATTGAAACAGTTGCTTTGGTCTGTAGTCTTACAGTTTCCAGTCAAAACACCATTTTCCCAAGTCACTTAGGTCATCTCTTTTTCCCTGTCCCCTTGCCAGATGCCATGTCATACATTTGTAATACAGTCAGTCTATCGTCACAGTCTACATTCCATCCTGGGGTCCCCCAAGCTCCTTTACATGTTAAAAACTTGCACACGTCAGAGTGCACTCTCAATGTGCAGTTTATATGGGTTTTGACGTACGCAGACCATTTTGTATCCACAACCCCAGTACCAGGCACAGTGGCTCTGTCACCCTAAAAATACCCTTGTGTGACTCCCCAATGCCCCAACCTGTACCACCCCCGATGCATTTTGTGTCCTTACAGTTTTGCCTTTGTCAGAATGTCACACAGTACATAGACTTTGGGGTCTAGCTTCTTTAACTTAGCAAAGTGCATTTAAGATTCATCGATCCTTCCTTTTTGTCACCAAAGTGTATTCCATTGTGTGGATTCGCACCCCGCAATTTGTTTATCCATTCACCTGTAGAAAGTGCTTGCTTCCGGTTTTTGCTGGTTACAAATGAGGCTGCTATAAACATCTGGTTCATTTGGTGAATGTGTAGGACTGGGATTGCTGGGCCGTATGTGCGTCTGTGTTTCACTATTTATAAGAAACTGCTGAACTGTTGTAAAATGACTGTATCGCGTCACAATCTCACCAGCAGTGAACAAGAGTTCCAGGTGCTCCACCAACACTTAGCATTGTCAGGTTTCTTGGATTTTAGCCATTCTCATAAGTGTATAGTACCATCTCGTTGCTTCACTTTGCATTTCCTTAGCGACAAAAGATACTGAACATCTTTCACATCGTTTTCTGCCATCTGTACATCTTTGGTGGAGTTTAGAGCCTTCGTTTGTTATAAAATGGGGTGTTTGTTTATTGCTGAGATTTCAGAGTTTGTTATGTACTATGGATGCGAGTTGCCTTCACTTTTGATGAACCTGAATGAAGAACATTTTAATCAAGTGACTCAGCCTGGATCTTTAATTGTGGATTGCAAACTCATGCCTTGCCTTGCCTTGGTGTTTGAGGAAATCTCTGAGAATGCCGACTGAAATGTCCTCCCTGGACTGCCAGCAGCTGTCGGGGCCGTGTGTGCAGCAGACCACAGGTCCCCAGAACGGGACTGTTGACGGCTCGCTGGCTCCTGAAGCAGAGGACTGACTGCTCCCCTATGAAACTGCAAAGGGAAGAGGGATCAAGGGCTGGGAAGACGTGGCCATTCCACTCGGCTCAGGGAAAGTGCTCCTGACATCTCTTTGGGGGAAGTTAGTAATGTCACCATCAGAACAGAGGGAAAAGAAATTGAGATGTCTGTTCTCTGGGCTGGGCTCCCATGAGGCCACTCAGAGCACTGACCACCTGGATAGAGCAGGACACTTGCATGTAGAAGTCAAGGATTGGAAGCTTTGGCGGTGGGAGCCCATATACTCTTCCTGTGTGTCCCTCCGGGAGAAATGAGGGGTGTGTCTGGGTGGCTGGCAGAAACCATTGGTATTTTGTTATTGCTGTTTCAAAAGGGACCTTGGGAACGGAAATTTTCAAATGTGTTTTGTAACCCTTAGCAAAAGGGGGGGGGGAACACCTTCATGAAATTCCTAGTATGTGGTCCTTTTGACCTTCCAGGCACATGCACCCACACGTGTAAATTAGTGCTGTTTTCTCATCAGAGGCCAGCAGTGCTGGGCTCTGTGGAAGCAGGCCCAGTTCGTAAGCTGGAGTTTGGGTGAGACTATTATTATGTTGTAATAGAGTTTTGTAATATCTCTATATGTATACGTGTACACACAACTCAGTGAGACAGTGTATTGCATTCTTTCGGAACGTAAAAAACCGTTGGGTTGAAAAGCGTAGGAATGCTGAAAGAATACTGTCGTATGATCCCGTCTCCCAAGGTCACAGCCGTGTTTCCTTCCTGCAGCCCGAGCCCCACAGCACATGCCCTTCCCATGTGCATGGGGACAGTGGGGCTCATCCCCCAGTGGTCTGTTTGCTTGGTGGGCTCCTGTGAATGGGGCTGCTTAGAAGTGGGTCCCTGTCTGTGGTTTAAGAGGACATTAGAGAGAGACAGCCGGGACACCTCCACATTCACTCTCCCCTTGACCACCCGCTTCACCTAACACATGAAGCCTGGTTCTAGTGACTTTTCGCGGGGGGGGGGGGCGTTAAACCAAGGGGCACCAAGTCCCCCACATCCTACCTTGGGTCCTGCAGGCTGGAGGGCAGGGTACAGGACAGCAGAATTGTCAAGGAAGATGACATTCGGCCCTGGGGCTTCTGGTGGGGGGTGGGGGCATGCAGAGTGGGACCTGCTTTTCTTCCTGGCTGGCATCCCCAGGGTCAGCTACCTTAGAGGCGGAGAAAGGCATAGGGACAGGGTGGAGGAGGAGGGAGGGGCTAGGAGACACCGTGGGCAGTCCCTGGGCAGGCCAGTGATGGGGAAGGGGCTGGCCTTTGTCCCCTGAGCCTCGAGGCCCCCTGGAGTGCCCATCTTTCTACACAGCAGTGTGGATTTCTTCACGTGGAGGGAGGGTTGGGTGCTGAGCCGGTGTGTAGCTGGGATGTACCTGAACTGAGAGGCAAGCCTTCAGCTCACAGCTGCAGCAGCTTGTTCTCTACAGGCAGATTTTTTGGGACAAAATAGTTTTCCCAGAATGCAGCGGGCATAAATTGCTCCAAGCGGCCAAGGCGAGCCGGATGCCGGGAGCTGTTCCTCCCAGCTTTTCCACTGTCTAGAAAAGGCCGGCCAGTGACTGACTTTTTTTTGTTTGCATCAGCTTCCTTCAAAAACCAAAGACATCTTAGAACTATAGTAAAAGGACTTACACATTGTAACTCTGATTTATTTGCTTTATGAAGCCAACTGTGAAAAGGAGATTGTTTTGCTGTGTTCTGTTTGCAACCTCATGACATTTTGTACTGAGAGAGATGGTGTGCTATAGGTTCTCAGGCCTGCTAGGTTCTCCCACCTGCTAGGTGCACCTGGAGCCGGCCTGGCTGGGTGCTGGGCCCTGCAGTCACCTCTTAGCTGCACTGTCCTGAGTGCGCTGCCTCAGGGCACTCGGCCATTCCCAAATGCAGGGCCTCCAAAAAGCCTTTCAGAGCCTTCCAGCTCCCTCCCTGAGTCAGGTGTGAGCACAGGCACTGGTGACTGCCCACGGAGGCCCCTGGAGCAGAAGGGTCTAGTGCAGCCTGACCGGGCTGGGGAGCTGGAGGCCCCAGGCTGCCAAGTGGGAGACCTGACGGTCCGTGTGTCGAGGAGGGGGGAACATGCTGGGCCTCAGCGCCCTGGTCCGTGAGATGGGCCCTCTGCCTGGGTGGTTCCTCTTCTGCCCCCACCTTCTGGGACGCTCATGGCCGAGGTCGTGAAAAGCAGTTCTAACTCCACCATGGGGAGGGGCTGTGAGAATGTCACCCCTCTAGGTGGCATCTAGACTCAAGTCCAGCCATTTTGGGCGAGTGACCTTGGCGAGGTCACTTTGCCTTTCCCGCTTCAGTCCCCTTATCTTTCTCACTTCTGTCTCTCAGGGTAGGTGGAGCCACGTGAGCCTGGCCTGGCAGATTAAAAGCTGCACACCTGTGAGGCCTGGATGTGTGCTGTGGTCACACCTGCCTCCAGAGCCCTGGAGCCAGGGCTGGGGCTGGGGCCCTCCCTGCTGGCAAGGCCTACCCAGAAGGCAGAGGGGAGGGGACAGGAGTGAGGAAATGAAGCTGGGGGCGGGGAGCACAGGAAGGGGAAGTGGGACCGAGTGGTTGCCACAGGCTCTGCCGAGAGGGGCCTCTCCCTCAGTTGCCCACAGAGCCCCCGGTGCGGGGCCTGGGTGCAGGGGGCTGGCGGTGCACATGGCAGGTGGCAGCAGGAAGGGAACCCAACCGTTGGCTCTGTTCCCAGTGTCCCTGGCCAACCTTGAAGACTTGTTTTTTGGGGAAGGGATGGTGTGGGCAGCCCAGGTTGGCTAAGGGCTTGTCCTTGTCGTGGAGCAGTGGCTTCCCCGCGAGTCCCTGCGGACTTCCCCGCGTGGCCGCCAGGGACTGGTGCACCCCAGCTGAAGGCTGGACGGACTGGCGAAGTTGCCAGGGGAGGGGAGGAAGGGCCTGCAGCCAGCGCCTTCCCGTCCTCCCGTCCCATCTTTTATGACAGGAGCGTGATTCAGGAGCCCAAAGGGGCCTCAAACACAAAATTACACCCCTGGGCCCTCCCTCTGCCGTTCAAATTCTTCACCATTGTCTTTTAAATTGGGCAAGGCTTGTCAACCTGTTTATCAGGAAGTGCCCTCCAGCAAACCGATTGGGGGCTTTTGAGCCCAGGCTTCCTGCCCTGGGAACACCTCCTAGAAAGGTAGCTTGGCCTTGACCGCTATTTTCGTTTGTCCGACAGCTGGGGAGCCCCCGCCCTTCCTCTTCTGGAGAAAGTCATTTAAGGGGAGCTGCGGGGCAGGATTATGCAAGAGGCTCCTGGTCTGAATGGACCTGGCGGGGAACTCTGTGTCCTTCCCTTACTACCTGCTTTTCACTTTGCATTATTTGTGGCTAGTATTTCCTAGTTTGCTGCGGATGTTGGTTTTTATTTTTTGTTTGAATAGGTAAATACACTTGTGTGTTTCAAAATCCAGGCGGTTTAAGTATTTTTCCAATGAAAGCTCTCCCAACACCCCCTTGTCCTCCACGGACCTGTGAAGTGCCTGTTCCTGAACCCTCACCACCCTGACAGGTAAAAAGTAGGATGTCCTGGGGTTGAGTTGGCATTTGTCGTCTGTCGGACATCTTTTCAGAGGTTGGGGGATCCTTTGCATTTCCTGTAATCTGTCCATTACCGTCTTGGTCTGTTTTTCTGTTGGGTGTTGGTTTTTCCTTTTCATTTCTGTGAGCTCTTCCTATATTGGCGATTAACCCTTTGTAATATGAGCTGCAAATATTTTTTTTCTCAGTCATTTATCTTTTGCCGTGGCTTCTGGCCCCGTCCATGGCGAAACATTTTATGCTTTTGCAGTCAAATGCATCAGCCTGTTTATGATTTCCAACTTTGATTCTCAGGAAGAACCTGACTATCCGAATATTGTAAAGAGGAAAGTTCTCCTGTTTTCTCCCAGGTCTTGGTTTCGTTTTCATATTTGACCCGCTTCCCAGTGCCTGTGGGTCTAGTTCTGACATTTCTGCTCTGCCCCGCAGGCCAGCCATCAGCTGCTTTCTGCGCCAATGTGTTGAATCTTTGGTGGTCCAGTCCCTTCCCCCCACAACTTTCTTTTTCAGAGTGTTTCTGGCTGTTTCTATGTATTTTTCTGGATGAATTTTAGGATCAAGTGGTCCTATTCCAAAACAAAGCAAAGCAACAACAAAAACGCCACCTTTAAAAATACTCTTGCACCCATTGTAGAAACCCAAAGGCACAAACATCGGAGGAAGGTGGATTTTCTTGTTTAAACGGCGCCCCCAGGCTGTGCGTAGCAGTCTCCAGCCAGGTGCCGCCTCCCTTCATGTCCTGCCAGCTCGGGCTTGTGCAAGAGTGGAAAGGAGGGTGTGCTCAGTGCCGCTCGCGCACCCACAGCAGCAACGCTAACCCAGGGTGCGCTGGGGCCGGGCCTGGGCCCAGGTGAGCACCACCTGGTGTGGGGCTTGAGTGTGCCCCAGTGGTTCCCACCTCTATGGTGTGCCTCCGGCTAGTGCACGCATGCACGCACCAGGAGCCCCGCTGGTGATAACAGTATCTCATATGAGCATGTGTGTTCTCCCGTTAGCCCTCACAAGCCACTAGGAGGGACAGGAGATGACCACCTCTGAGGCCATCAGCAGGCGTAGGGGCGCGGGGGTGGGGTGGGTAGGTGCTGCCTACTGCAGACGCAGCGTCCTTGCAGAAAGCCAAATCCTGTGGCAAGAGGGGTCCCCACTGCCTGGCAGCTCTCCCCCTGAGCCTCACCTGGAGATGGTGAGAGGCTGGGCAGCTGTGTGTCAGCCCCTGGGAGTCTACAAACCGCTGGTAGTTTTAGTTACTGGTACAGCAGCCAAATGACCTCCTAGAGAAAGTAGGCAAGTTCCCTCCCACCAGAGGACAGGCCTTTCTGAGGACCCTGAGGATGCTGTGGGCCCCGACTCCCCTGCAGGCTGGCAGGTGTACTGCCCCAGAGGGAAGGGTGAGCAGGACCCCCTGGAGTGGAAACTGCGGCAGTCCTGGGGTTGGGGGCCCTGTGCTGGTGGTGGCCACGGCGCAGGGCTGTGTATTGATGACAGACAGCTGGTGGTGAGTGCCCAGGGCTGGGGCGCCAGGCCTGCGAGCCCGGGAGAAGCTGTGGAAGCCTCTCCCTGTGCTTCCCTCTGACTCTGATGAGCCCCGTCACTCACAGCACCAGACACGCCCATGTGGGTTCCTTGTGCTCTCTGAGATCTGGTCATGTGATCCTGGGCACCCAGCCCTATTAAGCTGATGAACCCATCTGCTGTTTTCTCTTGAGGCCCCCTGGGCAGAGATGCACCCACCCCCCTTTATCTCTTCCACAGAGGGGAGCTCACCAGGCTGCCCAGAACCCTGGCCACTGCAGCGCCCTGGGCTGAGAAGCGCCCCAGGAGGTGGAGAACCACCTAGCCTGCAGACAGTTCTAGCCTGGGCTCAGGGACAGCCGCTGGGGAGACAGCAAAAAACAACCCCCGAGACTGCCCATCAGAGGCTGACACACAGGAGCCACAAAGGTGGTTTGCGCAGGTGCTGTGGGAGCCAGGAGGGACCCACTCAACAGTGGGGGCTGCCAGTCTGGCAGGGCTGGATGGAGCAATTGAGATAACCAGGAGCACGCCCTTTGGACTGGAGCAGGGAGCAGAGCCGGATGGGGCTCTCCATGGCTCAGGTTTGAGAAAGCACCTGTGCACTTGGTAGACCCACTGCACCTGCACGTGTGGCCGTGGGGTGGGGGACTGGTGCAGGTGCAGGGGCCGGGTGGGTGCTGAGAGGGGCTGGGGGTAGGAGAGCCCCTGAGCTCCCAGCCCCCTGCCTGCGGCTTGGGCAAGAGAGCCATGGGACTCACTGTTCCCTGATAAGATGAGGCAATCACTCTCTGCAGGCTGGCTGTGGCGCCAGGGACATTTATGTAACCCCGCCCGCCCCATGCCCTCACTCACCGCCACCAGGTCCCCCACCTCCTGCCCCACTCCGCACTCCCCCCTCCCCACAGTGCACACCCTGCCCCTCTTTTCCCCAACTACCCTGTCACTGTGCCCCCTGCCGTGCAGCTCCCCCCTGCTGCCACTCCCACCTCACCCCTGAGCAGGGCTCT
>NW_017731967.1:450338-458475 GCF_001890085.2 Hipposideros armiger | reverse complement strand
GGGGGGGGGGTGCCAGACTGCGGAGGAGCAGGCCTGGGGTCTTGGAGCGTGCCCCGGGGTCGCGTGGGTGGCCAGCTGGCCCACAGGGGAGACGGTGAGCTGCACCGCGATTGACGCTGTGCCCTGTCGCCCGCAGGTGAGAGGCCCTTCGCCTGCAGCTGGCAGGACTGCAGCAAGAAGTTCGCGCGCTCAGACGAGCTTGCGCGGCACTACCGCACACACACGGGCGAGAAGAAGTTCAGCTGCCCCATCTGCGACAAGCGCTTCATGCGTAGCGACCATCTGACCAAGCACGCACGTCGCCATGCCAACTTCCACCCCGGCATGCTGCAGCGGCGCGGCGGCGGCTCGCGCACCGGCTCGCTCAGCGACTACAGCCGCTCAGACGCCAGCAGCCCCACCATCAGCCCTGCCAGCTCGCCCTGAGCTTCCCCTGCTCGCCCCCACAGCAGCACAGCCCCCCCCTCCACGCCCTTCCCTGTCCTGTGGGCCCCAGGCCCGGGCTCCCCATCGTCCCCACTACAGCCATGAGCTCTCACTTCTCCTGACCCCGCATCTTTTCCTTTCATAACAGGAAAGAAGAGAGAGAACTTTGCCGTCCACAACAACCCCCCCGACCCCCAATTTTCTTCACCTCAGGTGTCAAACTCAATTTGTAAAAAAACAACAAAAAAATTCAAAAAACACCATCCACAAATTGCACAATAGACACACCCAGGACGGTGAGGTTCAGCGGTGTCACCCCCTTTCTCAGGGATGGACATGGTCCAGGAGGTCAGTGCGGACACCCTCCCTGCCGCCTTACTCTGTACATAGATTTGCACTCTGGAGCTTTCTGCTGGGTTCGGGACACACTGGGACAAAGCAGGGGAAGCAGTGCAGGCGGACGTCGGCGTCCAGCTGGCAGGCCAGTCCGTTGGTCAGTTGGGAGTGGACACGGTCACTGACCCTTGTCTTTCGGGGGCCTGCACGTCCTTGCTGCCACCGCCCAGCCTCCAGCCCCTGCTCCGGCGGCCGGCTGGGGTCAGGACGCAGACGGGTCTGAGGGGATGCCTTAAGACGAGCGAGGAAGCGGAGCCAGCCCCCGGAGGACCGCCTGGCTGCCCCTGCCACCAGGAGCCCGGATTGGGAGACCACTGCACCATCGACACGCGATGTGACAGTGCCCAGGTCACACTCGCTGGCCCTCGTCCCCCCTTTCCTGCCCCCAGGTACGTGCCCATACAGAGATGCCTGCCATTGTGTCCCTGCAGAAGGCACCGGGGACCTTTCACTAGTATACCATGTCCTCTGGAGCAGAGCCCAGGAGTTCTAGTCTTCAACAGAGATGTCCCAAAGTGTCACCGAGGCATCCAGTTCCCTTTTCTCTGCCACTGGTCCTGCTATCTGCTATCAGGACACCTTTGTTTGAACTGGTGGGTAGAGGTGTTGGGCCACCTTGCCAGAGGCTCCGTGTGTGACGGGGCGTGTGGCCGTCCCTTGCAGAGACTGATCCATGGCAGGAGACTGAAACATGGTGACTGGAACTTTCCAGGAGTGGTGAAGTGGGTGTTAGGGGACATTCTGTCAGAGAATGCGCGTTCCGTCTCCTCCCCAGGGAGCACCAGACCCCCTGTGCCCCAGCTCAGAATGAGCACACCTCCAGCCCTGCGTCCCTACCCAGCCCACACCCTGCCTGAGGCGTCTGCTGGAGAGGAGGAAGAGAGAGCAGGCATTTCTCCCCAGCCCCGGCCTGCGCTGGCTTGGGGTCCAAGTCCTGGCAGGTCAGTCAGGCCAGGCTCCTGCACGCTCCCTGTCTGCAGACAACGGGGGTGTCCTCCCAGCACTGCTGCCCAGGCACCACCCTTCCCTTCCCCAGAGAGTTGGTGCCTGTAAATACAAGCCCCCAGTACTGTGTGTGTGCGCGTGTGTGTGTGTGTACGTACGTACGTGTGTGTGTTGGGGCGGACTTGAGTATCTGCCGAGAGTTCTGCCCATTTTGATGAGGGATGGCCCGTGGGACCTCAGAGGGCCGTCGATGGCCTTCCTGGGCCCAGAGTGCCTTGGTGTGGCCACCCTGCTCCCACCCCACCCTCTCACAGTGTGAGGTGCAGCCCTCAACCCCAGCAACCCAGGCCTGGCTGGTGCTCACATCGCGGCCCATGGCTGCTGCTTCGGGCCAGCTCCAGAGTGGACGGGCGCCCTCTGTCCGTAGCAACTACCAGGGTGGCATCCTGCCGTATGTAACACCCTGGGTGTCCGTATCTAACTACTGTGTGTCAGCTGGGATTGGCCAGTGCTTGGTAGTGGCTCCTGAGTAGCGTGATAAGTACCAAGTTTGGCCGCAGTGATGTTTTGGCTGTGGGTGGTCCCCGCCCTGGTCGGGGTGCAGAGCTGGCCCCCCTGGCCGCCGGGCTCCGCTCGGGCTGCATGACGGCCCTTCCTGTGTTGGATCCGGAGAGAGTGGACTGTGTCGTGGGGGCCTGGACAGAAGGGCGCCCCGGTGCTGGGGGTGCCCAGCTCCAGTGTGAGGCTAAGAAAGCCACACTGAATACATGTCATGTCTCAGGAACTCACATTCCAGGTTTAGGAATTTTATTCCAAAGTCCTTTGGTGTGCTTACCGTCCAGGGGTTCCCCGGAGGCAGGGACGGTCGCACAATGCCGTCCCCTGGAGGAGCCCGGAGGCGTTGGGACGGAGGGTTTCTCTCCCAGTCTGTCTGCACATAGGAAGGGGAAGGACTCTAAACCCAGTCATCTTGGAATAAGAGAAGAGCTGGTTTGTTTTTGAGGCGGGNTAGGCTACGGAGCTCCTCCCTTCAGGGTTCTGGAATCAGGGGTCAGGTTTCCCTTCCCAGAAAGCCAGTGTCACTTCTGAGCTAGATCGAGCCCTCTCCTGTGGCAGACCTTTGATTCTGTTGCTGTCTCCTTGTCACATGCCCTGGGGGCTGTTCCCTCCAGCAGGCTGACTGTCTGTAGGGCTCGGACCTGCTGGCCCCCACCCGACTTCGAGTGCACTGCTCTCATCTCTCAGCCCAGCCACACCACCCTGGGGTCAGTCCTAGAGGCACGGGGCAGCTGCAGGTACCTGAGACCTTTTCGGGCCAGGAGGTCAAGACTGTTTTCACAATAACATTGTTTGTCCTCCTTCTGTGAGAAGAACACAGCAGGATGTCCCCGGGGCTGCATGATGTGTCTGACGCATCCCTTTGACAGCTATGGGAATAAAGCGTGCTTCAGTTTACGTTTTTTTCTTCAGCTCTAATGTCTACACAGTGAACATCGATGCACATGAGCCCCACTAACAGAAGCTCCTTGGGTCTCTCACTACGAGTCTGACGAGTGCTGTCCCCTTGCCCGGGCCGCCTTTCCCCCACCTGTTCTTTTTGATTATCCTGGGTGCCACCTGAACGTCACCACTCAGAGGCCAGCCCGGCCAGACCCCGGTGCTGCTCCGTGCCAGCATGAATCATAACTTCTAATTGTTTTCTCCGCCTATCTGTGGACCAGTGCATTGGCCGTCTCCCCTCCTGGGACAGGCTGACAGAGGTGGAGAGAATGGAGCAGGGAGGGCCCTGTCTGTCTGTGTCACAACCATGGCCCCAGGGCCAGTCATCAGGTTCGTGCTCAAGTGTTGAGCTGCTGATGACTGCACGAGCCGAGAGCTGTGTGCTGGCCCCGTGGTGACACTGGGCTTTCCCCATCTCCCTCTCCAGGCGGCCTGGCACCAGCACCCCATCCTGTGGGGTGTTGTGGTTCTCTGCAGCCCGCCATCACGTAATACCCACCTCCTATGCCTCCCAGAGGTGCAGGCAGAGGGACCAAGAAAAGCATAAGCCCCCAGCAAGGGCCTAGGGCTTATTAGGGCGAGGGTGAGTCTGAATTTTGGTCGTTCCTCCTCTGCCTGCCCCAGCCCCAAATCTCAGCAGACGTAGTTGGCGAGAGTACTGGATAAGAGCACCACTAGCTAGCATTTCAGGAGTAAGCATGTGGGGAGGGCCAGGCAGTGTGTGCAGCCCCCTGTGGACCCCACTGTGAGGCTGGGCAGTGTAGTCCTTTCCTGGGGCTGTCACAACAAATGACCACAAACTGGGTGGCTTAAAACAACAGAAATGTCCTCTCACTGTTGGGAGAGTAAGCGGTCTGTAATCAGGGTGTCGGCAGTTAGGTGCTTTGGAAGGTTCTGAGGGGGAGTCCATTCCATGCGTCTTTCCTGGCTTCTGGTGGTTACCCACAATCCTTAGGGTCCCTGGGCTTGAACACATCACTGCAGTCTGTCATCACATGGTTGTCCCTTCTCTGTGTCCTTTCCCCTTCTCTCTAAGGACACTTGTGGTCTCATCTCAAGGGCCTTACCTTAGTTATATCTGTAAAGATCCATTGGCCAAATAAAGACACATTCAGAGGTTTGAAGGGTCAGGACTGGGACACGCCTCTTGGGGGCCCACTGTTGACCCCACTGCAGGTACCGAGAGGCTTGTCTGAGGCCACGCCGTCACCCACTGTGTGGCACAGTCTGAGCCTCATCTGTCGGACTTTGACACCCCCAAGCTTTTTAACTCAGCACCTGGTCACACGAAATGAAACTGTTCTTTTTTTTTTTTTAAAGGTTTTATTGGGGAAGGGGAACAGCCAAGTTGTTGTCCTTCAATCTTAGTTGTGGAGGGCGCAGCTAGCTCAGCTCCAAGTCCAGTTGCCATCAGGCCACCCGTCAGCAGCTTGCGGCATCTTAGCTCAAGGTGCTGTGTTCAATCTTAGTTGCGGGTGGGCATAGCCCACCATCCCATGCGGGAGTTAAACCAGAAACCTTGTTGTTAGGAGCATGTGGTCTCATCAGCTGAGCCATCCTGCCACCTGTTGGCAGCTCAGCGGCAGCTCAGCTCGGGCGCAGCTCACCAGCCCATGTGGGAATTGAACCTGCGACCCTGTTGCCAAACTCACACTCCTAACCAACTGAGCCACTCGGCCAGCCCAGAAACTGTTCTTTTTTAATGCTGGGTCTTTCATCTAATAACAGAGTGTGCTGTGACTCTCCTTAGGGTGGCGTTAGCCTGCCACATTTCTCAAACGTTTTTGTTGACAAACTTCCCCCCCACCCCCAGACCAATGAGCAATGTATTCAACTCTAACATTTCTTGGACATGGCTTGGGAATGTCAGGCTAGATATTTAAAGAATTACATTTAAACATCCCTTTTTATTGTTACCAAAAAAATAAATGTATATGATTTTTTAAAAGACACATAACAGAATAGCTTACAACACACACACAAAAGCCTCTTCACCGTCCAGCCTCACCCCCCAGAGACCACCAGTCCCTGATTTTTGTTGTCTCGGTGGATACTGCCATAAACAAACTATATGATTTTACTGCTGTTTCTTGATTTATCCAAGTTAGATTTTTATCTATTACCTTCCTGCCGTGAAATTTAAGGATTTACCTTATCCCTGGCGCTTCCCTCAACCTCCTCCTGAATTGATGGACATATTACTTAAATTCTCTTGTTGATGACCCTTTAACCTCTTTAGTGGTTGCCTTTGCACGCGTGTGTTCCTCCTTTCCCCTTAGATCAGCGGTTCTCAACCTGTGGGTCGTGACCCCTTTGGGGGTCGAACGACCCTTTCACAGGGGTCGCCGGGGTACTCGTATGTGGGCGTATCTGCATGTGGGCCTGGAGACGGATAGAGGAGCGGTGTCTCGGTTCCTAAGACCATCAAAAATATGTGTTTTCCGATGGTCTTAGGCGACCCCTGTGAAAGGTTGAGAACCGCTGCCTTAGATCCATGCTGTCTTCTGGGGCTATGAGTCAGTTGTATGGGCTTTGTAAGATCGATTCTAAACGCTGGCAACTAGTGGTAGACTCATGTGACCAGGGCTATGTTGATTCCTTCCTGGTGCCAGGGCCTCTGCCGACATTCCAGTCCCTTCTCCCTCCTCATGGGGTCCTTGTGAGGGACAAATAACATACGAAAGAACAGAGCTGGGCTCAGAGCTCTCCTCTGATTTCTTGGAAGTGTGGCATTTTAGTTTGCTTCAGTAGAGAGCAGAGTTTTCTTGCACGTCTTCTGTTTTTCCTGGAGTTTCTCATTGCCTTCCCTTACACCCCCCCCCCCCTTTTCCCTAGTATGTGCCTTCACTGTGTCCTGAAGTTTATTCAGCTTCTTGATCATACTGTCTGGTCCATGGGACTTGCTTTCTTCTTGGAGCCCTGCCCTCTGCTCCACTGTGTCCCTCCCCGCCCCCCCCCTTCACTCTTGCCCTGAGACACCCCTTCGTTGTTCACTCACTTCCCTGTCTTGTCAGTTTTTTCTCATTTTTGCTGGAGTGTGAGGTGAACTGTTGCTCTGTCATCTAGCATCCAGTGTGACTTAGGACAAATCTGGGGTCTGTCCCAGCCTTTTCCCCCCATGGTTTTTCCCATCGCGGTGACATTTTGTAATCTCTTTTTACCCAGTGAGTGATCTGACGTTGAAGAAATTCTCAAAGCAAGAGCCTTTTACTCAGTACCCCGCCTACCTCTGTTAGTTTGCTGTCTCCTTCTATTTTTACTCTGCCAGACACTGTTTTATTGTTTCTTTGGTAATTTCCTCTCCTCCATTTTATCTACTAGTTTACTGTGCCTCCTGTTAGTTGCACCCCCTGGATTGATCCCCAGTGACTCTGAACTTGTACCTCCTACTGTTTTTAACTATCAGATGCATTTGGGAAACTGTGGTTTGCTCACCTGTTTCATTTTGAGTCGTCCCCCCCACTCCCTTCACCCAAAACATAAAATCACTAGGACAGCAAATACACACAGCCCCCCACTCCAGTGCCGCCAAAAGAGAAAGAACACTGTGACATTCACGTCTTTTCTAGAGCTGTTTTTCTGTTCTGTTTTTCTGGGATATTTCCTTGAGTGTATTTCCAGCTTTTCTATGGAATTTTTGTGAGGGCAATGTTACTCTCCATTTCCGAACACTATTTTTTGTTCTCTGAACTTCCTTTTTATGGTATCCTGTTTGCTTTATGCATGAAATTTTGTCTGCAGTTTCTCCGAGAATGCTAATTAGAATTTTTAGGTGAACGTTCTCTTCTGTTTCCTGGCTTCCTTCTTTTTCCTCCGGAGTCCGTGGTTTTGTGGCTCTTGGCCCTTCGCTTTCATGCTGCTGGTTTTCCTTGGCCATCTGGCCATCCTTGGGTGTCTGTTTATATTTAAGGTTGATGGGCTCATTAGGGGTGGGTGGCGTGGATTTCCTCTGCTGGGCACAGGTGGGCCAGCTTCAAGGACTGGCTGTCTGGAGTGGGGTGGGAGGGAGGAGACAGGGCAGGAAGGAAAGGTGGCTGCGTGGCTATTGCGTCCTGGGGTGCCAGAGCCCCCCTGCTGGTTCTCCTGAGCACTTGGTGTTGTGGCTCAGAGTTAGCCTGGGTAAATGCAGGCCTGTCCCTTGTTCTGACCAAGGGATGGGAGGGAGGGGGCGGGGTCCTGACCCTAGCTGACCTTTGTCACCTCCCTCTCGCTGGGTGTTCTGGGCAGCCGGCCTAGTCTATCCCCACGCTTGCGTCTGCAGGATCCTGCTCTGCTGGCAGTTGCCATTTGGCCACGTTGGGACTTCTCTGTGGGAAAGAGCTGCAAACTCTAGTTGGAGCCTTTCGAGGTGAACCAGGCAGGCCTCTTGGTCACAGGCTCTCAGGCCCTGAAAATTGCCGGATCTGATCCCCTCATGTTACAGACAAGGCGGCTGAGGAAGGTCCGGATGGCAGCAGGGTGCTCTAGCTTGGTCTCCAGGCCCTGCAGGGGTGCGGGTTTCTGGAGGGCAGCTCCCGTGGGGCCAGCATGGGGCCAGGCATGCGAGCCTTCTGTGGGCCCTCCACCCTCTTCTCCTGGCTCCCAATCTTAGAGCCACATGGCATGCCTGTGCTCCCCACAGGTCAGGGATGGCTGGCCCTGCACGGTTGTTGGGTGGCATGCTTTGACGTGTGCTTAGGTGTCCATAGCTAGGGGCCTCGGGCGCTGTCGCCATAGCACCCGAGATGCTGCCGTTTTATGGGGGGGGGGGATGTCTGCTTCCATCCTGGGTGTGGACTGGAGGGCACTGGCGTGCACTGTGCGCTGATGGGTTTGTCACACACCGCCGGTGATAGGGCCTGGATGCAGAGGGCGCTGCGAGGGGGGGGGG
>NW_017731967.1:433152-447448 GCF_001890085.2 Hipposideros armiger | reverse complement strand
GGGGGTGGGGGTGGGGGAAACTGGGCTTTTGCTGTTTCCAAAGAGAGCACTTAATTTAATTTTTCCTCTAAATGACCCAGGGCTGTTCCGTCTGATAGATGGAAGGGTAACATTGCCTTAAAACAGAAATATGCAGGTGTTGGCTATTTTTGGCAAATGAGTGTGTCTTCATTCCCAAAGCCGCCTGGTCTGGCAGGGAGTGGGGGGGGGGGCCTGCTCCTGTGACTTAGGCACTGGGAGGGCGTTGCCGCCCAGCACCCCTGAGCACTGGGCCTGGGGCTCCGGACTGTCCATCTGGGGCTAAAATGTATCTCCCTTGAAGGGCGGGGAATATCTGTGACTCAGGCCGGGTTCACATGGGCTGTTACTAGCATCTCATCATCATGAAACGTGGCGTGTGTGGTGGCAGGGGGGCGGGCCAGGAAAGCCAGCCTCACTGAGGCCCCCACGGGGAAACCCCCTCTGAAACAGCCTGCATTTTCTTCTAAGATGTACATTGTCTTCCCAGCCTGGGTTTAGTTCAGGCTCTTTCCTTTTTCTGGTTTATGGCCATGCTTGCCGGCTGCAGTGTGACCGAGGAACCCATAGGACTCCTAGAAATCAGAGTGAAAATTCAAACCTTCACTTTTTGGCGGACCCCAGTTCCTGCAGGTCACGGGGGCAGAGAGCTCAAAATGAAGGTTCCCCAAGTGGAGGAAGAATCCCCCTCCAAAAAGGCCTCAAAGTGACCCTGGACTCGACCATTTAGGGGGGCTGATGTGCAGCTCATGTCCCACATGGGAACCCCCCTTTGTGTCAGCCATATTAGGGGAGCAGCTATGGGCTCCCCGTATGCCTACCGAATCCTACAGCCGTCGGGAAGGACAGACGGACAAGCCCCTTCCACAAAGGGCCCCAGGGCCTTTCTGGCTGGATCCTAGGGAGGAGCGTGGTCTGGAGGTGGCCTTGCTGCCGCCTGCCACACCCACACCCACACCCACTGCAGCAGAGGTGCAGGACCCTCCTTTATTCAGAGGCCACACATCCAGGCAGGTGCAGGATTCACTAGGGTGCAACTTCCAGGTGCAAACATCTGGGGTCCCAGACTTCACCCTGCGGCGCTGGGTCACAGCTCAGACCAATGAAGGGTAATTTAGAGGTAGGGACAGACAGCCGGGCCACAGGTGGCCCCCCCCCCCGCCTGCTCTTGGGGACATGCAGAGAGGGCTGGTGGCTTCCTGAGATCCCAAGTGAGATGTGGCAGAGGAGGGGTCTCTACTTAAGCCTTTTGCCGCCCAGCCCAGTGTCTGTGTAAGACCGGGCCTCCTTTCTTGCCAGAAGCAGGTGCTACGGTCAGCTGCCCAGGGTCCTAGCACTCCCTAGGGACTCTAGTTTGGATCTCAGCAAGCAGGGGTGCCACCTAAGAGGAAGACATGATCTGAGCAATACACCCCCTTGTTTCTTGGCCTAGTTTGGCTGTTTACAAGGCTACCTTATTATTGTGACTTCTGACAGGCATCACCAGTTTTTTTTATAACCCACTTAAAAAAAGTCGCTCAGAGACAGTGCTGGAAGATTAAAAGGGGCAGAGGAATGGGTACATCACAGCCAGTTTGAAATGCAGTGTGGGTCACCCACATCTTTTGCTGTCCAAAGGGTCCATGTACGACTCCGGTGACCACATTTTCCAAAGTGAGTGCCGCGGTTGTGGGCTGACGCTTGTTGAATTCAGGATCTCCCTGGGAAGAGCCATGTCCTGTGACTGGTTTCCTGATTTGGAGGCCAGCTTTCAAAGGTTTGCCCCAGACACATTCCAGAGAATTCTCTACCAGAATTTGGATGCATAATCCAGCTTACAACTGATAAATGCCTGGGCATCGTTTAGGGAGAGGCCCTTTCCCCAGCCACTGCTCCGTTAGAAGAGTGGGATGTGGCGGGAGGTGTGACCCCGGGCCCATGAGAGAAGAGGGGGCACTCAGTTCCTGTTGATGCCCCCAGCTGGGCATTATGGCCACCTGGCCCCGCCCAGCCTCTGCCCTTCTCATGCAGCTTTAAAACTTTACTACTTTCATTTAAAGAACAGGATGGGACAGAAGTGGTGTCTCTGCCGAGCACATCACACCTTGGGGTGGGCGGCGGGGGGACACAGGAAGCCTGGGGAGCAGGGGTGTGCTGCCACATGGCAGCGTGGTCCCAGGGCTTGGGGGTGTCCTCCTAGTGACACGGGGACAGCACATGCTCATTTGCAAACCAAGGATGCAAGCCTGATGCCTGCAGGGTGAAGGCTGGCCCTCCCGCCCGGCTCTGCTTGGCTGGTGGGATCTGTCCCCATGTGAAGGGTGGGGGCCACCTCCCAGCGTGGCTTGGACACCTGAGGGGAGTGGCATCTATTCCTGGGTCAGGGTGCCTGTCTCTGGCTGGGAGACCTCTCCCGGGCCTCACCCTGAAGAGCCCCCATGTGCCAAGTGCCGAGGACCCCCACGGGGGAGTGTGTCCTGAGCAGCTATGCATTGTAGGGCGCGGGGCAGCCGTGGCTCCCGCGTGGCAGGGAATTGCTGTTTGGGTGTGTAGGGTGCATGCAGTGGGGTTTCAGCCGCCCCCAGTCCCGCACAAATGACCCCTCCCCCATCCAAAGCCATTGATGGAACGTCTCTGGAATCTTTCACCAAACCCCCAAGGCAGAATCCAAGGGTCCAAGAGCATTTCCATCGAGCACACGTTTTCCTTTTCTGTAGGAACTGTTTTTTGTTTTTGTTTTTTTAACCGGCACAACACATGCTTCCGAAGGCCACGTTTCATCTTCCCTGGATCACTACAGTGAAGCATCATAGTTGTACAGTTCCCCATCTGGCCTTGGCTTGCTCGGATAAAACTTTGTATGTATTTTGTATGGCATAGATTCTATATTGTAATGATGTCCTATGCAAAAATGAAAAAAAAGTTAACTAAATTGTAAATTTTATTGTTTTAACGTGCATGCATGTTTAGTGATGTTTACATTTTGAAATAAAATTTATGATTCATTATTGTATTTGCCAGAGCTGATTCCTTTGCAGGGCATGCCTTGGACAGGTTCTGGGAGGGGACAGGGATGGAAATGGCCCATCCAGCCGTTGTGTGTAATTGGCTGAGGGGAGAACCCATCCTGGAACTTGGCAGAGTGAGTAGTCTCATGCCCTCAGCCTATCAAATTATTCCCACCCCTTGCCCCATCCCCCTCCTCGAAAAAAGCTCAGCCTCACAATTCCATCCCCAAGAGCACCCAGAAGAAACCCTTGGGGAGGCTGCGGGTTCCCAACAGGGCACAGTGCTTGTCCTTAAAACTCCCCATAAACACCTGAACTTCCTTTTCCCAGGCAGCACCCCTCAATCCCAGTGGGCCAGGGAGGTTCAGAGTCAGTGGGACCATCCTATCACTCAGCCAGATACCCGCCCTCTCCCCCCAGTCCAGAACATGCATTGTTGGTATCCCCTGAAGTCCCCCAAAACGCTCTGCTGCAGGGGTCAGCCCAGCACTGGGGACAGGCCTGGGGTCCTGGAGATCTGGGGAGTGGGATAGCGCGTGCTGACACCAGTCCCTTTAAGTCTCCTGGCTGCTCCCCAAAGCAGGGCTTGTCTGCCACAGGTAGTGGAAAGCCAGGGCTACTGGGAAGAAGTGGGTGATGCCCGCTGCACTGCAGAGGGAAGGTACCCCCAGACCCAGGGCTGCGTCCGGGACTCGTGATGCTTACGTTGTCACCTGTTGTTTAGAGGACGTCTGAGAACCACGAAGACATGTAAAATAATGACGACAACGGTAAGCATGGTACTAATCAGAGGCGACTTCCTGAAGCTTCACGTACACTGGCAGGCACTTGACAGATAAACGCGTGTTTTCTGTGCCATAGATCAGGAGGGCTGTGAAGCCCGTACTGAGCCGTCACGGAAACAGGCACGAGTTCACACACAAGTCGCTTTGGTGCCCAGACGCTGGGAGCCCAGGCTTGGCTGGAGTCGTTCCTGGGGACAGGTGCTGTTCTACCTTCTGGGACTCGGTTCCTTATCCCTCGGAACTCCCCAGAGAGCAGCCCAGCAAGCTGGAACCACTTCCATAAATAGTTGTGTGTTAGGAGGAGCCCAAATGCTTTCAAAATACTGACAGGAAAAACAACAATAAAAAAAGCAGTCATCAGCTGTGACATCCCTGAAACCTCAGGGTTTCAAAGAGGTTGTGGGTTCCTGCTGGGGAAGGTGGTCTGGCATACAGGGAGCCCTATTCTCAGGAACCAGGGGTCTCCTGAAACCTCGAGAGGCCCCCCAGTAGTGTAGGACAAAGAAAATAGGCAGTAAGTAGGTTTTCACAGGAAGCAGTTTGGCCCCCGCCTGCCTGGCCCCCCTGCCCCCGACACACGCATCTTCCATTTCAGCCTCATCCCCCAGGAGCACTGGGTGAGTGGCAACCATAAATATCAGCATGTTTACATAATCAACAGGCTTCCCCCTGGCACCTGCTGACAGGAGTCATCAACACACACACCAGCCACCCAAGGGCTGCTTGTCGATTCATTCTTGCTTTTGAAAAATAGTGACTGGATGCCGGCTCAGAGGATGAAAGTAAACTGCTTCCATCTCTTGTCTCTTGTCGTGTCCAGCTCTTCCTGTAAGCACCCTCTGGAGGGTTAAGTGAGAGCCATGGCCGGACACCCAGAGCACGGAGGGTGCAGCTCTCTCCCCACCACGGTCAAGGGGAATTCCTTCTATGAACCTCTCACTCTGGGAAGAGCGGTTGCTAACGCATGAACCTTTACTCTAGTGAGAACACAACCCACCCACCCCAGGAGGGGGGCGTCTCTGCTGTGGGGGGCGCAGGGGCTGGAGAGGCACACACAGTGAGTGTCAGGGCGGGCTTGTGCTAGGGTGGGGTCAACACTCACACTTCCGTTACATATATTCTTGTGAATGCAGCAAATCTTAAATAATAACCAATGTAAAAGAAAGTTATCTGTTAAAATACCAAAGCATTTAAAGTAGCATAAATAGGAATAGGGGATAAGTTAAATGAACTATGTAACATCCAATTTCTCCAGGTTATAGAACAGTATGCAAAGGATAATCACATTTTATTAAACCCGTTTTCTCGATAGCTATGTAATTGTGTTATATATTTATGTGCCTAGAACAAATCCTGACCAAAGATATAAAAGTCAAGCAGTTGTTATCTTTAAATAGTGGAAAGCACAGATTCTTTTTTGTTTACATATTTTTGGTGGTTTTCTAAATTCTTAACACGACTCAGGTGTAAGTTTTGCAGTTAAAAACCACGATAGCACTTTTTTTTCTTTCTGTTTTTTATTTTTTATTTTTTTTTAAATTGGGGAACAGTGTGTTTTTCTAGGACCCATCAGCTCCAAATCAAGTAAGTTGTTTCAGTCTAGTTGTGGAGGGCACAGCTCAGTGGCCCATGTGGGGATCGAACCGGCAACCTTGGTGTTATGAGCCTGCGCTCTAACCCACTGAGCTAACTGGCCGCCCCACCATAGTGCTTTTGTGAGGCTAAGATGTTCCCAAATGTAAGCTGGGGAGCGCCCACCCCGCCCCAGGAGATGCCCACCAGCATCCATGGCTGTGCCCTTAGGGGGAGCAAAACTCCAAAGGTCCCCACCCTGCGTCCACACCAGGAGGGACACGCCCAGTGGCTGCCTGCACAGCCGTGCAATGGCACGAAGCAGAAATTGCATGCATCGACCTTACAATGTTCAGAAACAGTGCTGCCCAAAGAAAGGAAGCTGCCAAACAGAAGAACATGCTGGAAAACCTGCTGAGTCGGTGATGTACCCACAGACCAAGAGCACCCACCCCATGGGGAAGTCAGGGCAAGGGGGCTCAGAAGGTCCCCGGGGCTTCGCTAGGTGGCGGGAGCCGTGGGGTTTGTTTTCTCTTTCTTGTTCCATCACGTGAGACATGTCCGACAATTGTACATATTCACAGACATGGCTCCTGCGTGTCCCCGGGCCCATCCGGGTCGGCCTGCTGGCTGTCCCTGCGATGTGTTTCCTGAAGCATGCTGAGACGGACAAGGGCTGCACCAGGCAGAGCCCTGCCCCTGACAGAGGGACAGCGCTAGGAAGCCTGGCACCTGGAGCCGGCACTGGCTGGGACATAAGCCACGCAAGGACAAGAGATAAAAATAGAACTGCTCCGGGCAGAGGGAAGAGGGTGTAGGTCCAGCCTCTGAGGGGAGAAGCCTGCACGGCTGT
The DNA here is from genome assembly GCF_001890085.2 of Hipposideros armiger. Taxonomy (NCBI): domain Eukaryota; kingdom Metazoa; phylum Chordata; class Mammalia; order Chiroptera; family Hipposideridae; genus Hipposideros; species Hipposideros armiger. The sequence continues at coordinate 441,233 of NW_017731967.1, read as the reverse complement.
GACACTGCGAACGGAAGGTGGCGCTTGGAGGCAGGCTCACTTGGCTTTTATGTGGAGTCGGGTATCCAAGGACTTTGGAATTAATTCAATCATTGGTTTCATGTCTAACATTTACGAATTTGAAAGTCTAAGTAATATGTACAAACAAGGTTAAAAAACTAAATAATTCCAAAACACCTAGTGGTAAAATGTCTCTGTCCACCCCCGCCCCCGCTCCCCCCCACATACANNNNCCCCGGGCTAGCCCTTTTGTCTTGTTTCTGTTTCTAAATAGCTTGTCAGTTATTCCCTTAAGCTTCCAATAAAATGCTTGTCTGTCCTCCTGTTTTGTGATTGATGAGCATTGGACAAAATATACTGGCTTCCTGATATGAAAGATGGATTAATAAGTCCAGCTCTCCAACCTGCCTTTACCTCACAGGGAATGTGTGGACTCTCCTGTGGGTTCCCTCGGAAGCTTGACACCTGCAAACTCGGTCTATAGTAAAGGTGGTTTCTGATTGGCCTCGGCACCACCTGGGCTCTGAGAATGTCAGGTGTTACATGTCGCTGACTCCACAGGAGGGCCCTGGGCTAGAGGATGTTTCCTTTCCGTGAGCCTGCATCACCCCTCATCCCCGCCCCCCAACACCAGCCACTCCAAGAATATAGTCTTAGCATTAAGGTCAAATTGGGTGAACACATTTTATACTCCATTAGTAGCTTAAAATCATATCTATTGGAGTTTGCTTTATATTTGAAACCTAATTTTATTACATTTTTTTTCCTCCGCAGCATTTTTTTAAAAAATACTTTGTTTTAAAAGCTTTATTGAGGAACAGTGTATTTTTCCAGGACCCATCAGCTCCAAGTCAAGTCATTGTCTTCAATCTAGTTGCGGGGGACACAGCTCCTTGTCCCACGTGGGAATTGAACTGGCAACCTTCTTGTTATGAGCCTGCACGCTAACCACCTGAGCTAACCAGCCGCCCTTCTCTGCAACTTTCAATTGCCTTTCTTCTTGCTAACAAGCTAATAAGGTGCCTCTGCCTTAGTCTCGATTTTACCTCTATTTTGTTTCCGAGACCTCCTCCCAACCCTCTCCCTGCTCCCGACCCAATCTAGCACCCTGGGACACCCTTTCCTGTTTCAGGGGGGTCACTCTATAGTCCAAATGTCTTTCTCTTTGTTAGTTTTCTCTCTTACTTTGTTGGAATACACCCTCAAGTAACTGTCCAAGAAAGGATGCGTGAGAGGCATAAACTTTTTTGAGTCCTTGAGGGTGTGAAAATATCTTTATTCTGTCCCATACTTGACAGATAATTTGGCCAAGTACAGGAAACTAGGTTCAAAACTGCTTCCCAAGGGTCTTCTTACTTCCATCGCTGTTGATGGGAAGTCTGACGCCACTGCAATTCTCACTCCTTGGTAACTCTTTGAAAGTGTCCAACCTTTTCTTACTCCCTGTTGCCCATTGTTCCTTCATCCTAGGTTCCATCTGAAGACCCCGGGTCTCTTCAGGCCTGGAAATGTCCTGTTCTAATATTTTGTTGCTGATCTTCCTCCCTCCATGTTCTCTTCTTTCATATCAGTTGAAGGTAGACTTAACTGTATCTTGTGTATCTTTCATCTTTTCTTTCACGTTTTCTGTCCTCATGTTTATCCTCGTGTTTACCTTTCCTCTTGTCTCCTGGTCTGCTCTCTGACCAGAACCGGCTTCTCTACCCAGACCACACCTCGTGTCTTCTTCCCGTGTTTCCTGCATCCCTGTCAGGCGGTGCCCACGGCCCCCTCAGCTGGAAGCACCTTGTCCTGATCTTCCTAGGCTGCAGAAACTGGAAAAGATGCGTGATTCTCAACCTCATCAACTTTCTCAACCAGGTAGAGGGCTGTGGGGTGAGGCTGTGGGCGAGTCTGTGGGATACTGGAGGTGGGGAAATGAGGTGGGGTTGTAGGAGGCTGTGGACAGAGCTGTGTGCGGGGCTGCGGAGGGCTGCAAATGGGGGGGCTATGGGTGGGGTTGTGGGGTGGGCTATGGGGTACCGCACTGTCCAGGCTGTCGGGCTCCTAGGGACAGTCAGGGAGAGGGGGTGAGAGAAGGCGTGGGAGGGAGGGAAGACCGGCCAGCCCAGGCCTGGAGGCCCCCCTCTTGCTCCCTAAGCCTCCAGTAGATTCCTGTCATTCATGAGCTGCTCCCAGGGAGGGGATTTTCTATAGAGACCTGTAAGGCTCAGGATTCCTGTGTGGGCTGACTGGTGTGAAACAGCACGAGAGGCAACAGGACTGAGGGAGGGATGGGGCCTTCCAGCCCCTCCCTCTAAACCAGACCGCGCGCGCGGTCACTGTGGAACTCCCACGGAGCTGTGCTTGCATCACAGCTCCACCGCGTGTGTCTCCGCCTGCCACCACGCACCTGGGCTGTCCCACACCAGACATCCCCTCCCCCGCATCCCTTGTCCCTGGGGAATGCCCCTCCCTCACCCACTTCCCAGACCAGAGCTGGCTGACCTCTGGCGTTGCCCTTGGCCTGGCAGGATGCCCAGTGGGCTTCCGTGCTCAGCTGGGGCCCAGAGGCTCCTGGCTGCCGCTGGCTTGCATTTCTAATCCCCAAATGCCTTTCAGCCCTCTGGTTCTGAGTATGGAGGGGCACTGAGGCTCAGCCGGCCATGTGACCGAGTGAGGGCTGAGCCCGGAGCTGTGGGCGAGGCCCTGCCACACTCCGTCCATCAGGACAGTGGCCCCAGCTCCCCCACCGGTGTCCTCGTAACCACAGTCCCCCAGGTTTCTCTGGTGCATGACCACGTGTCCTCCATCCTCCACCTGCTCAGGTGGGTGTCCAGCTCCCTGCAGAGGCCTGGCGGTGTCCCAGTGGCTCTGCCTCTCCGTTCCCCTCACACCTCTCCTTCAGGGCCCCTGCTGCTCTCATGGGGCTGCTTCCTCCATGTCCTTGGACCACAGTGTCCAGAGGCCCCCCCCCCCAGGATATGCAGGGGAGGACCCATACAAGGGTACAAAGCAGAGTGACTGGGGCAGGTGACATTGTGGAAATTTAGTGAAGAGTCTGCTCATGTTATTTGAACAGTGTGGGCTCGGCACGGACCCTAGACATGGGGAATGGGCCAAGAGCCCCACCTGGGGACCCACACTCATTTCCTCCTCTTACTCCCTGCTCCAGACACCCTAGAAGTTTCCAGAAGGTCTCTGCAGCCGACGTAGGCCTGTCGCTGACAACTCTGGATGCCCAGGCACATGGAGATGGATAGGTTAAAAATTCCAGTGGTCACCATCAAAGTAGACTATCCTCTGAAGGCTTGGCAGCATCTCCGCTGCTGCCGGCCTGGGTCCTGCCCCCACCCTCTCTTGCCTGGACTAACACAGCAGCCCGCCTGACAGGCTATATACAACCTATTCCCAGCCCAGCCCCTCGGGAGCCTTTCAAATCCAGAGGCGGACGGATGGGTCCTTTTCTGACGGGAACTCACGGATGGCTTCCCGTTCCATTCGCCATGACACCAGACCCTGCCTGACCTGGCACCTGCCTCTCTCCCGGAACCCTGCCTCACCCCTCCTTCCTGCCAGCCCCCACCCTGCTGGGACCATGAGGGCCTCCCTGCAGTTCCGGGCACACAGCCAGGGGCCTGACTGGGGCCTTCACCCTGCCGGACCCAGAGGTCCAGGTCTACTCCCGCTCTGTGACGGCCTCTGCTCAAATGCTTTTCATGAGACGAGCCTTCCCTGAAATCCATCTAAAAAGCACGCTGCCCCATCACTCTTGGCACCACCCTGAATCACCTCAGATGTAGGATGCACTGATCTCCTAGGCTGTCTCGGCAGCAGCCCCCACCCTGCACTCTCCGTTCCTCATCTTAGTCCCCACCTGCTCCTCTCCTGCTTGCCTGCCCACTTCACTGGGCTGAACCCCGCTGTGCTCTGGGGTGAAGCCACACCCCCTTCTGCTCTCAAAGAGCAAAGAGGGGGCCCTGTGCCAGGCAGTGGGCAGAGCTCGCCAGCCAGACCTTGGCTGGCTCGGCCTTGAAAGTGAGGATGATGATAATGAGTTCCCACTTAAATCACATTCATTATGTCCCAGACACTGTTCTGCGTACTTGACCTGTATGGACTCGCTGGGTTCGCGGTTCCCACAACAGCCCGTTTACAGGTGAGAAGACGGAGGCGTCTGTGAACAATCAAGGACCAGCCCCATGGCTGGAGGGAAGGCACAGCGGCTGCCTGTCGTGGAGGGCAGTGTGCACATCAGCCAAGCCTGCTCGGTGCCTTCGGATCCAGGAATACCCCCAGCGAATCACCTGAACAGGGATGAAGCAACAGGCAGGCGGGGTGTTCCTGGTGGTGCGTCCCCACCAGGAAGTACTGTGCGCCCATGAAAAAGGAGAGAGATGGAAACCGTCAGCCTCGGGTGCACTGTTAGGGTGCCAAATAGTACAGATAAGATGCTACTGGTTGTGTAAGAAAATAGGGGACATTTGAAAATTTTTAGGTACTTGCAATTTGCTTATTTTTGCAAAAAGAAGTCCTGTGGATATAAGCAGAGAGTATAGGGGTAGAAGTGAGATTTCTCTGGGTGTACTTTTTTTTTTTCTGTAACAGCTTGGTTGAGCTGTACTTTGTATATCATCTGATGCTGTCTGACGGAAGGGACATTCTGATGTGGGTTGGGCCCACCAGGAGACAGAGAGGGTGGGTGAGGCCCAGGGAGGGACTTGGAGAGCTCTGGGATATGGAGAGTAGGGCGAGGCAGCTCCTGCAGGCTTTTGCACCCCATGTAACTCAGCTCCAACTTGCAGCCTGGTTCTGGGCGAGCTCGCTGACCTCCGTTGGACAAAGGACCCGATAGAGCCATGAAAGGGCATCCCATCGGCACTGACCCTGTGAACTGGGGCTGTTGGGGCACAGCCAGGGCGCCCAGGCAGGGCATGGTGGCTTCATGGAGTATCGTTCTGGGCACCCCGCTGTGAAAGCTGCCCATCCCTGCACGCGCATGGCCTTTCTGTTCCTTCTCTCTTAGGCAGGCCGAGGTTGCAGGATGCCCTAATTTGTCCCTGCTCAGATGTTTGGCGCTGCCTTTGAGAAAAGGAGACCAGACACTGAAAAAGATCTGTAACCCAGTTGGAAGGTGACATTCATGGGACAGGGGTTTCCAGTTGTGAAACGAGGAGGAAATCTGACCCCCAAGCATCCCACACACATGAGTCCCACCATTGGTGAGGGGACATTCAAATAGATCAGGGGTCCCAGGCACCAGCCTGGGTGTGGTTTTAGACTGAAGGAGCTGGGAGGAACCCTGGAGCAGGCTTTAGCTAAAGAAACCGTTGGAGCTGCTAGGTTCTTGGTCAGAAGGGACCAATGGAGGGACTCAGTGGTGGCGGTCATGTCCCACGGTGGGACAGGGAAGCTGTAAGCCAGGAGGCCGCACACTGTGGCCGCCCTGACCCCTGGAGGGCTTGTTAAAAACAGTGCTGGCCCCACCCCCACTTTCTGACCCAGGAAGTCCAGGGAGGGCCTGGTATTTGCATCCACTCCCAAGTGCTCTGCGGCCACCCTGGCACCACTCAAGGCTATGCCCCTTTATTCTGTTCATTTAAAGAAGAGGGAAAGAACCCAAGGAAAATGTCATGGCCATGAAGCTGGTAGGTCCAACTTCGGCCTTGGGGTGCCTCCTCCTTTCCTTAAAGAGCCCCAGGCCTGGCTGGTGGTGCCGGAGATGCAGGGGCCTTGGGGAGGGACTCTGAGTTTCTGAGTGACTCCTGGTGGACCCAAAGGAAGACTCCTTGTCTTGTCCTGTGTTTGTTTTCATCTCAGCCTGGCAGAGCCTTCCTGGAGGTGTGGCAGAGTCCCCATCCCTGTCCCCCAAGCTCACCAGCCCACCAGCCCACAGGGACAAACAGTCAATAAAGGAAGGACCAGAGACGAGACTGAGCCAGCCAGGGCTGTGAGGGTGACTCGGCTGCTCAGAGAGGAGGGGGACCAGGTGACAGGGAGTGCATGAGAGGTTTTCTGTGTAGAGGGTGACATAGGGGTCCCTCCCTGTCCCCACAAGCTCAGTGGGCACCATCCCTCCTCCAGTCCTTGTTTTCCCTTTGACATCGCCAGGGGGACAGCCCCAAGGGTCATTTTCCTATAGCTTGAGATTGACAAATTGATGGGTGTGGGGAAAGGTGATGAGGGAGGCACCCCGGGGTTCTGTCAGGTGGGGCAGAGGTGTGCCTGGCGGGGCCTGGGCAGACAGCCACAGAGCAACATCGCAGCCCGGAGCTGGAGTGCAGCCAGCCTCGCCCACCCGCCTGCCCTGGAGCGGGGCGCCCTTCCCTTTTCTGTGACGTGACACAGTGCAATGGCTGCCAGCTGAGAGGCCCAGCCACTGAGGAGCCTGCAGGGGGGACCTTCCCGGGCACCACATCCCACAAACTTGTCTGTTCTGGGAAGCTCCTGGGCCTGGTTCCCCTTTAGGGCTGGGGCTGCTTCTTGGTTTCCGACTCTGACAGCTGCTAGCGAGTCCCCTTAACATCCCTGGGCCTGTTTTCCTACCAGTGAATAAAACGATAGGTTTGTTAGGAGGATGAAATGAGCTAATCTGTGTACAGCGCGAAGACAGTTTTACTAGTAGCATCGCTAGTCTGCAGACTCCCCTACTCTTTCTGGGGTCCCCCACCCCCTCGCTCTTCCATTTCCTCCTCCCCACACCCCGTGCCTCAGTGACAGGCACCCCTCCCAAGGAAACCAGCACCTAGGAACTGCTCTCACGCCAGGCCGGAGTTTATCTTACGTGGCACACAGTATCGTGGGCGCAGGAGCCTGTAATTAGCCTAATAAGGTGCCTGCTGCACACGTCTGTGCTTGGGCCCCACTCGGACGGCTGCCTAGTAATTTGCCAGATCTCTGGGATAAGGTCTCTGCCCGGACAGGTTTTACTACAAAGCACGCAGGGCTCGGGGCGGGGCAGAAGCTGGTGATGTTCTTCACACTCCAGCCTCTCCCACTGCCCCCAGCTGGAGGGTTTCAACGTAAGAACTTCTACACCTGTAGGAAATTTTTATAAGAATTTGTTTGAACCAAACTGACGACATGCCAGGAAGCAAGGTCTCAAATGCTCTGGAGAACGACAGTTTGCTGTTTCTTTTGTACATTTGGATTTAAGGAGGGAAGGTAAGGAAGGTAATGAAGGTGGGAGAAAACCAGCTGCAGGAGAGCTGACAAGACTCCTCCTTGAGGGTGGTTACACCTTTGAGGGGTTTCCAAGGTGTGTTGACTTGGATGCCGGGACGAAGGGCAGGGCTGGCTTAAAACCTCTCACTGAAGAAGTGAGAGGCCTGGGGCGTGACTACCCACCGAGATCTGCCCGGACAACTCTGTGAGGTCACTTTCAGTCACTGAACTTGTACGCACTCCCTTTTTTGTCCTTAGGGAGCCCAGTCCCCAAAGGCAGGGCCATCTCCCGAGTGAGCAAGCATCGGTGGACAGGGCTGCACGGGGACAGAACAGACCCAACATGGGCTGCCCTGCTACCAGGGGATGGGGGAGAAACCTCCAAAGCAAAGCCAGCTACTGGCATTTGAGTGCCATGGCTCCGGGTGGCCTGATGGACAGCAGCCAACTCCACCACCTGCAGCCAGCGAGGCTCCTGTCCAGTGTCTTCTGGGGACACACTCGGGGCTGCTGTCCTCCCTCCCCCAAAGGTGCCTGTAGGCTAGGAAAGCCCCCTGGAGCAAGGCCCCCACCCAGGAGAGAGCCGCCCCCACACCTAGGGGTCAGGACGAGACCCCTCAGAGCCACCTTTGCCCCTGGGCCACAGTGCCCTTTATCAGCGGGGACTGACTTTGGAGTAGGACCCTAGGCCTTGGAGGGATCAGGCAGGAAGCCAAGATCTTTGAGTCAAGGAGCAGGAGGGGTGGACCTCTCCTGTCCTGCCCAGGGCAGCCCACGGCCCTCAGAAGGCAGAGAGCCGGGGCAGTGGGTGGGGCTGCTCAGACCCAGCCCTGCTGCCAATCAACCTGCCAACCAACCCCTCGCCACCAGGCTCTCTTTGCTCCTCCCAGATGGGCAGGGCTGGTCCTCAGCTAGGTTTTCTCGGGCGGGGCGGGGCG
>NW_017731967.1:402339-433037 GCF_001890085.2 Hipposideros armiger | reverse complement strand
GGGGTGGGGGGTGGGGCGCTCAGCCTCACAGCGGCCCTCGCCTCCTGTGTCCCTGGCGGAGTCCAAGCTCCCCCTCACTGTTCTCAGGGAAAGGATGGCAGAGGCCACCCTCAGAGAGGTGGAGCCAAGCGCCCAATACCCCTTCAGAAGGGTGCTGAAAGAGAAGGGGCCCCAGCTCACCCGGCAGGGTATCTGCATCCCCACACTTTTTGGGATTGGCAGTGCCAATCCACCGGATAATGACCTTGGCGCCTGGAGCCGTCCTACCCACACGAACTAGAGCACCCACTGCTCCAGGTCCAGGCCCAGACAGCAAGGCTGCAAACCTTGCTGACCGCCATCCATGGACTGGGTGTGGTCTGAGCCAGAGCTGGGTGGCTGTGCCAGGTGAGGTCACTGCAGGGTGAGGGACACCAGCCATGGTGAGGCAGGGTCCATAGCCCAGGAGCTCTGGGCACATTTGGTCCCCGGGCCTGTCCTGTCTCCCGCATGTCCTGCCGAGTCCGCCAGGCGGGGGGGCGGGGGAGCTCAGAGTCTGTCCCTGGGCTCCTGTCTGCCACATGGGGCCTGCATCTTAGCACCCCGTCCTCTCCCAGGCCCCTTTGCTGGCTCACCCTTCACAGCTTTACTGGCCCCTTTCGAACTCTGCTTCTGCCCTTCAACCTGGGGCTTCCCATTGTGACCCCAGGGGGAGGGTCACTCAGTGCCATCAAGCCTCATGCACCCACAGAGGCCGAAGCAAGTGGCTCCCTGCAGCCTGCCGGGTGCTGGGTCCTGCCCTCTCCGCCCTTCCTCCCCCTCCTCCCCTCTTCCGGCTTTCCTCCATGGAAAGGGGCCTGCTAGTCATGGACCCCGGGGAACCGCCGGCAGGGGCAGGGAACAGATGCAGACTAAGCCTTTCAGGCTGTGCGTTCACTGGGGAAGGGCAGTAAATGCCTGTGTTGTGTGTCCATGGTGCTCATGATAAGTGCAAAACAATAATGAGGGGAGAGGACCCCAGGCGAGGGGGTGGTCTGCGGTTGTAAATGGGTTGGTCAGGAAGATGCCTTGAGTAGGCGACATGTAAATAAAGACCTGAAAAAAGTGCGTTAGGAGTCTCGCAGCTACCTGGGTGAGTTTCCAGGCAGAGAGAAGGCAAATGCAGGGTCCTGAGAGGGAGGTCTGGTGTGCGGGCTGCCGGGGGGCCATGGGGGTGATGGAGGAGGTGAAGGCGTGCACAGCGTAGCCGGGGGCTTCTGGCAGAGGGGTGACTGGCCCTCTGGTGCAATAAGAAATGTATCTGGTCTTTGTCCCTTCTCCCTGACACAGAGTTCCTAAAACCTTTGGGGACCCCAGGCTTGGGGCTGCAGTCATCTGAAGAGCCACCTGCTCTTCACCTGCTGGCTGGGGCTGTTTTGAGAAACTGCCAAGTGGCCTCTGTGCAGCTTTGGCCTCCCTGACAGCATGGTGGCGGTGTTTCAAAGGGGACTGTCCCCAGAAAGCCAGGCAGACACTGTCTCATGGTTTGTGACCTAGCCTCAGCTAGAAGTCAAATAACATGCCTGTGCCTAGCGACACCCTGCCCGGACTCAGGACGAGGGACCAGAGCCCCCACTGTCTGCAGGGGGATGGTCAGAGCTGAGGGTAAGAGGAGACTCCTTTGCCGCTGACTCTGGAAAATACACTTTGCCTGAGGACAGCGGAAATGTGCGTGAGCAGCACTGATGTCTGCCACATGGGGATACACTGTGTATCCAGGACACAACCTCTGACCTCCGAGCCGGAGATGTAGGTCCCACTCCTGTGACTGCCGCTGCCATGGGGGGTGGGCGCTTGGCCTCCCTGTGGGAGAGACCCCTGGGGGGGGGGAGTCCTGGAGGGTGCAGGTATCGGTGGGGAGGGAGGGAGTTGCCCACAGAGGCACTGCTTCCGGGGAAGAGGGGCGAGAGCAGTGGACAGGACATCACTCTGGGACTTCAGGCCCAGGTCCCCCAGGTGGCCCAGGTGCCAACGGCCCCGAAAAGCTGTTCCAATGAGGCAGGAGTGATGCTTCCTGTGGAAGCAAAGGGGACTGAGCCCAGCTGTCTCCATCTGCAACAGGAGCGGGTGTTTATCTTCTGTGTCAGGAGACATGGACCCAGGCGGTGCCATTTTCCCGACTGCCACTGTGGCTGTCTCCCTGCAGAGGGAGCCAGGGTGGCACTGGGAACGCAGGCGCAGTGTCCCCACGCCCAGCCAAATATACTTGTTTCTCCAGCTCATTAGTCTGGAAATCTTTCTATGGCAGCAGCCCCCCACCCCGCTCCCAGCTCTGGGATGTGGAGACTGTTGGCTCAGCCAATGGCAGTAAATGGGGCCTTATCCTAACACAAGATGGGAACACGTGGGCAGTGTGTGCCCCGGGGACAGGCGAGGGTCCTCATGAATTGTTTTTCTTTCAATGTGGCCTGGCCAGCATACTTGTCCCAGCAGGACCCAAGTGCAGGGCACAGGTCCCTCGGGACACAGTAGGAACCATGGACACGTGCGTCACTAAGGGCTCGGCAAACAAGTTGTTTGCCAGTTCAAGCCGACAGTCTTCCTGGCCCGTGATGTGTGAGGACAGACGTAAGGGGTCTCTTGGTTCCTTCTGTGTCTTTTCGCTCTGACCTGGGCGACGCGTTTAAAACCAAAGGCGACAATGACACTGGGTGTCTAACAAGTAATGGAGCACCCATTCTGGCCCTGTGACTCTTGTCTCCAGACAGAGAAGATGTTGCACAGGCCTCGAAGGCTCAGGAGGGGTGTCTTCACAGACTGGCTGGCCTGGGAACAGCATAGTAAACCTTTATTGCTCACCCTTCTGGAGGCTGGGAGCCTGAGTGTAGGGTGCCAGCCAGGCCAGGTCCCGGTAAGCGCTCTCTTCTGGGCTGCAGACCTGGCCTGGTGTCCTCACGGGGTAGAAGGGCACGGATCGCCCGCTGAGGGCCGCACCAAGCGCCTCCGGAAGACCCCACCTCCTAACACCGTCACGTTGGATGTAAGGATGGGGACACAGACATTCAGACCATAGCAAAAGGGATAAAAAGCGGCCCTGAGCCACAGATAGTCTACGGCTGTCTTCCCCAGGGCCTGTGACAGGCGGGCCACTGCCGGGCGTGAAATCATGAAGGGGACATGGCGCCTGCCTGGGTTCCCTCAGTGGGCCCTACCATACACGCCCCCCTTAATAATAATGAAACCCTTGGTTTTGAGCTTGACACGTGGCTGTCTGGACCAGTTCAGGGTTTGAGTGGCAGCCTCGTGAACGACTTCCATTCCAGGAAGGTAGTTTTACAAAGAGCAGGCAAGCCCTTCCTCTCTTTTTCTGCTGTTGACCGGAATGTGGACATGATGGCTGGAGCTGGAGTTGCCATCCTGGGCCATGAGGTGATGTTGGGAATAAAAGCCACACACAGCTGAGCACAGGACAGATGGCGTTTGAGCCCCACATGCTCCAGCCTCCCTAGGGGCCCTGGACTTCCTACCGCCCACGCTGAGTGAACTGCTCTTGTGCACGCCTTTTACTTCCGCCTCTCTCCAAACACCCTGGAAATGGCACAATCCCAGGCAGACCTGGGAAGAGGGTGGAGGGGTGGTGACTTTCGTGGGTTTCCAGAAAATAAAAAACAGGTGTGATTGCACTGGAGCTTGCAGCCCAGCATGTGTGCGGGAGGCAGCTTGGGTGGAGGTGCCAGCCTCCCTGAGCACCTGAAACTGAAGATGAGATCAGGAGAATGTCAGGGCCTTTACTGGGGGTGGGGGGAGGGGTGTCCACAGGACCGCAGAGTGAGTATTCCGCTTGCCGCCCCAGGCTCCACCATGAGGCTAGCGGTGCTGGGTTTGCACTTGGAAGTGACCTTGGGGAGAGGCTTGGGGTCCACCTGAGTAATGCCCCCCTTACTTTGGTCTTTCTGTGTGGTGGGGAGGCCGGGCACCCTCTAGTGAGGACTGCCAGTTACTGTGAGTCACCCTGAGGGAGCGCTGAAGCCAGGCTTCCCAGGAAAGGGCAAGGCCTGCTGAGTAAACAGCCCGGGAACCGCAGCGGGAGTCCTTGCCAGCTGTCTGCAGGCGTCGGTCTTGTCTTTCATTTGTATGCGTAAACAGGCAACCAAGGAAAACAGTCGACACAAGAGAGAAGGACCCAGATAAACAAAAGCAACAGCTGTCCTGGGAAGACACAAGAAAAGCAACGAGGGGAACCTAAAAATCCTGATTCACATCTCAGAGATGTTCGAGGAGGTGCTCTATTCACAAACAAGGTCAGGGAGCTAGAGAAAGGAAAAATCAGAGAACAAGAAAACGTTCATGGAGATTAAATTATGACTGTCCAAAAAAGAAAAAAAAAGACAGGAGAAGGGCTGGAAAATACAGTCAAAGAAACTTCCCAGACTGTTGGGCAAAACGACGAAAAACATGAGAGGAAAATTAAGAGGTGTATGGCAGTGTCAGTCCAGAGTGTCCAAATGTGTCATTAGAAGGTCAAAAAGAAAGCACAGGAGAAAAAAATGGAGGGTAAGTGTGTTGTTCCCTATTGCTGCTGTAACCAGCTGAGTGACATTATCTGACGGTTCTGGAGGGCAGAGATTCTGATGAAGGTGTCGGCCGGGCTTGTCCCTTCTTGAGGCTCCTGGGCAGAATCTGCGTCCTGGCCTTTCCCAGCATCTGGAGACGCCCACGGTCCTTGGCTCGTGGCCCCTTCCTCCACCTTCAAGGCCAGCATGTAGCACCTTTACGTCTCCCTCTCGGATTACTGTCCCTGCTCCCATCACGTAGGCTGACCTCTGCTCCCTCTTCTGTGATTTGACCCTGTTGTCGCCCTCCTATGAGGACCGTTGTGATGACACTGGGCCGCCCGGATAACCCAGGAAAATCTCCCCTTCTTAAAATCTGTAACCTAATCACATCAGCAAAGTCCCCTTTCCCACGCAATAGAACATATTCACGGGCTCCAGAGATTAGCGTGCGGACATCTTTGGCGGGGGGGCTGGGGCTGCTAGTCTGTCCACCACAGTGGGAAATAGAGTAATGAAGGGGGACGCTTCCCAGAGCTGAAAATGAGGGGAACGCTTGAAAATTAGAACAGCTTCTGAGGTACTTAATAAGATGATTGAGAAAGGATGCACGCCTGGGCACTCTGTAGTGACGATTTAGAAAGAGAAGGAGGAAGCCCCGGAGGCTGCCTGGAGAGGGCGCGGGCCCAGGCCCCTGGCCGAGGAAGAAGACCCCTGGCATGCCAATGGTATGCACGGAAACAGACTTCCTTCAGGTTGAAGGGAAAAGTCTCTTGATTCTACAATGCAGAAAAAAAAATATATATATATATAATACTAAAAAAGGATTCTGAAAGTTAACCTCCCATGGACTTATTCTGAGGACGTATAACTTGAGATGGACGCTGGCCACGAGACAAGGGACGTCAAGAAAAAGAAAAACAAGGGCGTCCCCAAACTGTAGCGCTAAGTCTGTGCTACAGTGAAAAGATAATTCTATACCAGAAATGCTAAGATGACCCAGTATCACGAAAGCTGCTATTAAAGTGGCCCACATTCATACGTTGAAGGAGAAAAAATGACGATTCCGTTGGTATTCATTACACAGACATACAGGTCCCACCCTTATCATTTAAGGACACTTGGCCTATGTGACAAACTATAAAGCAGTTGAACGAAGTGCCTTCTGGGAATGTCAGGTGGCAGCGATCCTAGGAGGGGCTGGGGTGGGGGTGGGGTGGGGGGCATGTGTGACTGGGATGCACCTGAGTGGTGGCCACCCAGGGGTCAGCTTTAAAATAACCTGCTAAGCTGGATATTTATATTTGGAACATTTTCCTGGATGTATATTCCCCAATAAAAAAATAGAGTCAAAGGAGGAAAAAAGTGAGAGCAGGTACGGAAACCCTTTCATGTAGTTTTGCTGAGAAAGGATGGTTACTGGAGGAGGGCGTGAAGTTGAGCCTTTTTTTCCCCTAGTTCTTTTGTGTACTTCATGACCTCTTCCCCACGCCCGTCCCCTGGTCCTCCTGGGCCTCTGGGGACCTCGGGCAGGCGCTGGCAGAGGAAACCCCTCCGGAAGCTGTCTCATCCCGGCTTCCCAGGCAGTCGCAGCCTCTGACCCACACCAGGGCGCTGTGCTGGCCAGCTGGACCAGACCCAGGTCTGCTCACCGGGGGACTTGTCTCCAGCCTGCTTTGTTCTCAAGGCCGTTTTAACTGGCTGCCAGGTACTGTGAATTTTACCATGTGGGATGCTCGATGTTTTGTGTGTTCTTATAAATATTCTTGAGCTGGTTTCTACAAGGCAATTAAGTGTTGTAGAAGTCCTTTGATCTTTGGGGGTCTTGCTTTGATGATTTGTCAGGGAGGTTTGGAGTTGTGCTCAGGCAAGGCCCCAGAGCCTGTAACCTCTGAGCCCTCTACCCGACATCCAGGGGATGCTGCCATGCCGGGCTGGCCGGTGGGAGCCCCATGTGGGCACCTGGCACCATTCTGTCCTCCCTCAGGGTACAGACGGCCAGGACTCTCTCTTGGCAGTGGTCTCCTTTTCGGTCTTCTGTCCTGAAAACCCTGGACTCCCAGCTCCATGTCCTGAACTTTGGGAGCCCTTCCTACTCCTCAGGCAGTGAGGGGCTGTTGACGGCCTTACCCCATCCATGTCTCATCTCCCAGGAACCACTGGCCATCCTTGCCTGGTGTCCTGCTGTTCACCTAGCTTGACCAGTTGTGTTAGCTTTGGGGGTGGGGTGGGGGTGGAGGGTGTGGCCCCTGCTACTCCATCCTGGGTGGAAGGGGAGGCAGAAAGGGTTGGTTTCAATGTGGTAGTGATGATAGCACAGTCCTCTAACGGCAGTGATCGGGTAGGCATGGAAACTCGATGACGCAGGGAGGCAACCGGAGCGGTGCCCTGGCGAGGACAGTGTGGGGGGTGCATCCGTGGGGGATGGGCTGTACCCCGGGTAGGACCGCCCACTCTGGGGACAGGAGAGAAGGCTCTGGGCACAGGGCTGGGAGACGGTGTCTCAGGATTTCTCTCTGCTGCCTCTCTTGGCCTGAGGAGGGAAGAGACAGTGGCAAAGGGCAGTGGAGAGTTAGCTAGTGGACCAGGGGACCTGTGTGACACCCGCAGCCTGGAGGGCGGTCAGGCAAGGTCCAAGGGCCTCAGGCAGCTGCATAGCCCAGGTGGGGTGATCAGGTCCTGCACTTCTGATATCCATGGAAACACGACCCCCTGGGGTCACTGCACCAGGACCCACCTCCATCACGTTTTCCTCAGGCCCCAGCGCTGGGCCAATCGTCCAAGGCCAGCCTTGCTGGTCTGCTCCTCTATGTATGTCTGTCATGATATTCACAAGAGCAACGTGTCTGTTTTGATCAAGGAGCATGAGCTGCTGTGCCTGGAAATCTCAGTGACCTCAGGCACCATGCTGTCAGCATCAGCAGGACTTTCAAATGGATGGGGCTTTGGCCACCATGGAACCTGGACTTGGGGGAAGGAACAGGTAGAAAGCAGGGAAGCAGCTGGCAGGGGCGGGGTCCTGTGGGTGAGCCATCAGGGGTGGCAGGAGTGAGGAAGGGACTTTTGAGTTGGGGAGTGCCACACACAGAGCTACCCTGCGTCCATGGGGCTGGACCCGTGGGGCCAGAAGCTGCTTCTGAGCAGAAATCAGAAACAGGTTTGCTGGTGAGTCAGTAGCTGGAACCCAGAGAGCCAGCCAGGCCTCTTTGAGGTCCACTTCTTCCCTCAGCCCTGCAGACTGGGCGGCCGCCCCCCCGCCCTGCCCTGGACCACAGCTTGGCCACAGCTCATGACAGGGACCAGCGGTAGCAGCATTTGCTGGATCCAACCTGAACCCCACCGAGGAGGAGCGGTGGCCTGCTGGGCGCCTTCCTGCAAGGGGCCCACCCCCCTTGTTGTGTCTAGACAGCAGACAAGACCAGTGCTGGCGGGGGGGCGGGTTGGGGGAGGGTCTGGCCAAAGCTCCGTCTGAAATCTTGTTCAAAACCACAGTCAGGGCGGACTAGCTGGAAAACAGTCCTTTCCTGGAGACCTCACGGCCCTGCCTCTCCGAATCACCGGCCACTTCCTTCCTGTGTATATCTTACACACGCCACCGAGGGACCGGTGGCTCAGTGTGTGTGTTGTTGTTTCTTTTAAGTCTTTGTCTCTGTTTTGTTCCTTTGTGAGTTGGAGGCTAGCGGGTGGGGCTGGCTCTAAGGGGCCTTTGTGACGGGAAAGGATATTGGGGGTGACTTGGGTTTTCTCTGCAAGTGAAAAACCTCTGGTTGTGAGAATGAGAAGGAAGAAGGTCTCCTTAGGGCCACACTTGGGGCCATTCACATGTGATGTCAGGCTTAATGTCAAAACAGCCTCAGGAGGCTCAGAAGACAGGTCTGGACGTGAAGGGTCAGAGAAGCTGGGTGCTGGCAAAGGTTCTCCATCCCCCCAAGTCCAGGCTCTTTCCTGGACATCCACAGGCCATGTCCACGTGCTCTCCAGTGCCTGTGGCAGGCCAGGGACAGTCTCCACCCCTGGACCTTCAGAGCCTGTTTCCCAAAAAGCCAAGGGGCCTTTGGCGCGTTAGTTTTCTTTCTCTTTGGGTAAACAGAATACAAAAGAGTGTCTCAAACTTCTTTGGCTGTGACTCACAGGAGTTGACATGATTTAAATGGCAACTCCACACACACACGTACACATAAGTATAGATGCATGCATGTATATACGTACATGTGTATTCACACGTACATACATGTATCTATAACAGACACAATTTTCACCAAAAGCACTCATCCTATGTGTCTTGCTCATCCCACATGCAATACACTCAGATTTTTGTATGTATGTGTGCATGCATGTAGAGATGCATACATACATATATGTATACCTATGACACACTCCGCATGTGATAGCACCCATGTTCTACTGATCGCAGCCCACTGAGCTATGTCCCCACGAATGGGTCACAATCTGAGGTTTGGCAAACCCTGAAAAGGAAGGAGTCATGTTTGTGGGGCCCCAGTACTCCCCATGGCGGGTCACTGCACCTCAGGCCCGCACCCCCCACACACCCCCAGACAAGGACACCGAGTTGGCCCCAGAGGGAGGAAGGTTCGCGTGAGAGTTACCCCTGAGCTCTGCAGAGAGAAGTGTTTTGGGGGGCATTCAGGGAGGAACTCGAAGACATGCCTCTGAAAGGAGTTCAGGTGGCAACACGCTCCCCAGCTCGCGTGCGAGCGCACTTCCTCTAAATGTGGGTGAATGTGGGTTATCGTGATAATAATCGAGGCACCCCCAGCTCCGTTACTGCTCGGAGGATGGAGTTTATCTCCACACCTGAGGTGGCAGGAGCCGCGCAGGGCAGAGGTACTTCCGTCTAATTCACTGGTTCAGGCCTCCTGGTTCCTCCCCACGCCCAGGCACACGTGGGGACACAGCTGGGTGGGAGGAGCTGAAGATGGGGCAGCTCAGCTCATCCAGGGGTCGTGGGCAGGGGGTGTGGGGTCCCGGAGGCTTGGTGCGTGGGGCCCGTGTATTTCACGCCAGGTGACAATGTCACCCACCTGGGAAAGGACCCAGGTGCCCTTTCTAATAGTTACCATTCTGCAGGGCACTTAGAGCAGCAGTGGAACTACATACCCAGCGGCTGCCCTCCCAGCCCAGGCTGCAGCCCCTGCAGGCTGGCCTCCTGGTGGGTTACACAACCACGGGGGTGGAGGCAGGGGAGGGGGTGCAAAGTGCAGGCCTCCTGGCCCAGCTCAGCCAGGCGAGGGGGTGGGTCACCAGCCCTGGTTCCCAGGGCCACTGGTGCCAGACTGGTTTTCCCCTGGGCTCTTACATGGAGAGTGGGCAAGGGTGAGAGGGGTGGAAGTGACTCACCCTTCTGTGGAAAGGCAGCCACTGGACCAGGTCAGAGATACAGCCCAGCAGTTTCACAGGTTATTGCCTGCAGCGGCTGCCTGGCATGGGACAGCATCTTGGGGTGCTGGTCAGAGGGGCCTGACAGGTGATTGGGATGGGGAATGCCGTGGGGCAACTGGGTGCCTCTACTCCATCTCTGGGTGCCCCTGCGGCCACCTCCAGTTCCCCCTGTGAGAGGGGAGGGGGTGCTACTGGCTAAGGGCTGCTCAGAGCCTGAGTATCTGTGGGATGGGAGACAGGTTGGGGTGCACCCCAGGAAAGAGTTGGCAAGAGGCAAGCCCTGGAACCCCGCCCCCCTTTTCCACCTTTGCCCTCCTCCCTGCCAGGGCTTCCTCCCACTAGTGATGCCAGGTTTAGCAAATGAAAATACAGGATGCCCCTTTACATTTGAATTTCAAAGAAACAATGAATACTTTTTCCTGCAAGCATGGCCCAAATGTTTCATGGGCATCCTGAATTTTATCCAGCAGCCCTATGGCCTGGACCTTGGGCCTTTCACCCTGACATCTGCAGGGGCTGGGGGCTGGGGCTGGGGGCTGAGGCTGCAGGCTGGGAGGCAGCCACGACAGGCCACCAAGCAGCAGAGGACAGACAGAGGACGGGTAGGCCAGAGGAGTGAGGTCCTGTGGGCCCTGAAGGGACCCTGGACAGAGAAGCTGTGAGAGCTCCCAGGGCCCTGCAAACCCTCGTGTGGGTGGGCTGTGATCTCATGTGACCTTCTAGAAAATCCCTGCCACTGAAACACACCAAAAGGTCTCTGTTCCCACGCCCTGTCCCCCACTAGCACCCTGACTGTGCAGTGGTCACCAGGGGCTCTCTGTGGGGGGACAGAGGAGGCTCACTCAGCTGCCCCCTGTGTACCCCACATCAGGGGGGGATGGCGTTCTCTAGCAGTCCTGGGGCCACCTCATTTCTGTCCCCTCCTGACCTTTGGAACCTCAGGACATAAGATTCAAGGGGAAGGGGACGGTTGGGCACAAGAGGGAGCCAGGGGCAGACACGGCCTCCAGGGAAGGCCCGTCTTTCTTGCTCCCACATCACAGCCTTGCTGTTGTCACCAACAGGTTTGCCTTAGGGAAAAGGGGCCCTTCAAATCGTAGCCTCAGCAGGAGGGAGCTTAGTGGTAAGGCCCAGCTGAGAAGAATTCTGGGTTGGGGTTTGCAGCCAAAAGCCATTTAGTAATGATATCACTCAGGAGTTTTCCATTGGTAATTGCTCAAAGATACAGTTCAGATTTAGCTGAAAGAGAAAGAGGAAAAAAATGTGTTGGCTCTGTGACTGGGTAACTGACTTCAGGCATGGTTGGATCAGGGACTCAAAGCTGCACCCATAGTAAATCTCTCTCTCTCTCTCTCTCTCTCTCTCTCTCTCTCTCTCTGTTCTCGTTCTCTCTCTCTCTCTCTCTCTCTCTCTGTTCTCGTTCTCTCTCTCTCTCTCTCTCTCTCTCTCTCTCTCTCTCTCTGTTCTCGTTCTCTCTCTCTCTCTGTTTCTGTCTTCTTTCTCTCTCTCTCTCTCTCTCTCTCTCTCTCTCTCTCTCTCTCTCTCTCTCTCTTCTGACTTCTTTCTCAGCCCAGATCCCCACATGGTGGCAAGCTGACCACCAACAGGTCCAAGTTTAGACATATTAGAGGTTCTGGAGCAGAGAGCTCAAGACAAAGTCCTCGAGTCCCCTCGGACTGCCCCCGCCCCCCTTGGGTTGTGTGCCCAGTTCTGGACTGATTCACGCGGCTGGGAGGCATGGCTCTGGCCAACCATGGGTCATGTGCCCACTCCTGTGCGGGAGGAGTGAAGGGGGAGGTGGGCAGATGGCTGTAAGCCCCTGTAATCCACTCCCACGCTCAGTTCTCTGCATGCCTCTCTAGCGTAGGAGTTTCTAACAGGGACCTCACCAGGAGAGGGGAGGCTTGTCTGAAGGTGGATTGAGCTAATCCTAGGTCCTTCACACAAAACCTCCTAAGGTGACTTCTAACAAGCCACTCAAGGGCTGGGCCCTTGTGTCGTTGACCATGCCTGGGGCATGGCCCTGGCCAACAAGCCAGCCTCCTGCCAAAGCAGACTGTAGGCAGAGCCGGTCCCGGGAGCTCTAGAACCGACCACATCTGGTTCTCCTCCCATCCAGACCGTGGGAGATGACACGTCTGGGTCCTCACAGTCAGTGGGGTCATGTGCCCAGTTCTGGCAGTGCTCTGTGAGCTCCTCTGTCAAGTCCAGCCTGACTCTCCAGGTCCTTTCTCCCCTGTCACGATGACCAGGTGGAAGAACCTTTCTCCTCGCGGGGACCCCAGCCTGGACCCTCGCTGCACTTGTGGCTTCACCTTGGAATCCCTTTTGTGCCTCCCGACAGACTTCAGGTTCCTGGAGGGCAGGTCCGGGTCCAGCCTGCCCCGCCCCCCGCCACTCCCCATGGCTGGGGAATTTCATCTGCACACAATCCCACTTTTAGCATAACTTCGATGCTTTTCACCAGTGGGAGAGGCACGCAGGACCAAGACACCTCGCCCTCCTCCCGCGTCCGCCCCCGTCTTTGTGGAGGAACCCAGAACGCTGGGGGCACAACCCCGCCGCGCACTCACGCAGTCGCCCTCCAGTGGCAGATGCGGCTCCCTTGCAGGCAGCAGGAAGGGGTGGCCCGCACTGGTCCCGCTGCCCCTTCGCTGTCCCGGGAACCACCCCCGTGGAGACGGCGGAAAGTGCAAGTCAGAGAGCGTGGCTCAAGGTCGTGGTGACCTGCCAGGGAGGGCGGAGCCTGCGGGCTGACCCGGAGACGCCGCGCCCCGCGCCGGGACCCACAGCAGTGTCACCGCCACCACGCCACCGCGGCTCTGCTAAGCTGTCCCAGCACGCGCTTCCGCAGTGCCCCACCCCCACCCCAGCTTTACCCAGAGCCTATTTTCAAACTTGGAAGCTGGTTCGAGACCAGTTTGCAAAGAAGGAACTTTTAAAAATAAAAAAAGTGCGTGAATGAAAGACAAAACAAGGGACCTTAGCGTAGGAACTGGTCGTTGACCACAGAAAGCCCTGTATAGCAGCTGAAAGGCGCTGGTGGCGAGGACAGTGCTTGTGACCGTTTACTGCCTGAGCACTTATGGCAGTTCCACACACAGTCTGTATCCTGACTACAGGGGTGTGAATCATTACCCGAACAACCCCTTTTCTTGAGGTGTAACACGTCACCCTAAGGCACTCACATCCTCGTCTAGCAAACTTAGACTTGCTGGTCTTTGCTTTCATCCTTAACGCACCTTAACGCACCCTGTGGCTATGTACAAACCACCCCAAACTCGGTGGCTTTACAATGACGTTTGTTTTGCTCATGCACCTGCATTCCCACAGGGGTTTGGCAGGGGGCGCTGTTTTAAAGACCTAGAAACCTTTCTCTGTCCGGGGCCACCTGGGCCTGACTCTCCCAGGTGGTGCTGGCTGCCAGGGCCCACAGAACCGCTGTTGTTTTGGGCCGTTTTGTGCCCTCACACTGGAGGGGGCTGGGATCAGGAGACCAAGATCCCTAATGAGAAAATGACCCCGTCCAAGTAATCCAAAATGACTCAGCAGTTAAATTAGTTGGAAGGCCGGCTTAGAAAGGGGCCAGACTGGTAGCAGGGACCTGCACACAGCATGGCTCACAGTGGAGTCCTCCAGCGCCAGTGCCCTTGGCAACTCGCCTGTGTGGCCCAGTTAACAGGGTCTAATTTACACTCAAACTCAAACAGCCCCAGCTGGTCCGCAGCAGATGGAGGGAGAGTCAGGGCTCAGAGAGGCCCAGCTGGGTGTCAACATTTGGGCGGGGAATCCGAGGCCTGCAACCGGAGGAGTCTCCTGTATGCATTTATCAAAGCTTGATATTTTTTCTCTTCTATTTCATTTATGTTTGTCTTTATCCTTATGTGTGTGTGTGTTTTATAACGCAGTCCGCACATCTTATTTTTCTGTTTCTAACTTCTCATGCTGACGACTCATCTCGTATATATTCATTTCTTCCTGCTTACTAATGAAAGTGGGCTGTGACTATGTCCCCAACGTTTTGCTGGGCGGTTTTCTCCTCATTCCTGTCTGTGTCACTGCCACTGCAGTTTTGGTTTCTTCTGTGACCCGAAATTTACTGAGGAGAGTGTTTTGAAGTTTCAAGTGGTTAGATTTTTTTTTTTTAATTGAGGTATGGTTGACACATAGAGCGTTTTAAAAGTTAAACTCCAGTTATTCACTTGTACATTTATTGCATTGCGGTTTTAGACCCTCAATACACTTTCTGTTTTTTGGTATTTATTGAGGTTTTCTGTGTGGCCCAATATGTAATCAATATTTATAAATATTTATTGGATGCTGGGAAGGAAAGCGGTCTGTTTTTATATAAGTTTAATGTATCTGTGGCTCACAGGTCACTAGCCTATGACCACAAAGTAATGTGCACATCCTTCTTATACCCAAATTACACCCAAACTATGAAGGCACGATGACCCCCACACCCCTCCCCACTGCCAAGGGTACAGACCTCCACTTGAATATGGCCGGCCTCCCCAGAGGAGTGAAAAGGCTGATGGGCATGTGCCCAGCTCTAAGCCACGCTTTGTCATCTGAACCAAGCAAAGCTCCCTTTGAGTCTCGATCTGGCCCCCCCAAGACCTTATCCTCAGCAGTTAGATGACAGCTAGTTGTCAACCCAGGGCCCAGAAATTTATCATAAAGAAAACTTTATTGCTTAGCTCCAGCCCTCACTGTTGACCCCAGGAGTTCAAACCCAGTCTAGGGGGTGAAAGAGAGACAGAGAGAGGGAAAGAGAGGAACACAGAGGGAGAGAGAGGGAGAGAAAAGGCTGGGGGGAGAGAGCAGGAGAGGGGAGCTGTTTGGCCTCTTATAGGGTTACTCATCCCATCATGAGGCTCCACCCTCCCGACCTAATCACCTCCCTTAGGCCCCACCCCCTAAGACCATCACATTTGGATCCACACAAACATCCAGTCCCTAACAGAAATGAAAGACAAAAGAGCATTGTAACTATTACGCTGAAGCTTTCTGATGGGGCCCACCAACCCCATCCCCACTCGCTGTCATTCAATGTCCACCCTTCAGCGACCGTCCAGAGGTCTGATGGCCTCAGCGCACTTACAGCAGGAGGCGCCCAACAAAGCTGCTGCAAGGTCCTCAGAGTCACAACATCCGTGGCAGGAAATAAACATGAGCGTTAACCAAGTGGGAAAGGACACTGGATTTTTTTTGGTGTGTGTGTGTGTGTGTGTGTGTGTGTGTGTGTGTGTGTGTGTGTGTGTTTGTGGACAGGTGCCTTCAAAAAATTACTCAAATGGGCCCTAACCCTGGGGCTATTGAAACCACTTGTAAAGCGCCCTCCAGAGGCAGTGGTTCTCTTTTACAGCTGTTCACTTCTCTTTGGTAGAAATACTCCGATGAGGGCAGTGCTGAGGCACCCACAAAGGGATTTTTAAAAACATGGTACAAAAGAAAGATCTAACTAGTGGAATTGATTCTTTTTAAAGGAAAACTTGTTTTGGAAGTTGATATGTTTGATCTCATCATTCATTTCTATTTTTCAGTGGAAAATGTGTGCATTGGGTGTTTCCCCAAACTGCTCGTTGGTGGCACAGTAGCTGGCCTTTATTTTATAACCAACACAGGGTTAGGCCCAACCTTCTGACTTAATGACTGTTGGGCTCCAGGTTTCAGATCATAATCACTAACTGCAGAAAAATCTAGAACGTCAGCAGCAACCCGTCAAGGCATTCGATTTGAAAGAAGTACACTGTTGGTTTGCTCGTCAATTTTACTGAGTGTTTTTTTCCGCCTGTATTAAAGGAACAAAACTTGAGAACCCTGGATTTTCCTGGGACTTCTGATATTTAAGGAGAGGAAAGCCTAAAGGGACAGTGCCCTCACAGCCAGTGCCCACGCCCCATACAAAGCCTCAGACCCGGCGTGGCGACCCTGGCCACCAGGGGGCAGCACTGAGCTGACCTTGGCTCCAAGGCCCCCTCCCCCTCCTATCCATCAGGAGGCAGGAGGCAGGCGGTTTACCTCGGCTTCACCCCAGAAGGCAAACACAAAAATCACACATGGTCTCCAACTGGATTAAGTGTGAAGGGTAGAATTAATACATTTACTATTGTAGAATTTTAAAAATGACTAATCAACAAATTTAGAATTAGTACCAAAGGAAACGTCAGCACCCCACTTCAATCAGTGTAATTCACACTGCTGGGGACCCTTAGCAGTCTTTCTTTCTTTTTTTTTTTTAAGATTTTTATTGGGGAATTGGGGGGATGGGAACAGCGCTGGGGAATTGGGGGAAGGGGAACAGACAAGTGGAGGGCAGTGTCACTGGCCCTCATATGTGGGATCCGAACCGGGGCCCTCTGGTGTCCCAAGCCAGTTCTTACCCATCGCACCACTCGGCCGGCCCTTAGCAGTCTTTCTTTACTGGCTTAAAATATATGGAAAACCAAAAGTGGTTAAAAGCCCTCCAAGACTGAACTTAAGAAGAAAAAATTGCTCCCTGAATTTTCTTATCATCATATGGGTGTTTTATTTACAACCTATATGCAGCTCATGGACCCTAACTAAGAACAAACTCCAAATCCTACAAAAGCAGCAAAGCCTTTTTTATAAGCAGATGAGCCATACATCCAAGCACATCTCCAGATGCAGTCTCGTGGGCGTTAGTATTCTTTACACCCAGAATGCAGGGCCTCCTGTGGACCTGACACCCGTCAGGAACATGGCTGTTGGCCTGTGTCACTGGAGGTCCAGGGGAGACACAGTGACTGAACGGGGGTCAGGTGCATCACAGGTCACAGAAAGTTCCAGATGGGGGAGGGAGAACAGCCAGACTCGAGGGACAGCCACCAGCCGTGGGTGACAGAGGGGCCACAGCCAGCTGCTTCCCCTTGGGCGCCAGCCTCCCACCCTCCTTCTACTGGTTCACACAAAGTCCTTTTGGGTCCAGCATCAAGATTTCTCCTCCCCCGTGAATGCAAAACCCTCTGGAACCTGGGGTGAGTGACCGGGGAGTATGTGTGTCCAAACGCACCCAAATGTACGTTTTTTATCTGTGCTTTTGCTGCACATTAAAATATACCTCCATACAATTAATTTTATTTAAAAAATCCTTCAGGTTTGAAGGAAAATTGCTCACGTAAGAAGCCATACTGTAGAGTCCCAGCCATTCATGGCATTGGCAGGCCTCAGCCTCTTACCAGGTACAGAGCCCCTCGACTCAATGTGACTCAGGTCCCCTGAGAAAGGCCCTGCCCTATGACCCCGGCTCCTGAGGGTGACAAATGTCTAGTCCCACATAACTAGTCGGGGACAGAAATACTTCGATAATTCAAGGTACTGGGCACAGGCTCTGAGTTGTCACTAATTTCTGGGACTTAAAAATACCACCTGTGAACCAGCAAAGTGTGGGCTTGCGGAGGTCAGATGATAACAAGTGTTTTGTCCCAAGTGTGGATGTCCACCGGACAGCTAGGCAGGTGGGCTCATCCTGCGGTCCCTTCCGCGTATCCGATGCATTGTTGGAAGAGTTCCACTCGGCCACAGCAGAGTCAGTCCACGGTCAGCTCTCCTGCCTTGGCGTGAAGCTGTCCTGGTAGGACAGAGAATGAAAGTGCAAGTCTTGGAATGTTCCCTCCCACCATGACAGTAAGTCAGAGGTAATTAACTCTACATCCTGGGGAACTGCAGAGGTCCAAGGGGGTGTTTCTGACATGTCCCTGTGTCCCTGGCCTGTTTGCCCTGCACAGAGGCATGCTGGAGAAAAGCTGCGGGTCACAGGAAACCTAACAAACAGTGACCCCACTTGCAGCTGCCCTTCTAGATGAAGCATCTTGACTGGGTGCTGACAGGTGGCTTTGTGTCTGTGTCAGTGTGCAAGAACCAGCAGAGATGGTGCGCTGGTGTCCTACAGTGCCAGCAGCATGCCTCCCCTGCCTCAGGGTCTGCCATGTTCCTGCTCTCGGCCATGACAGCGCTGGACCACACCATCGCCGTCATTATGCTGATTGCGCCAGCCTCAGTACGACGCAGACGTGGGAGAAAACCCACAGGTATCCAGGGTCCAACCACATGGGTGACATCGCTGTGGAGCCTATGGAGTGTCTCAGGACATCCCAACAAAGTGAAAGGTGTATCGTCGTACCTCAAAGAGGCATGGTGCTTGCTGAGACTTTTCGCATTTGGAAGGCAACCTATTCGCTTTTTAGGTGCGTTACCCCAGTGCACTCCCTAAGAAACAGGGAAGGCCTCCAGCTGTGAGCGGGAGCCCCTGGGTCTCATGCCCTAACAGAGCCCGAGGTGCTCAGGGGTTGGTGGCCGATGGCTGGGCTGAACAGCGCAGTGGGCGAACCACAGTACAGAGCTGTAGATTCTGGAAGAAAGCCCCACCATGGCCTCCTCTGCATATGACGAGTCTGCTTTCTAAGAAACAGCTTCCGGCATACTGCTGGGTTCTGCAGGGGCCAATCGGCTGACTGATCCTTAGCTGCCCATCATGACCTGTCCTCCTACAAAGTGGAGCACAAACAGCTGCAATCTATCACCTAGAGGGGGCGGAGCATGAGAGGCTGGGCATAAGCAAAGTGGCTCCGAAGGTGGGCTGCGTCCTCCTGCTTGTGGTCTCCTCAACCTCAGACTACGACTCAGGAGACGTTCCGTGACCAGATGGCCGAGGCGGCCTGCTTTCAGATGGCTTCCTGGGATGTGCTGGTTCCAGCTGAGAGCATTACATCCCCAATCTGGAGTGTCCTTGGAAGATGGTGTCACTTGAGCCTCAGCAGAACAAAAGTTCCCTTTTCTGGACTAAAAGGCAGCCAGAAGAATTAACCTACATTCTTTATAAGGTAGGAACATCCACCCTAACTCGGGGACATTTGGCAATGTCTGGGGACATTTTTGGCTGTCACATCTCGGTGGAGAACCCTACTGGCACCTGGTGGGTAGAGGTCCATCAGGGAAGCTGCTAAATATCTCATGATGCACATAGGACGATCCCCTACAAAAAAGAGTTATCTGGCCCCAAATATCATTAGTGCCACTGTTGAGAAATCCTGACCAGCCCTGATTTTTGGCTGGGGACAAATAGTTTGACAAGATGGCCCAGGGCCGGCCAAGTGGCGCGGTGGTTAAGAACTGGCTTGGGACGCCAGAGGGCCCCGGTTCGGATCCCACATATGAGGGCCAGTGACACTGCCCTTCACAGCTAAGATGCAGAACAACAGCTCAACCTGGAGCTGGGCTGCTGTGAGTCGCCGGCGACGGTGTAGGCTGCAGCCCCTGTGGCAGTGGGTTGCCATGGGCTACCGTGTGTAGCCAGCAGCCAGCGTGAGCGGCCAGCAGCCGAAGTGAGCGGCCGTCCAGAAGCCAGCGACTGATCTGCCTCGCCCGGGAGGAGTGCAATGATGGTGCCTAGTTGGGCCAGTGAAGCAACGTCCTCCACAACTAGACTGAAGAACAAAACAACAGCAACTTGTCTGTTCCCCTTCCCCAATTCCCCAGCACTGTTCCCATCCCCCCAATTCCCCAATAAAAAAAATCTAAAAAAAAAAAAAAAAGATGGTCCAGACCTTGGAAAGATAGGATTCAAAGATTGGTGACAAGGAGGTGTGGTGAGGGAAGATGTGTTCCCACAAATGTGCACAGAGCGTGGAGCTCTCTGACACATGTTTATGCTCCTTACCAGCACCCCGGGCAGAAGTGGCTGCCAGGGGCCAGGTGGATAGGATGACCTGTTGTGTCCTGTCAGCAACCCTTTCACTAGCCACCGTCATGTTTGCTCGCTGGACCCCTGGTTGCAGGGATGGGGACTGATGGATTTTTCCTTACCAAGGCCAGCCTGGAGAGTGCCACTGCTGTGCCTGAGTGACTTCTGATGGCAGAGACAGGTGCCGAGCCTCCTGTGTGGCTCATTCCTGGGGACGGCCAGCCGGACCTCTGATGACCCTCTTCCATCATGGAGGAAAGCATCCTTTCTTCACTGGAATGGGTGTATCCTGGACTCTGGGTTGTCTTCCCTGCCCGCAATGCTCATGGATTTACAGGATGCCTCGTCCCCCATTATGGGTGCCACACAGTGTGCCTTCGGATGAAGAATTTGTTTTTTTCAGCAAGAGGCTCGGGCACTGAATTCACTCACTACGCATCCCATTGACACAGAGGCCACTGCCTGTTCCAGCTGCTGGACAGCCCGCTGGAGATGACGTACGGGGGCCAGCAGGGGCTCTCAGGAAGTGCGACTTCTGTCTTACAGGTGGCGTTTCTGATTTGAAGCAGCAAGCGCTATATGGCAGGACCTGTCCACGGCCAGGACACACAGTCTGGGAACACGGGGTAAGTGTGGCAGTGGCTCTTGTCACCGTTATACCTCAGGACCAAGAGCCTGTGCCCCCCACCCGGACCCCAGGCTCTCTGGGTTGGTAGGTCTTAGGTCCCCAGGAAGGAACGTCCCCACCAGGGCTGCACACTGGGCACCGAGACCAACTTGCTGGGCTTTTCAAGCTACTGGCTGAGCAACCCAACCTCATTCTGAAGGAAAAATTGAACTGCTGCTACATGTGGGAGCCGAGGAGCTGACGTTGGAAGTCTAAGGGTCTCCTTGGAGTGTCTTTAATTATTTCCATGTCCCCAAATAAAGGTTAACTACAGCATCCAACAAAAGGCCCTGTGAGGATTCAGACCCCTCAGGAATGAAAGTTTGGGGCATTTTATCAGGAATGAAAGAAGCCCAACAAGCCGAGGTCCTGGCTGAGCTCAACGGAAGCTGGATGCTCACGGGAGAGGGAGACGGAAGTCAGGGCTGTCAGCCATGGTCCCCGGCTGGCCGCAGCCCTGGGGACTGTGGCAGACAGGGGCGCTGTCTCAATTCCTTCCTGTTTGGGGTGTGTGTGTGTACACAGTACATATGTGTTTATGTAAACACACACATATGTAGATACACACACACACACACACACACGACTTCCTTTCTTTTTGCTTCCAGTTTCTCTCAGCGTTGTCCTGGCAACGAATCATCACTTGCCAGCTGTAGTTTGTTCCGGTTTTGTCCCTCCCCCCATCCCCACACACAGAAGGTCCTGCCAAACCATGTTCCCACTCAGATCCCCGCCACTCCTCCTCAGAGACCTGAGCCCAGCTCTGGGCGCCTCCTCCTCCTCTCTGCACCGCCTGGCAGGCGCCCCTGGTGGAGGCCTGAGCCCCATGCTGTGGACCCTGCCCGCCATGCTCTTGGCGGTAACAACCCCTCCTGGCTTTGCCTCCACCCCATGTGAGCTGCTTACCCCGGTGCCTTCTCCGTGTGACCTCTATTTGCCCTTTTGGTGACTTTCCATCTTCTGATACCTGTCCAACGAGGTCCCGTAGTAAACTCTGTTAAAATCGCTGGTGTAACTTCTGTTTTCCTAAATGATACATGGATTCCTTGATTTGGAGGGGAGTTAGATGCTTCCTTCAAGTCCCCCATTTTACAGAATAAACCAAGTTTTACAGAAAAAGGCCTGATAGGTGAGATGCCTTTCTCAAGGCCATTGCAACTTAGGGGCCGGACTTTCTGCCTCCCAGGGCAGGGCTCCTGTCCCATCCCATCCAGTCTTTTAGGCACCTTTCCAGCTTCAATGGGAGGAACCTGCCTTCCTGTGGGATTCTGTGCCTGTCCTGAAAGAACCACGAGTGGTCTCCTACTTTCTTGTGTAGAAGAAAGTCAGGGTCAGAAATGGATGGTGACATACAGGCCCTGACGCTGCCCCCAGGGCTGTGTAGAGGCCACTGCCCCAGCAAGTCCCACAGGCCATGCAAGCGTCTCTCCTCTCCTCTCCCAGCCATGCCAATGGGCCCCCACACATCGTAAGCAGGGCGACGACTCCTGTATCAACTCCCATCAGACAGACTCTGAGTTGCTCCTGGGCCCGGCAGCTGGGACCACAGGTCCCCACGTCAGGCAGACTCAAGCTAGAACCCTGGTTTCACCACTTACCTCCCAAAACTTTACATCTTTCGTCTATGTAGCGGGGACCTTGAGATCTGACTCACAGGCTGTCGCATGGGTTGGATTCCTCAATGCCTAGAATGTGCCTACTGTGGGGGCACCAGTCACCACCATGGCCATCATCCCCAGCGCCCAGCAGGTTCCCCATTTGGCTGTGACTAAGTACCGGCTGCGTCACCTGCTTAAGACAGGCCGGGATAACATCCTCAGGCCTCTGAGAGAGCCTCTTACTTTCTTACAGACACATGCCTCTCCACAGAAAAACATGCACGAATGAAAACGCACGATAAAGTACTTGCGTCCATTGGCTCCCCACTGTCGTTCTCTCGCGTCCATTGTACCCTCTGACGAATGCATGCTCAGAAAAACTGTCTTGTTTTTATTCAGCTAGAACACGTCATGACCATTTTAAAAAGGAGAGAAACTGTCTTCCATATGACGAAATTGGAATAACTGGGTTTATATCTCATCTCATTGGAAAAACTATTTTTTTTGTAGTTGCCGTGGGTAGATGCCTGATAGAAGCCTCTTCTTTTGGGCCACAAAGCTTTTCTTAGATGGGATTTTCCCAGGAACACAGGCACAGGCAAATAACTGGGCCAACCAATGCTTTACAAACATGTTAACTTTATTGAGTAGGCATCACAGCTTCTCTCCGTGTCAAGTGATGGAGAAGCCGTGTCACACGGATTATAGAGCTATTTTTACTTGAAGTCATCTTTCATAAAAGAAAGAAATGAAATACAGTTCTTCTATAAAAAGTGCAGTAGTCATTACTGGAAGTTTTCCAAAATGAAAGCAAGATGTCCTACGTATTGCAAAAATTGGTTTAGTGCTTTAATACTTTACAAAGTAACAACCCAACCACCAAAGACAGCTCTGACAACAGTTCTGAGAGTGAACCAGATGGGAAAGGATGTTTGCACTGATTCGGAACGAACGCTCGCAGGTAGGAAGGGCTCTGGATGGCTGGGTCAAAGGAACAGGGTTAATGACCCATTTTTGCCTCAATGTTTTCCAATGTCCACAGTAATCAAGCAAGTCGGGAAATGAAGCAGCGTATTTCACCACCAAATCAGTCAAATGAACCAATGAAAGAAAAAGAAAGGGAAAGAAATGGAGGAACGACATTTACTGACTCTCCTAGGTCGAATGCATGTTTAAAGGAGCAAAGCAACTACATCACAACAACCCGAAGTTAAAAGGAGCCCCACGCATCAAAGATAGCGACCAGCGGTGAGGCATGTGCAGACCCAGGCGAGGCCCCCTGGCCTCTCGCAGGCCCTCGCCCTTGGCTGGCGTGACTGAGGGCCTGGGCCTTGCCTCTGTGCTGGATGGTGGTGGCTGGCTCTGTTGGAGGTGGAGCGTACCTCGTGGGCTGGGGCTCCGGGACATGACTGATTTCCCAACCACGCTCCTGGTGATGTGACTTGTTTTGGTCATACGTGCGTGGAGACCGGCTGTCCCACTGCTACCTGCCAAGTTGTGTGTTTGGATCCCATTCCATTCAGGCAGGAAAAAGGATGCAAAGGTACCTGCCACAGAGGAAGGTTGGACAGGCCTTGGGAAAGCCTGCCCCCCCCGACCCCCACCCCTCTGAGTACTGGCAGGAGCGTGCCCGCAGCCTGTTAGGGCAGCAGTGAAAGTGACACTGTTTATTTGGCAAATCAAGCAAAGGGACACACACATGTGGGCCCACTCACTGTGGAGCAGCTGCAGAGGGAATGTTTTGAGGGAGAATTTACATCCTCCCCACCCCCACCCTCCAGGAGGGACTCTAAAATATGGCACCCAGAGAAATGACAGCAAAAGCCACAGGAGGGGACTAAAGAGAAGGACAAAGCCTTTTAACCAGGCCACAGTAGGACAAAGGTCCTATGAGAAGCTTGTAACAGTATTTTGCCAACAAGTCTTAGAGAAAAACGCGTTGGCCAAAGGACCTAGAAGTAAACAGCAAGGTTAGGTAGTTGTGAAAACCATCCCCCAGGGGGAGGACACTCAGAGGGGACCACCCTCCCCGCTGGTGGGTGAGGTCACTGCTTGCGCTGGAGGGCCCGGGAGGCATGTTGTTTGGCTCTGTGATGTCAAGGCGGGGTCCCTCCAGCGCACAGCCACCAGCGACCCAGGGGGCCCCGGGGGACCTTGGTTCTCGTCCAGTCACCCACGCCCACCCGTCAGTCTGAGTGACAAGCTCCTCTTCCACCGTAGGCTGCTTTCGGTGACACGAGAATGGGTCCTTCTAGTGGTCACGTTGACTCCCTTCCCTGGCTAGGTCATCTGCTGCCACCCAAGTTTGTTCTAGGAAGGAAGGCCCGTCTCCTAGGAGACGCTGAGTAGGGCACAGCAACCTAAGGACCTATGAGGGATGCTCTAGAACAGTCCAGGTCCAGAATGACCTCACGGAGGGGGTGAGACGGGAGCCCGTCACAGCGCCCCTGACCATGACAGCTGCCCTGTGGAACTGTCCCCACCTCAGCTGGCTCCAGCTGCTCTCTGCAAACAGCTGGGGCTCATCTGTGATGAGGGCACAGGACAGAGACCCAGAGGAACGCCTGCCGTCACGGTTATGTGCTCAATGCCATACGTGGCCAATGTGTAGCACAGGGGGAGGAGCCAGGCTGCTGTATCAGCCAACGTTCTGCACATTTAAGGACAGCAGTAGAATCTGGATTTGGTGAAGGCTGAAACCGACATTTTGGGGCTTAGCAGCTAATTACTGATTCCGTTACTGATTTCACTCCCTTTCTTCAACAAATAGCTATCCAGTGCCTAATATGTGTCAGGCACTGTTGTAGGCACTGGAAATAGAGCAGTGGTCAAGATGTACAAAAATTCCTGCCCACATGGAGCTTACATTCTATGGGGGATTGGGGACCATAAAAGGAATGAATAATTCACGTGGGCAGCACGCAGATGGCGATAAATATACAAAAGGAATGTACCGGGAGGTGGCAGGGAGGGCGGCTGTGTTGTCATTGTAAATAAAGATTCCAGGGAAGGCCTCCTTGACAGGTGACATTGGAGCAAATACTGGCTGGTGGTGAAGAGTGAGCCATGGGGCTCTGGGTGGCGGGGGGGAGGTGTCACTCCAGATAGAATGAACTGCACGTGCAAAGGCCCTGAGGCAGGCCCAGGTCGCTGGGGCAGAGTGGCTGACAGTGGAGAAGGTAGAAGCATTGGGGTGAGAGTGGTCTTGGTAAGGATTTGGCTGTTTCCTTATTTAACGTCGTGCCCCAGTGTCTGTAGATATTCTCAAACAGCTGGTTTTGTTTTGCTAGCTCGTCCAAACTAAATTAACGGGTTGGCTTGAGCAGGTTCAGCCTATATTTACTCTGAAAACTCTTATATTAAAGAACTGATTATAATATGTATACACATATATATGTGTATATATCTTTTTATATATATATATTTTTTATATTTATTTACTCTTCAGATGCTCTCTTGGAGGCATAAAAAAGTATAAGTAATGGGTTTCATTTTGTATATACATAATTGGGGCTGGTGGGACTCTTTTTTTTTTTTCCCCAAGAATAAAACAGTAAAAAAGCAAATTTTAACACATTGTGAAATAAATAGAAGCTGTAATATTGCCAGCAGTGTTTGCAGATAATGGCTCTGAGCTGCCCGTGTGTGTGTGTGTGTGTGTGTGTGTGTGTGTGTGAGAGNTGTGTGTGTGTGTGTGTGTGTGTGTGTGAGAGAGAGAGAGAGAGAGAGAGAGAGAGAGAGAGAGTCAGCCCCGTCAATGAGGCATCTTCACACCTTACAGACCACACACCCAGTTATTGCGGAGGGTCCCGTGGGCATCTCCCTCACTTTTCTCTATGGGGCATGGAGTGGGAGAAAGGGCTGCTTTTGGAGATGGAGCTACCTGCCAAGCTGCTAACAGACCAGTTCGCACACTGCTTGGAGCAGTCATAAAAATCTTCCAAGGCGTTGAGCCCTGGAAGCACTCCCTGCAGCCTGGGAGCCCCTGGGGTGAATGGGGGGCCCTCACCATCATGCCTGAGGGGATGAACTACCCTGGACCCAGCCCTGTGTCAACAAGCAGCACCGTCAGAAACACGCCCTGTGCCAACAGAACCAGATGTGCGTGGATGTGGGGGAGGAGGGTGGACTAGGATGAAGTGAGAATGAAGCCAAGAGCCCCACGCTGTCCTGGACAGCCACACCGACGCGGCCAGTTCGAGCAGAAAAGGGTTGATGGTCAGGACTGAGTGGGAAGGTGGTGCTCAGAGGTCTCCAGAGTGCCACCACTTTAAGGCTTTTTGGAAGGGGGTCCTGCTCCCTGGCCCAGGAATGCCAACTGCCTCTGAGCCCTGCCCCTGTGTGCCTGCCCTCAGGGGACAGCAGAACCAGACTAGCCAGAGGGGTCCATCTCAGCAGCCTGAAGACAGAGGGGCTGAGTTTGGACAAGGCAGGGCTCGCACAGCCACAGAATTGCGCTTTCTTCTTCATTTATTGAAAGAATTTGAACAAAAGAAAAGTAAAAAGCACTCGAGGAACTTAGTTTGTCAAAGTCCACACCAGGATTCGGAAAAGGAACCCTACCATGAAGAAAGAAACCTGAAATGCGCAGTAGATGCCTTCTGCCCTTATCCCGGGTTTCTTAGTAAACAAAACACTTGCAGAAAACACACTGTTACACTTGGGTTTGGCACAAGCGTTTCTTCCCCTCGCACAAATTTCCCACCACTGATAAGTACAGCCCTTTTTTCTTAACTAACATGAAATATATTTTGGTAGGTCAATTTTCTTTCTGCAAAGTTGAGTAGTATGCAAAATAAGCTCGTGGGTGCTAAGGTGTATACTTGGGGGTGTGGAGTGTCCTTTTGTCTTGAGTCACCAAATTCCTGACAATAAGCTACCAGAATTAGTAAGTTAAATAATTTTGAAAAACATAACATTTGTAAGGGAACAGATCCAAAGATTTCAGAACTCCTTTTTGGCCGGAGAAGAAAAAGTCCACAGTAACTTCGTGATATATTCATTGAAGAGGGAAGGCGCAGTACCAATATCCACAAACGACCAAAAAAAAAAATCAAGCTTTCCACGGAAAGAGAAAAGACACTGACACGTTCCCACTTTCATAGGGGGTTTGAACAAATAGCAAAAAGCATTTAGACTCCAAGGCCCCACAGTGGGGCCCCTTCCCACCCACAGTTACTTTTCCAAGGGGACAACCCTGTGACAATGTAAGGGCACAAAATATTGCTCTGTGGCATAGTCTGGAAATAATATAAAAATAAATTCTATAGTACAATTTAAACGTGGCTTGTAAAATTTCAACATAACATAGCATAAAATCTACAGACACAATACACTTAGAAAGACCTTCCTTGAACAATGTATTATTTTAAAAAAATCATATACCCAGGTAACGCATGTGTGGGAAATGTGAAGTAAATTATGGAAATAACCTCCATTGGAGTTTAGAAGTATCGGGGATCCTTCTAGAAACTTGCTGTCCCTTGGAGATGTCCAACCATCCTGGAAAGGGACGTCTGGCCAGATCAAGCAGAAAGGCTGCTCAGAGGCAGCCTGTGTCTGGGACGAGTGCGAAAGTGAGGCTCACAGCCTTTCTCCAATTAGGACTGGCTTTCCTTTTCTCCAGTACCCATAATCCACCTCCCTGTCCTTGCTCCACAAAGGACCCCAGGTCACAGAAAGGCATTAGGGGACCTCCTGGCCCACATGTGATCAATACAGCGGTTTCTATGAGTTCCCACCCAGCCTGGAAACTACTTTGGTCCAGATCCCTGACCAGGGATCATGCCACACTGGACCAGTGACCGTAATCTAACAGCAGGCTCCCTCACTTTTCTATACTAATTAGAGGAAGGATGGACACAGACCTCTCGCAAAAGGAAACGGCTATTTGTAAACGAGGTGACTGAATTGTATGTCAGCTGGGGCAGCACCCACAGGTGCCTCAGAGCCACTCTAAATCAGGGGACCTGCCACATGTGGGAGGAGCCCACGTGGTGGCCAGTGGCTGGATCTCAGACTGTTACTGGTGGCACATCTGTCAGATGGGGGTAGGGCAGAGGTGACTGGAAATTCAAGGAGATATAGAGAGGTCACCATTAGTTGGTAATATCTGTGACTAAACACTGCCTGGTTTTGAAGGTTTTCCTCTCTTATTACAACAGTTTTTTATTGTTTGCCTTTTTTTTTTTCCCAACCAGGCAGAGGGCGTGAGAAAGACACAATATTTGCATAGCCCATTTTGAAATTTTCTGGTTGGCTGTTTTCACATTAAAAAAATAAAAAAAACCAGCAAGAATTTACTCTATGCCTCCTTCTTGTGCGCACGAGACTGGTTTCAGAATAAGTATTTCAAGGTTGGCCATCGCAGCCTCCTAAGACTGAGGAGTGACAGCAGTGTCTACATGTGAAGCAACACCTCCTGTGACCTCCCAGCATGATAAAGTGTGACATGAAGAGTCAGTCCAAAAAGCTGCCACAAACCCTCTCGATGAGAGATTTTAAAAAACCTTTTTGTTGTTGTTGCTCTGAGTAACAAAGAAACCCCAGTAATATCAGGGATGTGATGTAATTACCACACATGGAAAGTATTGTTCAGCATGAATAGGAAAGCTTTCAAAAAATTTCTTAAAGATTCTATTTCATAAAGAATTTTGATTAATGTTAAGGAACCATTTATGCAAAACGTGAATAAGTTACTGAAAACTCCACAGGCTGTGAAATAATTAAAAACGAAAAGGAAATTACAGGAGATACTCAAATTAGTTTATTATAATTCTTCAAACAAGTAAAAAAAAATTCCTTTTTTTTTTTTTTTGCTGCTCCTTGTGTCTGGTGGGATAAGGGTGAAGCATCCCTTGTAGAGGACAGGCTGGCTCCAATGAAAGATGGTCTGCTTCCTGCACTTCCTGAGGTTATTACAGCAAAGCTGGGTGCTTTCTCCTTTCTTAGGCTTGTTACAGGCGCTCCTAAGGTTCCCACGGATTTTTGAGTATTCTTTTCCTGGCAAGGATTTTCCCCATCGTAGCGGTATTTCTTGGAAAGGAGCTCTCGTGAGGCAGGTTTAACTTAGTGTCCTTGGCCCAGAATGTGATCTCCAGAGGTAATCTTGGAAGGAAGAGGTTGCATATTGCTGCACAAAACAGGGTAGCTAAGGACACATTTTAAATTTTTCCTCAAGAAATGTAGGAGGCACCAAAAAAGGGACCGCTCAGGGACGGGGCTGCCCCCTCACTGTGTTATGGAGCCACAGGCAAGGAGATCCCTGCCCTACGGAGGGGACCCCAATGGGAATGGTGACCCTGTACCTGGCTGAACCCAGACAGATGCGGGTGGGGTGGGGTGGGCTTTCTTCCTGGCTTTCCCCGGCCCCTTTCCTTTGGAAAGAGGCGCAGCCGCATTTCAAAGCAGCCTAGTGGGGGCTTACACAGTCACCAAAAAGGGTCAGTTTCTCTCCTGGGGCACCGATGGTCACTTCCTAGGGGCCCTCTGGCGACAGTCCACTGTGCAAGTGTCTTCAAAGGAGAAAAGTGAGCAGGCTGGCATCTTTGCTCATATATGGGCAACTCCGAATCATGGGTTCAGACCTTGCTTTTTGGACCCAAGGTGTGTTTAGAAAGCTCCTGTCACCTGAGCTGCCGGGCACCAGGAGCGACCACTACCCCTCACCGTGCCCTGCGAGGTAGCTTGTCCGGTGCCCATCCTACGGACGCCCGCGGTTGGATGGCAGTGTGAACGTTGCTCGAGCCCGGGGAGCGGGGGTGGGGGTGGGGGCTGTGGGAGTTGGTTTTGCTTATGATGGAGCCGTGTGTATTCCTAAAGGGCCACCGTGACCACCGGAGCGTCAGCTGGCGGCCAAGTGTCTCCTCTCCTGCAGGGACCTGGGAAGGGAAGCCGCTGGAGCCGCCCCCACAGTCCCTGGCAGCCTTTGCTTCTCACCCCCAGGTGGCACTGAGCGCACGCACGTGACCGCTGCTGGAAGAGGTCAGTGGCTGAATTAAAGAGGGGGGAAAAAAAGCAAAAAAAAAAAAAAGGCATGTAAAACACTCCCTTCTAAAAACAAAGGGCTGCAAATCTCTTTATTTCGGAACAAAAATACTCTCGCAATGGCTATGAGTTTCCACGGTACGAGGCAGATGCTAGCTAGCACACCCACTGCCGACAGTATGACTTGTTTCCTATCCGTCTACTACCTGAGTGGCGTCAGTGTAGGTTCAGGCACCAGTAGGAACATTTGACCAAACATGTACACGGCACTGACACGGGGGTCGCCGGCCTTCCGGGTGACCAGGGCACGTAGAAAAGACACCGACAGGATGGAGAGCAGTCGTGCACGGGCGCTGGCTCAGGGCCGGGCCCCGCGCGCCTCGCGTCGCCGCCGCAGCTCCTCGCGGTAGCAGTAGGAGCACAAGTGCTCGGTCTCCGCGCGCCCGTAGAAAGCGCAGTTCTCGCGCTGGCAGCGCCGCTGCGCGGGGCCCGGCCCGCCTCGGCCGCACTCAGCGTTCGAGCGCGCGGCCGGCGCGTCGGCGTCGGCGAACTCCAGGCCGTCGCGCGCGGCGCCGAAGCCGTTGGTGTAGGTCTGCGACTTGGGCTCGGCCGCGCCGGCCAGGGCTCCGGGCACGGCGCGCGCCAGCGACTCCACCGTGTTGACGGTGCGCAGGGCGGCGGCGCGCGCCGGGCTGTAGCTTTGCGACCACAGCGAGCGGTTCTGCTGCGGGTACGTGGCGCACGGCCGCAGCGCGCCCACGGCCGGCGCGCACGCTTCGTCCCGCGCGCCCGCCGCCTGCACGTGGATGACGCTCTGGCGCGCCGGCGGG
>NW_017731967.1:357455-402049 GCF_001890085.2 Hipposideros armiger | reverse complement strand
CGGCCGCGGCGGCGGCAGCGTCGCGGCGCCGCTGCTCCTGCTCGGCGCTGAAGCGCTCCTGCGCGCTGCTCAGGTAGTAGCCGACCATCTCCTCGTGGAACTGGTGCCGGTGGCTGGTGAGCAGCAGGCCGGCGAAGATGAACTTGCGCTCGCCCTGCATGGCGGCGCGCAGGATGTTGAGGCTGAGCTTCACGTCCGTGCTGTACTTCCAGGCGTCGCCCCGCGGCCCGCCGCCCTTATCGGCCGGCGACGTGCCCGCCGCCTTGTCCGTGGGGGACGGCGTGGTCTTCTCCGATGGCGACGTGCTCGCCGACGCGCCCGACTCCTCCTTGCTGCCCTTGCGCGACTTGACCTTCTTGTCCTTGGTGCGCTCGGGCGCGTCGCCGCCGTTCTTGCCGTGGGCCGAGTTGGCGCGGCCCATCTTGCCGTGCACCAGGCCGCCCAGGCCGCCCATGTTCTTCTTCAGCTTGATGCCCAGCGTCTTGCTGAAGCTGCCCAGCTTGTTGGCCACGGAGTCCGCGCGGGTCTTGTCCTTCTCTTTGCGCTGCTTCTCCTTGTCTTTGTCCTTGCCGTTTTTGCCGTTATTGCTGTTGGAGTTGCTGCACACCGAGTCGCGGTCCGAGTCCAGGGAGTCGGCCAGGGACTGCACATCCTCTCCCACGGAGGCCGTGGGAGATTCCGGCTGTGCCAGAGGGGCCTGTGGGGCACGAGCGAGGTTAGAAACGAGCTGTCCCCACGTGGGACCTGCCAAGACAGACCTCGCTCCCGCCCTGTGCTGCTAGGTTGGGGCCCTCGCATCCCACTGCCCTAATTCCTGGTGAACTCAGGTTGCTGGTAGCCTGGAACCCTGAGCCGGGGAGTTCGGGCAAGCTGCAGAAACCCACCTGGCTTGGAGCCCCAGAGCCACCGCACAAATCAGAGGACTACCCTGCCTAGCCTCCGGCCTTCCAGCCCTGGTGAGGCTGCTGCCTGCCCAGACATGGGACCAGGTTCTAGGCCGGCTTCTTTGTACACGTAGAGGCCCTCAGGTGAGGATGACACTTAACTTGCACCTGTCGACATCCCTCCTACAAAGGTGTCTCATCTATTCATTCCAGGCAGGGGACAGACACCTTGCCCTCAGAACCTCACTCTTTGGGTCATGGAACAAGCACCCTGCCATTCAGCGATGACCAGTCACTTGGGTCCTTTCTGAGCTTGGCAGTGTGGAGTGCGACACTGAGAAGGGCTCTGAAACAGGACGCGGGCTTGCTTCTCCGGAAAGATGCTACCATTCCCAGGAAAGGGCTCCTGGGGCGGGGCTGGGGGTGAGAGTGGGGAGAGGCTTCTCTGAAGACCTTGGACCAGGCCCACTGTCAGCCACCCAAGGAGGGCAAATCGGTATGGGAACGTGGCCAGGACCAGTGACTCGGGTTGGTGGAGAACCTAAGAAGAGAGGGTGCAGAGAATGGGCAGCGCCCACTGCTGCCTTTTGGAGGTCCCTTCCTGGGTGAGCAGAGAGCTCTGACAGAGCATCCCTGGGCGCAGACTCACCCCAGCAGCCGAGGTCTGGCAGGACTGGTGCGCATGCGTGACCCGGCTTTCCTGGCCTCCAGGGCAGGAGCCTGGGAGGACTGTTGCTCCCCACTTCATTTTTGCTCCCCCTCCCCGAACAGGTCCAAGAGAGGGGTGAACCTCCTGCAACCAGGTCACCCAGAAGCAAGGAGTGGGGTGTGGAAGCAGCCCTCATCAACTTCCCGTCCTGAAATTCCTTCCTCCCTTGCCGGCCCTGAGTCTGGCAGGAGCTGGAGGTCTTAAACTGGGACACAGAAGTGCAGAAGCTTGGGTTTGGCCTGGGAAGGGAGGTGTGCTTGGTGTTGCGAGGGGCCCAGCGGTGGGAGTGCAGTGAGCCAGGAGCCTTGGCTCAAGTGCCTGAGGGCTGGAAGGACCTCCCCTCTAATGGGGGACAGCCAAAGCCTGGCAGGGGGCCCTACTCACTGCAGGACAGAGCTGTGTCCCAGCCCAAGATCTAGAGCTGCTGCCTTGACAGCCCTCATGGCTGCTAGGAAGGAACACCCACAGCCACACAGTGGCACTCTGCAGGCATCTGACAGGCAGGCAGCGTGGAGGTTAAGAAGCAGGACTCGCGAGCCAGACTGTCACTTGTGCCATCAGAAAAATGGGGTATCAGTGCCTGCCTCCTGCAGCCCTGTGGGGATGAAATAGGGTAATGGCTGAAGGCTGAGAGTGCTCTGATCAGTGCCCGCATGTCCCACGCCCTGACTGCCTTTAACAGGAGTCCCACTTTATGACTAAATAAACCCATATCTGGGGAGGACCAGTGATCGTAAACTTTTTTTTTTTTTTTAACAAATCCTTTACCCTGGGGATTCACTACTAAGCTGACAAAAACATCTGTCAGATACTTAAAAGTGAATCCATTTTAGCACCTGGAAGCACAGACCCTGCCTGTGGGAGAGGCCTTTTCCTCGCCTCCGGCAGGGGACAGGTGAGCGTCCTAGCGCGCTGGGGTGCTTGGCTGCCCCAGGCACCTGCACACAGTTCAAAGTTAATTCCGCTGCGCCCAGCACGTCGTGTTCCGATCTCGGCAGAGATATTGATAGTTTTGTGTTGTGACTTGCCCACGGTTTGTTTTCTGAGTGGGAGTGTTTATTTATCTCCGGAAGAAAACAGGAGAAAAATCCCCTCGCAGGGTGCCCGCCCACATAAAGACACGCACGCACCCGCGTGCACACACGCACCCCGGAAGCCCGGGTTGCTTCCAAGGCAGAGCCGGGTGTGTGTGGGGGGGTGGTGGTGGCGGGGTTGTGGGGTGTGTGGGGGGGGCAGGCAGGGACCAAGTGCCCGGCTGGGACCTGAGGGCGGGGCCCCGGACGCGGGGTGGTTGCTGGGCGCAGGCAGGCGAGCTCCGCCCCGGGGCCCAACAATTAGGAGAGGCACACGGCTGCCTGGCGCCAGCAGCTACCGCCCGGCCACCCGGGTCGGTCCCGGGGCACGCCAGGCTCACCCGGGTCTCGGAAGGGATACGGATCCACGTCACATTCATGTAGCTGTGCAGGAGGTTCAGCTTGGCTTCCAGCGACAGGATCAGGCTGGCGAGAGAAGAACACCGAGTGAAACGCGCGCCGGCCCACCCGCAGGCTCGCCAGCTGCCGGGGGAAGAGCGGGGGCGCTGGGGGCGGGGCCGCAGGGCGGGGCTTACTGGGCTAGCCGGGCGTTGTCGTTGTCGTCTTTCCCCCACTCCCAATCCTTGCCGGGGTCCACTGCAAAGTGCAGAGGCAGCAGCTTGTGCTCCGAATCCGTCAGGGGGATCACGGCTGGAACAGAAGAGAGAGACGCGGTGCCAGGTGGCCCACGGGCAGCCACCTGGGGGGGGGGGAACAGGGATTCCAAGACCAACGAGGTGTCTACGTGATTACGTAAAGCGAGTGGTGATGTCTACAGGACAGCAGTGCCAGCAGGAGCGTTAAGATCACAGGTTTTAGAATCACTGCTGACAGTTTAAAGATTTTGTCTTTATTGTGGACTTTGAAGTGTACTTGGAGACATCACCTGGAATCTGCGAGCAATTCGGGTGTGTCAGCAGACACA
This sequence comes from Hipposideros armiger, assembly GCF_001890085.2. Lineage (NCBI taxonomy): Eukaryota > Metazoa > Chordata > Mammalia > Chiroptera > Hipposideridae > Hipposideros > Hipposideros armiger. Next base: position 398,458 of record NW_017731967.1, on the reverse strand, counting down.
TTACTCCTTCTGTTACTTCTGAGGAAGGGCCCAGGTGGACTCATCATGTTGTGCAAGGTCACCGCAAAGGTCAAGGTGGCCTGGGCCTCCCAGAGAGGTTCCCAATGTGCAAATCAGGCGAGTGAGGGCTGTCTGCTCATCTCATTTGTGGTTTCATTCAAGTCTGTTATCAGTACAGGGAACCCATGGTGGGGGATTGCCCACAGGGAGCTCACATTTTGTGCTGGGGACAGGATGCACAGTTAACAAACACTTTATCATGTCAGGTAGTGAAAGCTCCCTGCAGGGTAAACAGCAGGTTGTGGGAGGGTGGCCAGCCTTTGTGTGTGGGGGTGTGTGCTGGGCAGCCTTTTGAGGAGGTGACATGGAGGTGGAGACTGTGGGGAGGGACTGATTCATCACCACCCCTCCTAGTGGAACACTGGTGGGGGGGGGGGCGCGGAGCGCCTCTGTCCAGATGTTGCCTGGCCCTGATCCAGGCACAGGATGCTTCTCACAGGCTGCTTTCCTTTGGCCCCAAGAGCCCCGTCTTTGGGGTCACAGAGTCCCCAGGCACCACTCCTGCCCTGGGCCTCCTACTCCTTATCCCCCCCCCCCACCAGGTGCTGGCCATGATCTGGGTGTCTCTTCCGCATGATTCATGGCAAGGGTGCCATGGCAAGAACAAAAAGGCAAACAAAATCTAAGACCGAATACCATTACCGGTTGATTTTCTTGTAAGAACGTGGAAAACTTGACTCAATGCTGCCCTCTGGGGTTGCTAAGGAGAAAAATGTGAGCGCACATAATCCCACCCCTGTGTCTCCCTTGAAAGGGAAACACAGTTTTGCTCCTGGTTTTCCATTTTTAATCTGGCTGGGACTGGGCAACCGTGCTCTGGCTGGGAGGTCAGGGGCGGCCCGGTCTGCCTTGACGTGGCCATGACACATAGGCAGCCCTTCCCACAGCTGAGTTGAAGGGTAGTCACACCCAGGGAGGGCTTCAGGGCTGGCTCAGGACTGGCCTCCCCTTGGGCCATGCTCAGGAGCCTGCCCCAGGGTTCCGCGAGTCACCATGCCAACAAGGAGAGTACGGGTGGTAGAGGCCCCCTCCTTAAGCACTTGCCAGGGCAGCTCAGCTCCCCACAAAGCTTGGTAAAGGCGCCGATTCCAGCCCCCACTCAGATGGCCAAACCAGTGTCCAGGAAAAGGAACCAAGGACTCTTTTAAATAAACATGGTTCTTAAAAGCAGGCAAATCTGGAAAGTGTTGTTCTAGAACAATCTGAGGCAGTTTCTGTGGCTGCACTTTGGGCAATTTGCATCTGGCTGTCCACCCCCTTCCCAGGGGAGAGGTGTCAGCGGGAAGCATCTGCCCAGCCACGGCCACACTTAGCGGGGAACAGGTGCCTGGTTCCACCCGTGGGACGTGAGCAGAAGCACAGGGGTTAGGCATGAGGCCTTCCCTCCCGCCCCGCATTGTGGTGCTGGCTGAAGACGGCGGGGCTGCCAGGTGGCAGGAGTGCGTTTCCGCCTCCCCACCTGGAGAAGATCAGCTGCACGGTCTTCTTGGCCTCACCTCCCTACCGCAGGGCTCCTGGGAATTCCTGTCCTTCACAGTGGGGCGCGGAGTGATGCGACTGCTTGCCCTCTGGTGGCAAATGTCAAGAACAGCAAAATGCCTTTCAAAATAAGCCTGCAACCTTTTTCTTAGAAAAGGATTTCTCCTCTCTTTGAACCTGGAAATGTGTAGGTGCCATCTCAAACTAGCCGGGCTATATTTTTGAGTACTTCTTTTCCAAAAAAGAACAGAGACTGCAGGTTTCTGTTTGGTATGTAAAATGCTGGGAGAGGATTACAACAACAAGTCAAACTACACATTCACCATTTTCCTTTAACCATCAGAGAGCTCAAGTCACAGGCAACCAGCTAGCCCCAAATCTAAGGAAGGACAGGTGCCTCCAAGGAGAGGCAGAAGTGAGCTCAATGGGGCAGAGTCAGCCGGACCCAGTAAGAAGAATTCGGCTAAAATTGTTGTAGACTGGTAACAGCACAAAAACCCCTGGGGACTGCAGGTTAGAGGCATTTCACATGCCCTTGCAGGCCGGCTGCTCACAAAAGATTGGCAAGAATTCTGAGAACGTGTCTTTCACAGATCTTTATCTCCTATCTACACGAGGGAACAAAAGCTTAAATTGGTACATATGTACAATGGACTACCACTTGGCCGTAAGAAAGGATGGAATCTTACCATTGGTGACATGGATGTACCTTGAGAGTATCGTGTGCTAAGTGAAATGAGTCAGATGGAAAAGGACAAGAACCATGTGATTTCACTCATATATGAGACATAAAACAGGGAATAAATGAACAAACTCATAGATACAGACAACAGAATAGTGGTGACCAGAGGGGAAGGGGGTTAGGGATAGGGTAAGGAGGGAAAAGGGGGGTCACGTACATGGTGACAGAAGGAGACTAGACTGGGTGGTGAGCACAGAGATGATGTATCTCAGAGTTGTACACTTGATACTAATATGTTATTAACCAGAGATGGGGGCTAGGAACCATTCAGGAGTAGGGAGATGGTGGCTCATGTGCTCCTGGGGGCGCCCTTCCTGTGGCATGGATATCTTGGGGAGGCATGTCTGGGGAGCTCAGGAGAGGACAGGGTGGGGCTCATGGGGGGCCTGCCAGAGGCACACTCTCCAGGCCCTGGGATTACTAGGGCAAGACCCTCAGCCAGGTCTTCCCACGCAGGTGACCGCAGCTGGCACCCCATGGAACTGCGCGCTTCAGGCTAAAGATTGATGGTCCTCAGGGTGGCACACGGACCAAAGGTGCATGTCCGGGGGACAAACGCACAAGCCGAGAACAGAGCTCCACAGCCGTGCAGCCCTGCCTGCAGCTCCAGGCCACCTGGTAGCCCTTTGGGAGGTTTGTGGGTCAAGAGCCAATGATGTGAAAGACCACAGCCCGTCTTGTCCCCAGGCCCTGTGCTGCAGGGTCGGAGCTAAAAGTCTGGTGCCCCCACACCAGCTCTTCTCTCACCCCTCAGCGAGGGGCCTCTGCACACAGGCCCCCTCTTCGGGGGCTGCACTCTGGGGCTCTGGGAGGGACAATGAAGGAACCCAGTGCCCTGGTGACGATGTCTCATTTTCTCTGAGAACAACACGCTCTGTCATCTCTGTGAACACTTCCTGCCCCAGATCCAGCCACACTCTCAGACAAGGGAGTTTGGGGACAAACAGGACCTGCTTCACGCCCGGAAAGGTGGCAGAGCCTGCCCTGCACAGAGGGTGAGGAGGCTGCAAGGTGGGACAGAGGGGCCTGGTCATGTCCAGCATTCCTGAAGTGCCCACCTTGCCCCAGGGGTGGGTTGGGGGGGGGGCTGCGTGCTTTCAGATGGCTGGGTGGGCGAGAGAACCACGCTCTCCCTGTCTAAGCCCTGTGGAGCTGGGTTCGGTTACCTGACCTGAAGGGGCTCCAGCTGGTGCCAGGGAGCCCTAGGAGTGGAGAGATAGGTGTGGCCGGGAGGGGCCAGGAATCGAGGAAGATGGCTTCCCCCTTCCCAATACCTTTCCTCTCACTCGGAAGCTGTCATCGCAGGCAAGGAGGCTGCCAGGGGTGCTGACCTCGACTCTGTTTCAGCAAAGGCCCAGGCGGCTCCCTGGGGGCAGAGCCAGCCTGAAGGCACAGAGATACAGAGACTTTCTTTAAGGAAGGAGACAAGCCAAGGTCTCAGCTCAGAGGGCCCAGAGCTATGCCCTGTCTGGAGGGTCCTGGCACGGGCCCAGGGCTCTAGGCAGAAAACCGATGCCTGTGAAATTTTACCAGGTGGCACTTACATGTGGGAGACACCAGGACGTGCCATCAAGTCAGCCACCAGGTGCTGGGTCCGCTTCCACAGGACCCCCCACACCCTCTCCCCGTCCTGTGTGGGCGCCGGCCACTGCCAGGCCCACAGGGCGTGTGGGCACCCTTGACCTGCAGCAGCCCCCAAACCCTGAGATCAGAAGGTGGCGAGTGGCACTGGGGGCGAGCCTGTGCATCTGCACGTGGAACATGCTCCTTCTAAGGAACACGGCACTGACGGCCTCGCACACCCGGCTTTTTAGGGGACTGAGAGCCCAACAGCTGACAGTAGTGCGTTTCCTAATGAGCACCCAGCTGATAAAGAACTCATTTCTGCACACTTGCCTTTTCCCAGATGAGGTCCTGGTCATTGCAGGTGAGAGAGAGAAACAGTCCGGATGGAGCTGCCTGGAAACATCACAGCCCACCCTGGTTTGGAGCTGGCTCCCTGAACCCCCACTGCACTCACTTCTCAGGCTGTGAGCGAGTGTGGGGCTGAGCTGTGGTCGTAAGATGCCTGCACAAGTACTCGGGGAAGGTTTTCTTCCCAAATGAAAAGACAGACTTTCAGGACGATGCCATCTGGATGTGACGCCTGGAGCTGCAGCCCCCGTCCTATCATCAGGAGGCTCCTGTGACCATGAGGCTGAAACCATATGATGAGAAGGGGGCGGCAGGGAGCGGCTGGGAGCCTGGACCTCCGAGAAGATCACCTGCCTCAGGACTCCCTGTTAGAGAAAGCAGCGGCAGCCCCTTTCTCATTGGAGCCCCTGGCAGCCCAGTGCTGTTCGGTGCCATCTTCCTTTGGGGGCTTATATCATGGCTTTCTGTGGACGCTTCCCTTTTTCTTGGCATCGTAAAGGCTGAAAAGAGAGGATGAGTCTGTTCCCGGGGTGGCCTTCTGACATGCTCTCAGCTTCTCCCTTGGACCCCCGCCTCCGGGCAACAACAGCTGGCTGCTATTATACGATCTGGTATTTGCAGAAAGGCCCCTGCAGGCGCTGCTGTGGGGCTGGAAGGAAGACGCCGCCGGGAGCCCTGGCCGGCTTCCTCTGCCCGTGGCTCCTGTACAGCATGTGCTCTGTGCTGCCTACAGTAGGTCCTTCCGGGGAGACGCTGGGTCTAATGGTGGCCAGGAAGGGAGCTAGTCAAGGGCTGTAGGTCTATCTTTGAAGCAATAGTTAAGGACAGGGGACAGGCCTGGCTTAGGGACAGGCAATATACTGTTTCCTAGCAGTTCCCACTGAGGACACTGAGGACTTCAGTGCGTGGAGGGACTGTCCCATGATGGTCATTTCATAATGAAGAGGTGAGACCCTTGAACATGTCAAATGAAAAGTGGCCAAATGTGGTGAGTGGCAGAAAGGAAGGATGGGAACAGAAGGGAGGGGAGCGGATAGGAGGGGAAGGAGAAAGGGCCGACAGCCAAGGGGACAGGCCGGGAGGTCACACGGCGCCCCTTGGCCCAGGCAGTCAGGAAGTGTCCGTGCCTGGGCCTCCCCGTGCCCACTGTCACACTCCTACCACACGCGCTTGCTCAGCCACGCCAGCAACGCTCCCTGGCAGCCCTGCACTTTGACCGGGCCCATTCTGGCCCTTGGCACCAGCCTCGGGACATGACTGCAGCCTCCAAGTCTAGTTCTAACCTGCTTCTCTCACGTCTGTTTGTCTGTCTGTTCTTCTGAACTGGAACCATTGCTCCCCTTCTGAATGGAGCTCGTGCCTGCTTGGGGCACACTCTGCCTTGTACCAGGTGTGTCTTGGTAGGGTTGCCTGTCTCCCCCACAAGGTGGCGAGGGCCCCAAGGCAGAGACCCTAACACACATTCACTGAACTGACCACCGCCCCCTGCAATGAACATGACAGGCCCATTGGACTTCAGGCCAGGGGGCAGGACTTGTGCCAACCTGCACCCACCAGCTTGGTGAGGTGGCACAGGGGACGTGCTGGCAGCAATACTTCAAGCCGTAATGTCTGCAGAGCATTTGTGTCCTATTCAAATGTGTGAGGACGTGACATCTTCACCGAAGTCCCCCAGCTCGTGGGAGCCACTTACATGTGCTTTGCTTCTGTTTGTGCAGAAGGTGGCACCGTAGCCCCTGTCCTGAAGTGGGTTGTGAGGACCGGATGGGTCAAAGTGCAGCCCCGATCACACAATGGCGTGGACGCAGGGACTCACACCACTCCGAGGGGGTAACCCAGCAGGCAGAAGCAGCAGGGGCCCACACCACAGCCACTCAGAATGGCACACTGGGACCAGAACCCACTTTGGGGAAAGAAGGGTTCAGAGGTAAAACCACCCACACCTCCGCTCCGCTCCCGAGAGGGGCTGAGCGAGAGCCCCTCCACATCTGTCCTTTATCAAAGGGCAGCTTTGTATTCACCTTAGAAACATCAAGGAGCCTGAAGGAGAGCTTAGCGCCCTCTGTGAGGCGGGGGCCGGGCGTCTGCCCCCTGCTCCCCACCAGAGAAGCCAGGCCTGGGACTGGTGTCTTTCCTTGACCACAGAGTTGGGAGACCGGACAGAGAGGCCCAGCTCCTGGCCTGGATCCAGGTCCCAAGGAAGCCCCTCTATCCTCCCAGGAGCCACGGTAAGAATCGACAGGAGCTGAAACCCACAGCCAGAAAGCTGAGCGACAACAAAAAAGGCAAAATGCCTCCCAGGCCTGAATGACTGAATACTTTTCTCCTTTGGCCAAAGTGAGATGTCTGTAAATAATACAGAAAAATGATGTGACAGACCCATTACAGCTGGCTGCAGCCCTGCTCTTCTCTTCCTCTGGGGCCACATCCCCAAGTGACAAGTCACCATGGTTTCCTGGAACACCCCCAATGGCAAGGGCCCCAAAACCAATCAGTCCTGTCTGACCTTTAGTCTCCTGGGGGACTCTATCTCAACCAGAAACAGGAGTGGCCAAGAAAGGAGTTTCCCTCCTTTCTCAGCTAGTCACACACCTATCAGCGGTTAAAACGAGCACACAGCGACTGTTCCAGACAGATCGTGCTATTTCTGCAGCAGACACGAAAGATGCTGACTGAAGACAGGCCCCCTTGAGTCTCTGCCTGGTGGTTGCACTTGTGCAGTGCGCAGCCTGTGGGACCAGCCTGGGGAGCCTGTCTGCAGCATTCAAAGGGCTACTGGCAGGAAACTGACTTGTAAGGATTTGAATGAAAATATCAATCTTTTGATTCAAATGCTTACTCTAGAGCAGATGTTGGCAAACTTTTCCATAAAGTTCTAGTTAGTAAATATTTTAGTCTTTGCAGGCCTGCCAGTCTCTGGGGCTACTTCTCCACTCTGCTGCTACTTTGCAAAAGCAGTAGCCATGGACCATTGTTAGTGAATGGGTGTGGCTGTGTTCCAATAAGGTGGTGGGCCATAGTTTGCTGACCCCTGCACTAGAAATGCTTTGCTTTTTAGAATTTGCATCTAAGATTAATTGCATCCACATAAAATATGCATGCACGTGGCAGGGAACAACACTAAAGGATATCTAAGGCTGGTGGAATTATTAATTTGCTTTGTACTTTAAATTAAAAGCTGTCTTTGACGTTATTTTCAATGACGACATTGATGCACATATGTGGTAGTTTTATGCAAAACCCATCATGCTGGGCATGCTTGCAAGGAGGTGCCACGTGGCCTCCTGCCCCGCCTGTGCCCACCCTGCCCCCAGCACTCTCTCAGGCGGAGGGCTTACCTTGTTCTCTTTGCTGATCTCTCTGCTCCATGGACACCAGGGCAGAGAAATGCGCTTGATCGTAGGCGAGAACCAGAGGCGAGCAGTGGCACCTGTTGGGAGGCACCTCCAAGGGCAGGTAAATCCCTCCGAACGGGATTGGGGCGAATGCTGCGAACACAAATGAGGGTGAGGGCGTGTGGAGCCAGTGGGGACGCAGACGGCACCCTCAGTCCCCAGGGTCAGGTGGGCCCCAGTTCTCCCAAGGCCGAGCTGAGGGGCTGCGCATGCTGCGTAACCTGCCTGGACTTGTTTCTTCCTCTGTAAAGCGGGGAGGCTGGTGTCCCCCCTGGGAGGCTGTGGTGAGGGCTGAGGGAGAGGCATGTGCAAAGGGGCTGTGGGAGCAAGTGCTGGGCTCTGAGACAGTAGGTGACAGGTGACAGGCAGTCCTTCTTGTCCTTTCCTCCTTCTCGCAGTCCTGCTTCCACCCCAAGCTCGCCCAGTGACGCCATGCTTTCTGCCTTCTTTTCTTCTCTTCAACATGGGTGTAGTCGCAGAGGGGTGGGAGGGGACGGTACTGGCTGAGTGGCCCTGGGCCGAGACGGGCACTGCTGCAGGGGTGTAGGCTGTCCACTGCTCTGGGCCCCTGCATGGGGGCTGGGAGGCCCCGGGGTTTAGTCCCTGCCCTCCCTCGGCCAGATTTCCCAAGGCCGCCTGCCAGCGACACACAGGGTAACGAAATGGCTGAGAGCAATCCTCCTGCCACCGGGGAGGAGAAAGACTCATGTGAGGTAAGGAGAAACGAGGAGAAATAACATGACCTCTGTCCATGCAGAGGGGAGCTCTGTGGCCTCTGGGGGCTCTGCTCTTACGTGGCTGCCCGTCCCTTAGCTGGGGTGTTAGCTTTCTGGGTCACGAATGAAACGCATCTGTTTTATTATGGGTGAACTTACCTTCTCCACCTGAGTCCCTCAGCATCGTATCTGCTACGACAACGATCGGCCTCCTTAATATATGGGCCAAGACGAAAACGTGGAACTCTTCCAGGCTCTCGTACACGGGGTCCTCGGCGTTGTCCACGCTGGGAGACAACGGGGAGCCTGTCACTGGCCTGATGAGGATGGGGATGCTGAAGACAGGGTGCCTCCCCTCCGCGTTTACCTCCATGGACCCTGGACATCACGGTCATCTGAGGCCACCTTACTCCCATGCCCTCTGATGATGGCAAGCACACAAGTCCCAGCCCCCATCCCTACCCAGGGTTGGGTGGTCTCAGGATACTCGTGGGAGAGAACCTGCCTGTGATGGCTGCAAGCTACCTTTACGGTTAGGTCTTCCTGGTGGCTGAGGCAACCCAAACAGAGTGTGTGACAACATGGCGGGGGGGAGGTATAGTGGTGCGGGGGCAGTTCTCTGGGGGTGATTGACAAGGACAGAGCAGGAGTGGGAGGGAGGAAGGCTTCACTCCGGTTCTAGCACTCGGGCTGAAGCCATGCCCATCAGGGTGCAGGTGTGCCTGGGCACGTGTGATGGGCTGGTGGGGCCCATTGCTACCAAGATCCAAGGGGTTTGCTAGGAGATACCATGATGGGGCGGGGGACGGCGGTGAGGAGCCTGCCTGGATATCAGTCCTCAGATTGAATGCCCAGCCCGGGCTCCTGGGACCCTCCCCAGCCCGCCCCCGGCTCCTGTCCCGGCCTCAGGCAGAGAGCGGGCTGCAAGGACCGCTTTCATTCTGGACTGAGACATTTGGGCAGAGGGTGGTAGCCTGATGGCCCCCTAGAACCGGCCACCCCAAAGGGATGGAAACATCGAGAGGCAAGAGCCAGTGTGACATCGTGATAGGGCCTCTGCAGTGCCAGCTGCGTGGCATGTGGGCTTGTTCCTGGGCACTCAGATGGGACAGGGCAGCCATGTGGGGTGGGATGATGTGGGGACACAGCTCCGCACACACAGCCCACTGCTAAGGGCTTGAGTTTAACCAAGGCCTTGAATCCCAATCACCTCGGGAGTTTTTCTGTTGTGATTGTACCTATTTATTTTTGTCTTGTTACTTTGTTTATTAATTTTTTTTGGTGACTCAATATACCTTATTTTAATACTTAAAAAAATTGGCAGCCACCAAAAGCTCACAAAAAGTTGCACATATAGTATAAATAACTTTTTTTTTTTTCTGAACCATTTCAAAGTAAATAGCCAACTTGAAATCCCACGCCCTGGTAGAGTTTAGTGTGTATGTCCTGTGAATGGGACATTCTCCTATATTCCCCCAACACAGCCATCAAAATCAGGAATACGTCCAACACTAACACACTAATATATCTAACTGCCATGACAGTCCCCAGCCATTGTCTGCCAATTTTCCCAGTAGCACCTTTTAAACATAGGTTCCAGCTGTAAAAAATAATATAAATGAAACCACTTTAAAATGGAGTCAGAGATGCCATCCCAGAGGAACTACCTCAAACATCTGATGTCTCAAACCTTTGGAATGCTAAAACAGAGCAAAATAACCTCTGCACTGGGCCTAAAGCAAGACTGTGTCTCAAACAACTGTTTGCAAATATAACAAGAAAGCATATGTTATGACTACCGGACAGATAGCTACCAGGCTGAAAACGAAAAACGTTGTTTACAGTTAGCATCGCACTGTTAGCTTATCTGCACTAATAGAAATACCTTCCTTCCATGATGTAATTGTCTCCCTCCCCTTTCTCATAAATACCCATCGCCTTGGTCACCTAATCAGAACACCATTTGGGCTTCGGCCTGAATCAGTGTGTTCCAATAGCTGCCCTTGCTGATCTCAAATAAAGGCTTGTTGCCCCTGACCTTGAAAGGCCTTTATTTCTAGGTTGCATGGCTCAGGCAGCATGCTGCCTTTCACTGAGGTGTCTCTTGAGACTCCTTCGGCCGGGAACGTTCTTCAGGGTTTCCTTGACTTTCATGACCTTGACCCTTTTGCTCGGGTTACGCTGTGTCCTTCTCCCTGTTGGGAGGCCTGGGCCTGCAGGTGATGTTGACTTGCGTTGCTCTGCCAAGGCCATCCCTAGGCTTCAATCCACAGAGTTACTTATTCCCCTCCATGACGAATAAGCATTTTGTGGGGAGGAACCCTGCACCTACACACGTTTCGCTCCTCACCAAACCTGACACATTTATTGATATCCCTATGGAGTCCTGGTTCCGACTTTAGCCAGTGGGTTATTCCATGAGTGTGATTATTTTGATGCTCAGACATGCCCCAATTTGGCCAGTGGGGCTCGTTCAAGCTGGATCTGTGTTCTGTGACAGCCCCCATCATTTTTTAGGGCACTTCTCTTTCTTTTCTTTCTTTCTTTTTTTTTTTTGCTTTTCAGCACAAGAAGATGGTCCAGGTTCATCTGGTACCTTTCGGCCTCAGCCCAGGATTCGGCCATTTCTTCAAGGAGCTCAGTTTTTTTTTTGTTTGTTTGTTTTTTAATAGTGGATAATGGTGTTTAGAAGACAAAATATGATTATCGCTATCAGGACATTGTTGCTCCTAGACTCACTCAGTAAAGACAGCTAGGGGATGCATGTGTGCACTCACACATGTACATAGGTATCTTCATCTGTCTGTCTATCTATCTGTCTACCATTCCTCTATCTACCATTCATCTATCTATCACCTATCACCTCTCGTTCTCTCTCATTTATCTATCAATCTATCTATTGGAAACTCTGAGTCCATGGATACCTCAAATTCCAATCTAATACCCCAAAGTTCATTCTACTTGGAACTCCCTTCTCTGACAGTGAGAAACCTGGCTTGTATTCATTTAAAATGATTTCCTTACTTGCTCAGTCTCCTGGGATGTAAGCAATCGCCTGCCTCTACAGCCACCCCTCCCCTGAGTTGTCCCCTCACCCTACCTGGCTCTGATGCCCTGGCTACAGCCCTCTGTGTCTGCAAACCCCCCATCTTCCCACTGTAGATGCCCACCTTGCTTTGCCACGCCTTATGGCTTTAGGGATGAATTTTACAGGAAGGGCAGGGCAGTGGAGGAGTGTTTTAATATACTGGTGTAGCCAAAAAAATGTACACAAGTGGACACTTTGGTCAGCGTTGCTCAAGCAGTGGTTCGCCGTCATCAGAAGTGTCTGGACGCTGATGGAATCACTTTGAGCACCTCTTGTAATTGCAGAAGTCAAATGTGACTTATATTCATTTTTTATTATTGGTATATATTGAATATTACAAGTTTAATAGTTTTCTTCTGTCCTTAAAATGTGTATACATTTTTTGGCACCTTCTGTATATACATCTGCCAAATATCAACTCAATGCTCCTGCATTTTGAAACCTCCCAGGTGACCATGCTGTCCAGCCTCTGCTGAGAGGGTCAAGTGCTCCCAGAAGTTGATTGCTTATTCCTGTCACTCAGTAGTCCCTCACAGCAAGTGGATGGCTGAACAAGATAAAAAGCGATCCAGAGAGGAGAGAACAGGGATATTCGAGAGAAAAATATCCTGACCATAACTGTGGGGTGCTGTTCCTTCCCTAAAGGACAGAGAGGTCAGCGTTGGAAAGAAGTGAGCTCTAATGAGTCAGAGATTAATGCTGAAGAGAAGAAAGGACGAGGTGACGGTGGCCCTCTCAGCCCTGGCTGTGCAGTCCCGCCTTCGCGCCATGATGGGACACTCTGGTGTTCGAACAGAAGGGGCCCCACCGCATCCACATCTGGGAGATGCCAGGCTTGAGTAATGATGTTTGGCTTTTGGTGTGACTTCTTGAAGCTAGCGATTAGATATTCAGTTGGGAAACACCTCAAACCTGGCAGCCCGAGGTTTCAGAGCCGCTGAGTCCAAGGGCAGTATGTGGGAAGGACCACAGCTAGGTGAAACCGCTAAAGGCTGGCTCTGCCACGAGCACCCGCCCCTCCCCCAGCTGTGTGGTGTGATGAGCTCCAAGGAATGCGGGGACAGCAAGTGTGAGCTCTGTGCCTCTGTCTGCGAGATACCTGTGGGGCTGGGTACATGCCCCCGAGTATCTAGGAGGGTCCGGCTGTTACCCATAACTTTTCCCTGCGTCCTTGTGTAGAATCTAATGCCTGGAGGCAACAGGTCTTGTGACTCCCCATCTCAGGTTGGCTCCACTTCCTGGGCTGTCCCTGGGTGGCTGGGAGCTCAAGGTGATCACGGGGAGAGCAGGGAGGGTGGTGGGGCAGCACTCACCCCCCGCCCGAGCCGCTGTTCTTGCTGAAGTGCGTTCGCGGCTCGCTGGACGCCAACTTCAGCAGCTCCGTCCATTCTCGCTCCCACTCTTCCTCGGTGTACAGCAGCCCTGACTGGCACAAAGGGAAGTGGCTTCAGGAGGTGGCAGGCGGGCCTCCTCCCCCTCCCCCCCCAGGTCAGCCTGGGCAGCCACGCTGGACCTCCCCGTGTGGTCCAAGCCCAACCGGGACCCAGGCCGAGCGCACCTGTTCGTGGTCACTGATGTGCCCATTTGCTGTGGACAATATTTTTTCGGAACCCCTGAACTCTAACTTCAGTGCTGTTGGGGGTCCACCCAGTAACACGGGTCATTGCCGGGGGGCGAGAATAACGAACATTAACCTCCTCCAGGCCTGGGGCTGACCACTGAGAAGTTTAAAGGGATAACGGGCCACTTCCGTCAGAAGGCAGGCAGGTTCTTCCAGGAAGCAAAGTCCTAATGTTCACGTGGGCAGGACGACTGCAAGTGTCTTTGGACTGAGCACACAGGGGCTGGCCCGGGGGCAAGGTCAGGTCACACTGTGGCTGCACCTGGTTTTCCAGCTGTCACCAGCAATGACCTGACACAGGTGACCATAGAATCATCATCTAAGCCGGACACTTCTGAGAGTGAAGGCGGCTGGTTTTCATAATTACGCCAGGGCAGGCAGTGGCCGTGGCCATCTATCACTGTCCCAGGGGCCCAGCTCTGGACTCCAGCATGGCCCACGGCCGTGCCTGGTGCGGGTCCCAGGTTCTGGAGACACCAGCAGGCACCAACCTCCTTGTTCTGCTGTGTCTGCTGCCACCGCCACCGCCGCTTCAGGGCTTCTCTCTCAGCCCCTGTCCTCATCATGGTGTAGAGCGCTTTCCGCAGCACCAGGTCTCGGTCATGAAAACCCCACATTCCTGCAGCCGGGAGACCCATAGGGAGGAGAGGACACAGGGCATGAGGTGGGGGCGGGCCACGAGGTGACAAAGCCACCACAGTTTACTAGGCGGGCCTCCCGTGTCTGCATGCACAGTGGGAGCTCGTTAGCCACTGTCCGTGCTCACGTCAGCTAGCCGTCCCCTCGGTTCCCTCCTCCAAGGTCTCCTGTCTACGCATGTAAGTGAATGAAGGCGCACGCTCCCTTCTCAGCAAAACGACAGTGAGTGATGTCACATGCTGCCTCTGTGGGACCTTTGGCAAGTCACTCTCACCTCTTAGGTTTGCTTTGTGGGGCCTGCTGTTCACCACCCAGGTCTTACGTTTGAGTGAGAGGTAGCCTATGGGGACAAGTTGGTGACATGTCCTCACACAGGGCCTCTGGCTTCATCTAGGGCTGGCTTGTAACCCTGAGGCATCACAACCTTCTGAGAAGCAGAGTGGACACCACTGCACATATCTGGGCCCAGGACAGAGCCTGCCTCCAAGGGGGAGGACGTCCCCCACCTGTCACCGGCCTGTGCTGGGTGTGAGGGGTGATGAGGACAAACTAGTCGGCTCAGGGCAGCTCAGATGTGGTCAGACTCCCAACCACCGGAAGTGTGGCCCTGACTATGGGAAAGAGCAGAGGAACGCATTCATTCATTCATTCATTCATTCATTCATTCATTCATTCATTCAATTGAATCCCATCAATTCTACCTAATTAATTCCACATTTATTTTATAATTAGGAGTGAGGCACCATTCTAGGTGCTGGGACTCCCCACAGCAGTAAGCAGGACAGACTATGCCCCTAAAACCTCACAGAGCACACCCTTCAGGGAGGTGGGGCAGCTGTCAGGCGAGCGCTAAGTGGGAGGAGCGCTGAAGTCAGGGAAGAGGATAGTGTGTGGATGGTACTGGTCATGGCGTGAATGGAGACACTGAGCAGACTCGAGTGGGTGAAGGAGGGAGGTGGGTCGCCATCCCAGGTGGAGAGGAAGGCCAGGGACCGCTGAGGGGGACCATGTGGCGTATTTGAGAAACAGCAAGAGGAAAAGGTGGTTGGAGCTGGGACTGAGGGGAGGAGGTAGAGAGTGAAAGGTGAGCTTTCATATGAGTGGAGCCCCTGGAGAGCTTTCAAAAGAGGAATGAATGACGGATATTTTGAAAGACTCAACCTGGCCGTGTGTCCTTTAGTGCAATGACCAGGGGCTGCTGGGGGTTTTCCATCAGGTGAGGCTTTTGTACAGAGGGAGGGAATGGCCACCAAGGGTCCTTTATAAACAGGCTCGGCTGCTCTGACTCTGCCCTCAGACCTGCCTGCAGCCACCTCCCAGGACTCTCCCAGGCAGGGCGAGTCCCCCCAGTCTTGTCTAAGCTCCTCGTTTGGGCATCCTGCAGAGAGGGTCTCCTTGTCCCCTAAATGTCTGCTTCAAAGGATGACTGCCACTGATTTCTATGTGTACCTAGCCCCAGCTTGATGTCAGGCCTGGTCAGCAGGTTGAATGGGCAGTGCTGGTGAGTGTCACATGGCTGCGTAGTCACAGTCCTGCTCCTGTGCAGTGTAGCTATTTGAGCCCAAAAGGAAAACAAAGTACCATGGCATGAGCCCAAGGCCCCGCCTCTTTGGCAGCTGGAGCAAGGCCAGCCCTGCGGGGTCCCCACAGGGGACCCACCGTGCTCCCAGGGAAACACCAGCCATCAAAGGAGGCTGAGTGGCATGTTGCCTTCTGACTGGTGGCCCTGCCCCCCCCCCACCCCCTGCTGTGCAGGTGTTTCTGAAGGACAAAGGCATCTGCACACCTGACACTTGGCAAGGAGGCTGCTGGGTAACAGGGATTTCTTCTTTTATATTCTTCCTCCAGGTTTTATACAGAACACAGAGAAATATGTTCCATAATCTGGGGAATAGTTAATACGTTATGAGAAAATGTGACACAACTGCTCAAAACGTGGTTTTGAAGAATGAAAGCATGGAAAGTTCACAGTAGCATTTTAAGGGGGAAAATGTCAGATTCCAAACTGTGGACATGGTGAGATTATAATTTTACTGGAAGCACAGACCAAAGATGGGACGACAACACACCAAGATGCAAAAATGGCCCTCGCTGGGTGGTGGGATTGTTGAATCTGATTCTTTTGCCACAATGAGTGTGGGATCCTTTTATAATTACAGCAGAAACGTGGTAGCTTTGAAATGGAAAGGAGCTGGTAGGGGGTGCCTTTGTTTCCTTGTCACCCCTCCAAGCCTGTGGAATGTGAGTGTCCCCTGGTTCTCGGCCTCCTGCTTGTCTGGGCTCCTAGGGCCCTTCCGGAGCCCATGTGTAAGCCTTTTTAGGGTCCTCTCAGCCCACCTCTTGCTAAACAGGCCTCATTACAGGTCTGATGGGTGGTCTGGGGCCCTGCCCTTGCTCTGGGGCACAGCATCGGCCATGATTAGCGGGGGAGGGGAGTTTGACCAACAAGGACCTTATTCCTGCTGAGGGTCCCTCCCTGGAGGGAGACCCTCCCTGAACTTCAGGGCTGATGAGGTACAACTGGCTCTGATGCTGGGGTCCCTGGTGCAAACCCAGTCCTGCCTGTTGACACTGATTCAGCCTTGTATGTAAGGCTGGGGTACAATGGATAGCTGAACTCCCAGAAAGTCTACCATGACCCCCACTTACCGACAGTGCCACCTGCTGGTGTGGCTTTTTGCGACCAGGAAGCTCACATTTCCGCTAAAGGAGGTTTCTGACCTCTCTGCCGTGTGCTCCGACTGTGCCGAGTTCCCAGCAGTACCTACATCTGTTGTTTTGTCAGTCCAAGTGCGTCAACTGCAGTCAGTATGGTTGCCCCATACCTAGCCACCTCATGCACTGCTCCCCAAGCTTCCTGCTCCAGCCCAACCTCCAAACTCCCTCAGCCCCGACTCCAAACTCCCTGTTAATTCTTGCCTTTATGCTTTATCAATGTGGTCTCCCTGCCTGGAATGTCCGCTTGTATACTCTTTCAAGTTTTTCAAGACTCAGTAAAATCTCACCTCCTCCACGAAGTCCCCCTTGATTGCTCTAGATTATGAGCTCTAATCCCCATCCCTGTCGCTCCACTCAGGCCTCCTTCTATCATGACAGGTCTTTTCTTGTGTGTGTTCTATGTCTCCCCTCCACCCTCACCCCCAGCCTGCCAGGTACTTGACAGGAAGGGCTGGGGACTCTTGTTGGGGACTCTTTCAGATGAAAGTGATGCGTGTGGCTCTACTTAGCATGTGCCTGTCCTTTAACAACACACAGAGCAGGCCTGTGGCGCTGCCATCCTCTGGCTACACTGCAGAGCTTACCCAGTGAGGCAGCATGTAAAAGACAGTTCCCATCCCCCGTCGTGGCCAAAGGAAGAAGCCGTTTACAGCTCGTGCACACAGTGGACCACCAGTTGAGGCGACCTGGAATAGACGCTCACGTTAGAACAGAATCCGGAACAGGCAGGGACCATCGTGCGTGTGTCTGCTAAGGAAGCATGAACATCTGTGGGGATTTTCTAGAGGGTTTTAGAGAGCCTCAGGGAGAAGGTAGAGCATTATGGCTGCTTTTTCTCAAATAAAATACAGACGGTTTTCTTCTCTAAGAGGATGGCCAAATCCTCCCATCATTAGCAAGAGGATTAAAAAACTCAAGACCAAAGCCTTCTCTCTTGAATCTGGGAACATATTTTACACAAAACATAAATTTCTTCTTTTGTAATTTCCTTGAGCAGCGTTCCCCCTCCCGAGAGCTATTTTTTTCCTTGAGTCATTCTTCCTTATTGATGCATACATACCTTTGAAAGTATGGTTTACATTTAATTTCATACATACATCAAAACCATTATAGCTGCTTAGGTATAGTCACGTTAAGTTTCATTAACATATCTCAAGACTTCTGCTTCCAGGAAGACAGGCTAGACGTACTTGGCCCTATTCTTTCCACTAAGCACAACTAAAAACCCTCGTCATTATGCGTAAAACAACACAGGAAGACTGAGCAGTGGAGAAGTCAGACTGGCCAGGAGCCTTGGGAACTGAGTGACAACATGGTGGTAGGCTCCCTGGAGTTCTTTGTGCTGCACAAATCCCACACTAGATACTGGAGAAGCTGGCGACCTGGAAACACCAATGAGGGCAGACAAGAAAATATCAAGCTCTCTCTAGACAGAATACCAGGAAAGGCACAGCTTAGCAAGACAGCAAACACTTAGATAATAACTGCTCTATCTACTGCAGCCAAACACCATAGAAAAAAAGGGAACCCTACCACCACTCCCGCTATCCAAGGCCATGTGGGGAGCTGAGACTGCAATTCTTACCAGGCTGTAACGAGTCACTCCTGCCCTGTTCCCTCACTGCCAGGTGGTGGCAGAGAAGGCTGAGGGCAGAGCCAGGGCTGAGGATTCCACCCCTATCAATGGGGAGCCTGGCCTTTCACACCCATCTGATGGCAATGAGGCCCCCACCCCTGCTTGGCTGTACCAAGAAGCCCATCCCACAGCACGTGTCAACAGAGGCAGGTAGAGAACCTATACTTCCACCCTCATCTGGCAATCATGAGTCCACGGCCCCCTGCACCTAACAGAGTGGCATCAGAGAAGGTCTGTTAAACACAAGATTTAAATAAGATACAGAGTCCCATAACTTAATACCCAATATGTACAATTTCCAATTGAAAATTAGTTATACCAAGAACCGGGAAAATCTCAAACAGAATGAGAGAAGACCAATCAACCAACACCAACAATGGGATGACACAGAAGTTAGAATTATCTGACAGAGATTTTAAAGCAGATATCATAAAAATGTGTCACAAGCAATTACAAACATGCTTGAAACAAAAGAAAAAACAGAAAGGTTGACAAAGAAATTTAAGGTCTCACTCCAAAACTAGAAGATACTAAGAAAAACCAAATAAGAATTTTGGAACTAAAGAAAATGCAATAACTGATTTTAAAAAGTCAACGGAGGCTGAGTGGCGCATTGGTTAAGAACTGGCTTGGGATGCCAGAGGGCCCTGGTTCGGATCCCACATATGAGGGCCAGTGACACTGCCCTCTACAGCTAAGATGCTGAACAACAGCTCAACTTGGAGCTGGGCTGCCGTGAGTCGCCAGCGACGGCATAGGCTGCAGCCTCTGCTGCAGTGGGCTGCCATAAGCTACCATGTGTAGCCAGCAGCCGCAGTGAGCGGCCGTCCAGAGGCCGGCGACTGATCTGCCTCGCCCGGGAAGAGCACAATGATGGTGCCAACTTGGGCCAGTGAAGCAACATCCTCCACAACTAGACTAAAGAACAAAACAACAGCAACTTGTCTGTTACCCTTCCCCCGATTCTCCAGCGCTGTTCCCCTCCCCCAATAAAAAATCTTAAAAAAAAAAAGTCAATGGATGTGCTTAACAGCATAATGGAGACAACAGAAGAAAGAGTCTGTGAATGTAGAGGTTGAACATAGAAATCACCTAATCTCAATAATGAAAAGAAAACAGACTTAAAATGATTAGACTCACCCGGGACATGAGGGACTGTCACAAAAGATCTAACATTTATGTCACCAGAGTCTCACAGGACAGGAGAAACAGGGTAGAGCTGAGAAAATTATTGAAAGAAATATCACTGAAAATTTCCCAAGTTTTGCAAATAAACAAACAAAAACACCTATAAACATGGCTTCAAGAAGTTGAACAAATTCTGAAATTCTAAACAGAAAAAACCCCTGGCAATTCACGCCAAAACACATCATAGTCAACTTCTGAAAATTAAAGACAAAGAAAAAGAAAGCTCAAATGCTTCTAAAGAGAAACAACACCAAAACAATTGTAATGCCAGTGGATTTCTCATTGGAAACCATAGAGGTCTCAAGGAAGTGGCACAATATTTTTCAAGTGCTAAAAGAAACAAACTGTCATTTCAGAATCCTATGTCCAACAAAAATACCCTCCAGAAATAAAGGGGGAAATTGACACATTCTCAGATGAAGAAAACCTAAGAGAATTTGTTTTTAGCAGACCTACCTTAAAATAATGGCTAAAGGAAGTTCTCTAGACAGAGAGGAAATGATAAAAGTAGGAATCTTGGAACATCAGGAAGGAAGAACATGGAAAGAGTAAAAATATGAACAAGTATAATAGAGTTTCCTTCTCCTCTTGAGTTTTCTAAATTATGTCTGACGGTTAAAGCAAAAATTATAACATTGTCTGTCTGTACATCTCAATGTATGCGGAAGAAATATTTCAGACAATTATAAATGGAGGAGGGTAATGGAGCATAAATGCAGGCAGGGTTTACATGCTTCACTAAAAGTGGTAAAATGTCAGCACCAGTAGGCCTTGGTAAAGGATGTGTGTACAATGTAATACCTAGAACAACTACTAAAAAGGCTATACAAAGAGATACACTAAAAAACCAGCCCTATACAATCTCCTCCAGAGACCTGATCCCAAAACCAGACAAAGAAAGTACAAAAAAGAGAGAAGTACAGATAAATACATCTCATGAATATGATACGAAATTCTTAACGAAATATATAAACAAGTAGAACACAGGGATATATAGAAAAAAGTATACACTATATCCAAGTGGGGTTTATACAGGCATGCAAGGCTGGTTCAATATTTGCAAATCAGTCAATTAATATGATTCACTACATTAACAGCTTACATAAGAAAAAGCGCTCAATCATATCATCAATGCAGATTAATTATGGTTCAGTTTTATGAAAATGCTTTTGTACCTCTTATGGCTGACTGACGTGAGTAAGAGGTCTGGTTGTGATTAGGAGATGACCGAAAAAAAAAAAGGGTAAGTTATAGGTACTGCGATGGTGTAGGTCAATTTTGTGATGGTGGAGAGAGCGCAACAACCCTGGCACGTGGGGAGGGAACATCCTAGACCCCAAAATGTATGGGGGAGGGAGGTACACTGATAACATTTTGTTTTTTAGAACCGTCGCTGCAGACTTCTGGTGTGGATCTCCCAAAGTACTGCAGGTGCCTTCAATGTACCAGTGTCCTGTGACCCAGGAGTCTCAGCTCTTCTACGAAGCCATCAAAGGCTAAGTTCTTAGCTTGCAAGCAGAGTAAAATCTCAGCCATCTCATAGTTCTTGACACAAAACAGAGTTTTTCAGAAGTCTCGTGAGCTAGAGAGTTCACTACCCACTAGGGGAGGGAGGCCCCACAGGATGAAGTGAACATATTAGAAGGCCAGGGGTGAGCGGGAAAGAGATTGGATCCTCCCAGGAAGGATTCAGCCTCAGCTCAGCAGTCAGACCGAGGGAGGGACTCAGCCATCAGCGGAGGGAAGGGTGAGCCCCCTCTAGAGAAGGATGACATCATTTGGAGCTGCTACAATTTTATGTTCACAATGCCTAGAAGTCAATTCAAAATTACTAGGTATGCCAAAAAACCCCACAACCAAACAACAAACCAAGAAACAAGAGTAAATGGTTGGAAACCAAGAGGGACAAATGAGGTCACAAAAAAGGCCACACGAACAATCCAGATTTTGAGGTTAGCTGGCAGGAATTTTAAAGTTACTACGATTAATATGTTCCAGAAAATAGACCAGATGGGGCAGAATCAATATTTAAATCTATAATGATAAACAATTTCCAAAAATTGATGAAATACACAGATTTTAGAAGGTTTGTAAATCCCAAAAAGAATAAGTAAAAAAATAAACCATACCAAGACATATAATAAAACTGCTTAAAATTAAGGAGAAACCCCTAAGAGCAGAGGGGAAAAAAAAGAGACATATTATATACCAAGGGGAATAATGAGTTAGAAGCCTACACACAATGGAATGAAAACACCAAAGTGCCGAAAGAAAATAACTTCCAGTTTAGAGTGCTGAACCCATAGCAGTTTGTATCACTAAGATCTGAAATTGCTAGGAATATAAGGTCATTCTCTCACTCCGACACAGGTTACCTGTGAAAGCCTTACAGCTAACGTGACACTTAGTGGTAGATATTGAGTGGTTTCAACCGGAAACAGGGAACAACATTCAATACTGGTGAAGGTCTGAGCCATGATAAAACAAGAAGAAGAAACAAAGGCATAGAGACCAGAAAGGAATGAGTGAAATGCTATTTGCTAGTAGACAGCAGGACTGTTTATGTAGAAAATACTTAAGAATTCAAAAAAAACCTCCTAGACCTAATAAGTGAATATAAATTTAGCAAGATCTAAGAAAACAAGGTCAATATACAAACATTATTTATATTTTTATACACTAGCAAAAATAACTTAAAAATGAAACAGAAAACAAAATACCTAGATATAAATTTCATGAAAGATATATGATAGCCAGACTGAAAACTACAAAATATTCCTGAGAAAATGTAAAGGAGATTTAAATAAGTGGAGAGATTTATCATGTACATAGATTGATTCCTTATTCATTGATATCAAATTCTCCTCAAATTGATCTATAAATTTAACATAACCCCAATCGAAATCCAAGAGGCCACTTTTTAAAAAAATAGACGAACTGATTTAAAATTGACATGGATATGCAAGAAATCTAGACTATATCCTTGAAGGAGCAGGAAGTGGGAGGATTCGTTAATTCCTGATTTCAGAGTCCAGAGTGCTAACCATTACACCATGGAACCCTTCCTAATTCCTGATTTCATAACTCATCAATCATTTATGGCCACTTGAATTTTGTAGAAAGCCTCTTAGGGCTTTCAATGGGGAAAGGAAAATGTACTTTAACAAATGGTGCTAGAATTAGTGGACATTTGAAAAAAAAACTTCAATACCTACTTCACACCAACAACCCAAATTCATCTGAGGTGGATCATAGACATAATGACAAAGCGAAACTTACAAAGATTCATAGACCTAAGTATAAAAGCTAAACCTATAAAGCGTCTCAGAAAAAAATTAAAAAAATTATTATTGGGCTAAGCAAAGAAAAAAATGGATACAGTTGACTTCACCAAAATAAAAAAATTCTGCCCACTAAAAGACACCATTATAAAATAAAAAGGCAAGCCCTGGACTGAGATAATATATTCACAAAACATATATCCGGGAAAGGACTTGTACCTGCATATATTAGGAACTCCTGCAAGTCAATAAGAACCAGCCACCCGGATAAAAATGGGCAAAAGACTTAAGACACTTCACTGTGAAGGGTGTACACATGGTTACAAAGAACATGAAAAGATGCTCATTATTAGCCATCAAGGGAATGCAAATTTAAACCACAATAAGTTACCTCCTCATACCCACCAGAGTGGTAACATTCAAAAGACAGACAGCACCACATGTTGGGGAGATGCACGCATGGGACGTTCCTACTTTGCTATTATTGGGAATGTACAAGGTCACGCTGATTTTGGAAACTTTCTGGCAATTTCTAATAGTTAAACATATACGTACCCTATGAGCCAGCAATTCTACTTCTGGGTACTTACCCAAGAGAAATGGAAACATGAGATTTGTACAAGAGTGTTCCTAGCAGACTTATTTCTCAATAAAACTAGGTGCTTTCAAATGTGGGATTGCATCTCCAAAATAAGAGTGGCCTCGGGCTGTTCATCAGTGAATCTCGGTCAAGACACCCTCAGTCACTGTCTCCTTCTCAGGAAGCTTCTGAGGGACGGACTGCTCCAACATGAGGTGGGGAAGGAAAAGCAGGGGGAGATGGGAAATGGGGTGACAGATGCAGGGCAGGCTGAGGCAATCTGCGGGATGGAGGAGAAAGAAGATGGCACTCTCCCTGACGGGGCTACCTTAGCACAGAATCGCTTTTCAAAAGAAAGTTCAGGCATACGCTGGGGACACTGCATGTTTGGTTCCAGGCCACAGCAATGAGTGAGCATCACAATAAAGCGAGTGGCAATTGTTTTGCTGGTGGAGGGTCTTGCCTTCAATTTGTAAAAAATGCAACATCTGTGAAACACAATAAAGCAAAGCACAATGAAACGAGGTGTGACTGTGTCTACGAAAAGGCTATACAGTTGTGCAACGTTTAACAATGGGGAGACGTCCTGAGAAATGTGTCCTTAGGCGATTTTGTCTCTGGGTGAACATCACAGAGGCCTGTACACCAAACTGGATGGCCCAGCCTACTGCACACCTGGGTTATGGCCACAGACAGCACGTCACTGCACAAAACAGCACGCGGTTAAATCAAGCCCAGGAGAAACTGATGGGTGAGGCTACTGTTGACAACAGACATTTTATAAGTAGGAAGAGTCCACTCTAAGATAACGATAAAAGGTACAGCTGAGTAAATACATGAGCCAGTAACACGGTCATTTATTATCATTATCACCTATTTTGTACTCAATGTAACCATATGTGCTATGGTTTTATACAACAGTGGTGCAGTAGGTGTGTGTACACCAGCGTCACCACACACACGTGAGCCATGCGTCTTGCTATGATCTAACATGGCTATGGCGTCACTAGGAGATAGGAAGTTTTGAGCTCCATTATAATCTCATGGGACCACTGTCATATATTCGGCCCACCACTGACCAAAATGTTGTTTGGAGTATGACTGTAGAGCCCGCCTCATCCAATGGCATTATCTTACAGGTTGTGTGACACAAACTTCATTTTACATGTCTTGGATTACATTATAATTGTCTTAAAAATTGCGTCAAGCTTAATAATGGTTTTATGTTTCTAATGTTATGTGAGAGTACTAGTGACTTTTTTAATTAATTAAATTTTTTTTTGGGGGGGGATGGAATATAAGTCACCTCTCAGAGACTTCAACTCTATGGAATTTCAACCAACTGAATGTTTATAATAGGCATTTCCAACAAGTGGTGAAAACATTTCATTAAAAACTGTTTTTAGGAAAGAGAATAATACTATTAGGATTGGGATGGTTGGGGTGGGGGCCATTACATGCTTTACGTTGCAGCAAGCTATCTGTCATTATTAAAGATTAATTTTAATAAAGGGAGTTGCTGTTTCAGTAAATAAACAATGCAATACGAAGGAGGCACTGCCAGTAAGAAAAGTAAGGCCCTCAGAAGTGCATCTAGTTCAGAGCCAGGGAGTTACTGTCTAACAGAGTAGGACAGTGACAAAGTTTAACATCATGAGTACCTTGTTTACACCAGATACCTGTCTGCTCTGCACAGCTTGTTGGTTAAGATTCAGCGATTGCCTTTTCATAGGTGGATTTATTAATACAAAGTAATTGCACCCTTAATTCTAAATGAAAACATATTAAAATGAACGTTGCAACATGAACTAGACGAGGTCTATTATACGAAGATGCCAACAGTGATGCTAACACATTGGTGTATTCTCACCACGTACATGTCATTTCACTAAAGCTAAGTGAGGAACGCTGTCAAGTGCACTGGCTGGCCAGCCAGAGACGCAATTGAGGGTAACCTGCCAGCATTTAGTAACTTGTCTTTTTCCCAGGCTGGGAAATAGCAACCTGTCTCACTTGACTTTGGCACAGCTGTTTCATAAACATCGGGGCTGGGAGATATCAAAACTGAAAGTGGAAGAAAGTTCCAGGATTCTTGCTTACAAGGTTTAAAACTCCAGAGTGGCTGTGACACCTGAATGCCTGACCCGGTTAATGTTAAATGGCCCTAGGCCGACTGAGTGGCTCAGTTGGTTAAGAATGTGAGCTCTGAGCAACAGGGTTGCCGGTTCGATTCCCACATGGGCCAGTGAGTTGCGCCCGAGCTGAGCTGCCGCCGAGCTTGTGAGAGTGGGTGATCTTAACAACAAGGTTGCGATTTTTCTCCTGCATAGAATGATGGGCTGTGCGTGCCACCCCCCACCCCTGCCGCAACTAACATTGAACACAGTACCTTGAGCTGGGCAGCTTGTGAGCTGAGCAGCCCCGAGCTGCTGATGGGGCAGCCGCATGGCTCAGTGTGCAACAAGGTTGCTGGTTCGACTCCCTCATGGGATGGTGGGCTGTGCGCCCTCACAACTAGACAAAGTGGTGACTAGACTTGGAGTTGAGCTTGCTGTGCCCACCACAACTAAGACTGTAGGACTACAACTTGGCTGGTCCCCTTGCCCAATTCCCCAACACTGTTCCCCTCCCCAATTCCCCAATAAAATCTTAAAAAAAAAAAGAAAGGAAGAAAACAGCGACTTAACTTGGAACTGAGCTGCGCCCTCCACAACTAAGATTGAAAGACAACAACTTGGAGCTGATGGGTCCTGGAAAAACACAATGTTCCCCTTCCCCAACTCCCCAACACTGTTCCCCTCCCCAATTCCCCAATAAAATCTTAAAAAAAAAATTAAATGGCCCCATTCATCCTCAGAATTGGATCTAAGCTGCCAGTGGCTCCTGGCGAGAGCTGGTGAGTGCAAGGGCTAGAGAAACGGGGAGGGGACACGGGATATGTGAATGAGGCATGTGGTCTGCTTTTATGGGCGGACCTGTGGTGTGCCCACCCCATAGCTTTCCCTCCCATCCTTGCTCACAGAGCCCTGCTCTGCCTGGTGAGGCGAGGTTCTTGCCTTCTCTGACTCATGGGGTGAATGCTGATGGGTTCCAGACGACTGTTACAATTCCATGCCCCTGACCAGGGGCCGGTGTGGCCGTGGCCACGTGCTGTCCCTTGGCCCACGAGATGTAAGAGGGAATCGGCCGGGGCAGCTATTGGGAGAGTGTTGCTCAGTCTTCAAAAGGGACATACTTCCTTGCTGCCCTGGACCATGTCAGGCGGTGTCAGCAGACGCAGCTACAGCCACGCTGTACCTCGAATGCAGACAGCACGACCCACGCAGGGCAGAAGAGCAGGAAGCTGGGTGTGCCTGGGTCCTGGGTGACACCGTGCGGCTGCCAGTCCTGCCACCAGCTTCTCTATCTGCAGACTTACTGTCCTGTGGGATAATGACGGAGTCATGCTGGCTGGCTTAGTGTCCCTCCTGCTCACAGCAGGATCTATAGTAAATCACCCAGCTCTGTGTGGGGGTGCATGTTCCCATTTTACAGATAAGAAGACTGAGGCGTAGAGAGCGTAAATAAACGTGCCCACAGTATGCTGAACCTTAAAGGAGCCATTGCTCATCCAGGGCAAAACCAGACCATGAACAAAGCTGGTCTCATTTCTTCAGATGTGGCTGAGATGGAGGTGAGCCATTTTTAACTTCTCCGCACCGGTATGATTTCATAAAACATACATTAATAAGTCGGGGAGCTGAAGCTCAAATCTAAGTTTGTCTGACGTCACAGACCCAGTCTTTTTGCCCATTCTCCCTTTCGGGCTCTTGCTGTCAATCTGTCTTGCTTGTTTATCTCATTCTATTTTTTTTCTATGAAAAATTTGAAAAGTGCTGACAGCAATACACTTCTCACCCAGGACCAAGCGAATGTCACCCTCTGTCATATCAGCTCCATCTCTTTCTTTTCGATGTAAAAGAAAAAACCCCACTAAAGATCAAGTTGAAGCTCCCTTTGTGCGCTCCCCAATTTTCATTCTCATTCCTCCTTCCCCATGAATTTGGCAGCTTTTTCATTACATAACATGAAGACAGATAAGTTATACCATGAAGTGTTGAAAAAGGTGTGTTGTGCACAAGATTTATTTCTCTGGTTTTCACACCAAAATTGTGTTATTTCCTTCTCTCCCATATCCCTCCCTCCATTGATCCCCCCCCCCTCTGTCTGTATCTCTACCCCAGCCCCCCTCTCTGGGATCCCCGTGTCAGGCAGGGCAGGCTTGCTCCGTTCTCTCCCCGCAGAGCACGCAGATCCGACAGAACGTGCTGCTCTGACCGCCCTTGTTCCAGCCTCTTCCGGAAGCCGGGAGGCGAGCCAGGGCCACGCGGCCCCCAGGACAGGTAGTGGGGAGCGAATCCCATGGGTCGTTCAACAATGGGGTATGGCCGGAACGCTGACAAAATCATTATCAGGGAAAACGTTAACAGAAGAAAAGATCGGGGGAGGGGGATTGTTCTTTAAAAGAGACAAAACCAAAAGCGATGTAGAAACTTTGACTGGGTCTTGGAATTTTTTAGACCAAAAATTATAAATGAGATTTTGGGCTAACTGGAAAAATGTGAATATGGGCTCTATATTAGATAGCATATTAAGTTAATGCTATTTTTCTTAGGAGTGATAATGTTATGGCTTCATAGGAGAAATTTCAGGAGATACACACTTGCAAATACACATTCAAATGCCTCAGAAAAAAATATTTATAAATAAATAAATATATATGTAAAAATACATACATATATATATATATATATATATATATATATATATATATATATATATGAGAGAGAGAAAGCAAATGTGACAAAATTCTGAAAATTGGTGATTCTCAGTGCAAATCTTTCAACTTTCCTGTAGATTTCAAACGGTTCAGGATGAAAAAAATGCTGTGGGGGTTTGTTCCACAGTTTTACACTTATGAATGGAGACATTCTATTCTGGTACCAAAGACAATTTCTATGTAAATGACCTCGTTTGCCTTGATTCAGTTTTTAAAAATTGGCTGAATTCAGTTAAACACACTTTGGGGGAATCTCACTGAAGCAGCTATTAGTTTGACTGATTTTTTTCTCCTCTTTAATAGCTGAGCTGGAAGTGTTACCGTTTGGTTTTAACTTTCAATTTTTTCAGAGGACAGAGCCCTGAGCTGATAGGCGGTTTCTCTGGTGTGTCTCACGTTGATCCGCTCTCACACCCACGCAGACAGCAGTAATAAACAAACCACTGTCCTTATATAGTCAATAATATTGTAATAAGTAGGTATGGTGCCAGATAGGTCCTAGATCTATCAGGGTGCTAGATGGGAACGTGGTTGGGGGCAGGGTGAAAAAGGTGAAGGTATTAAGAAATACAAATTGGGGCCGGCCGAGTGGAGCAATGGTTAAGAACTGGCTTGGGACGCCAGAGGGACCCAGGTCGGATCCCACATATGAGGGCCAGTGATACTGCCCTCTACAGCTAAGATGCTGAACAACAGCTCAACCTGGAGCTGGGCTGCTGTAAGTCGCCTGCGACGGCGTAGGCTGCAGCCCCTGTGGCAGTGGGTTGCCATGGGCTACCATATGTAGCCAGCAGCCGCAGTGAGCAGCCAGCAGCCGCTGTGAGCGGCCGTCCAGAAGCCGGCGACTGATCTGCCTCACCCGGGAAGAGCGCAATGATGGTGCAAGAACAAAACAACAGCAACTTGTCTGTTCCCCTTCCCCCAATTCCCCAGCACTGTTCCCATCCCCCAATTCCCCAATAAAAATCTTAAAAAAAAAAGAAATAAAAATTGGTAATTAATTCAGTATGGGGAATATAATCAACAATATTGTAAAGATCATGTAAGGTGCCAGATGGGCACTGGACTTATCAGGGGGATCACTTCATAGATTGTGTAGATGCCAGACCACTGCGCTGTACACCTGAAGCTGATGTAGAATAATATTGAATGTCAACTCTAAGTAAATATATAGGTATATATAGTCACGGGATGTGGAGTACAGCATAGGGAAGATAGTCGATGGTATTGTAACAGCTATATATGATGTCAGAGGGGTAGGTAGCAGATTGGGGGAGTATCACTTTGTGAGGGGTTTAAATGTCTAACTATTACATTGCTTTGTACAGCTGAAACTAATAAAACAAATTAAAATAAAATTACATCTCTATTTTAGAGAAGGAAAAAAATAAACCCCAAAAAACAAAAACACATTGTCGCTTTCAAGACAGACAAGCTAATCAAGCATCACTCTTTCCACAAAGGAGGCGGGAGGCCTGCTCATTCTTCTGTGCAGACCTCTGTACAGCGATGACCGACTGTTTCATGCTGACAATGAGGACGAAATGAATTATTTACCCACGAGCAGCCTTTGGAAAACATGCCCTTGCAGAACTGAGGCCAAAGCATCTACCATGGTCAAGGGCTCAAGAGGTGGCCAGCAGAGTGGTTAAGCACAAGGACCCCAGGGCTAGACTTTCTGGGTTAAAATCTCAGTCCCACTACTTCTCAGCAGTGTGACCTTGGACGAGTTACTTAACCTGTCTCAGTGCCCTCTTCTGAAAAAAATGGGGATAACAATAGCATTGATCTCATAGAGCTATGATGAATCATATATTATTTAATGTTTTAGAAGTACTTAAAATGGGGCTTGGTATATAGAAAGCACCATGTATGTGTTTTTGTCAAAGCAGGTCCAACACCCTGGGTTAATTCAAGGAATATATTTATGAATAAACTCATGAGCGAATAAATGAATGAACCTTCACACACTAAGGTCCTTTTGGGGGTAAACACAGCTGTGTTTGCATTCATGGAGGGCAGCTCTTCTTGTGCAGACTGCCCAGCCCTGGTCAGGGACGTCTGCCAGGGGGCAGGGAGGTAAGACAGGAATGAGAGAAACTGCTAGAAGCTTTACAGAAATGGGCTGCAATATTTTTATTGCCTATTATAGAAGTATCAGTTCATACTGGATTGGTCCTTCAGGACAGATAGCTTGAGAAGCCTTGTGTAGAGGGCCTCAGAAATCAAATTATATTCTTGAATGGAGTAGACCTCTAACATACGAGGTTGGACAAGTTCACGAACTCATCCTAGAAAAAAATGCTACATACCTCATTGCTGAATATCACTATGGCCACCTTCAAAGCACTCCCCTTGGGAAGATATTCAGTGATGCCAGCACCTAGTCCACCCTTCAAAGCAATTTTGAAACTCTTTTTCTGGAATGGCCATCAGAGCTGTTGTCATATTACCCTTGATGTCCTGAATGTCATCAAAATGTCTTCCTTTCAATATTGCCTTGATCTTTGGGTAAAGAAAGAAGTCACTGGGGGCCAGATCAGGTGAGTAGGGAGGGTGTTCCAATACAGTTACTTGTTTACTGGCTAAAAACTCCCTCACAGACAGTGCTGTGTGAGCTGGTGCATTGTCATGATGCAAGAGCCATGAATTGTAGGCGAAAAGTTCAGGTCGTCTAACTTTTTCACGCAGCCTTTTCAGCACTTCCAGATAGTCAACTTGGTTCACTGTTTGTCCAGTTGGTACAAATTCATAATGAATAATCCCTCTGATATCAGAAAAGGTTAGCAACATCATTGCAACAAGTTCACGCACTTAATGGTCAGACCTTCAGAGCATGTTTAAGTTTTTGGCTACATTCACTGCTTAGGTTGTTATATTAGGAGAAAGAGCCTTTAAAGAAACAAGTTGAGTAGATTTAAGGGAACAGGAATCATGTTAGGAATATAAGAGCAGGAGCCCAGCTGGCCTTATAGGTACCAAGTGCAACGACCAAAGAAAATGACTCTCAAAGAAAAAACACGGAAATATTTCTCATATCCCTACAACCTCCCACGATTTTCACTTTGTTAGTTATTCTCTATTTAATTATTCTTGATTTCTTGGAGAAACTTAGCAAAAAAGTCATTTGAAACAATAGGTTGTGTGCATGTGCGCAGAAGAAGAAGGAAAGCAGGGCTGAAGGCGTCCCCTTAGTCATTAGGAGAAAGAAACTCCTTGTCCTGAGTTAAGTGGGAGGACATAGATTTAAAGAGAAAAAGGAACAGAGAAGATAAAAGTCCTCCTACCAATCCTTCACATCCACGTTTGAAATAAAGTGTGGCAAATCCCTAATGACCAAAAAAAAAACCCCAATATGGAATGGAAATCAGAGATATGCACCAACCCTACAACTGCCTGTGGGTGGAGACATTTTGCCTGATCTGGGATGTGGAGAATCGGGACTGGGGTCCCTCTCTCCTTCGCATCAAGTTAGGACCCTCAGGAACTATCCCCTGAGTGCCAGGATTAGAAATAACTTTCCTTCTGGCAAAGGAAGCTGAGTTCTGGATGGGGCTTGGCAGAGGAATAAAAACCCCAAAACAACTTCTCCCAGAAATGCTGTAACGATGGACTTGGCTCTGATGTGAGTTAAAATTGATTTGTGGCTTGAAACCCTCAAACCAAGAAATTAACATAAAAACTGGTTATAGGATGGTAATTTCCCCCTGGGAATTTGGCACAAACAAATAAATCTATCTCTCAGCATAGTGGAGAACACGCTCAACACAGGCCACACAAGATCCCCACAGATAATGTCCTGCTCACAAACCCAAATGACAAACCCAACAGGACACCAGCCATCATGAGTAAGAGTCATAGACACAGAATCAGCAGTTCATAAATACCTGTGACCTTGAGGCTAAAAACTGTCATCTTGAAACGATAAATAAGTTAGTTTAAAATGTTTAGAAGACATAAAAGAATGAGAGAAAACATGACCAAAGCATAAGAGGCAGACGTGGAAACCAAAAATAGAACTTAAAAATGAGAGATCATAAAAAGATAATTAAAATAAAAAACTCAGAATCAGTTTAATATCAGATTAGACATTGTTGAAGAAAAAAATATACTTGAAGATAAGTCAAAAGAAATCCAGAATGCAACTAAAGGGGGAAAAAAGTGACTGACCATACAAAAGAGAGACGTAAAGGTCAAACTGAAAGGTCTAATGCTGTCTGATCAAAAATCAGAAAGAATGAGGCAGAGGCAACATTGAAGAGATCCTGACTGAGGATTTTTCGGAAGAAATATGTAAAAATAAATTCATAGATTTAATAAGTCTAGAACATTCCAAGTAAGAAAAATAACATTAATTTAATCCTTCATGCATTTTAGTGAAACTGCAGAATATAGAAAAGGTCTTAAAGTGGAGTTAAAAAAAATTATCTTCAAAGGGGTGGCGGACTGACAGCTAACGTCTCAAAAGAAACAATAGACATCAGACGCCAATGGAAAAATAAATTCAATGTGCTGGCAACCAATGATACTATGTCCAGAAAAAATGTTTTTCAAAAATGAGGGTAAAAGAAAGACATTTTAAGATTAATAAAAACTGAAGGAATAAAATTAGCAGACACTCACCCAAGGAAACTGTAAAGGATGAACTTCAAACAGAAGGAAGGTCTGAGTGCAAGAAGAAATTAAGGGAAACAAAACTGGCAAATATGTGGGTAAATATCAATGAGCACTGGCTGTATCAAACAATGATAATAATGTCTGATGAGATTAAAAGAACAGAAGTAAAATAAGTGACAACAACATAAATCAGGAAGGGAGATGAATAAAAAACCATTTTAAGGTTCCTGTATTATCTGGGTTAAGATGTTGAATAGTTAGGGATGTGATTCACATGCATGTTATATTTTTTTAGGGTAACCTCTCAATATTGCAATATTGGAAAGAGTGTATAACTTTAAAACTAGTAGAGGAAAAACTAACATATATTCAAAATATTCAATTGATTGATAAAAGGGCTTATAAGGAGAGAAAAACCCCTCACACAGAGCAGAGACTAATCGTAGCTACATTAAAAATAAATGGATTTGCTAAAAGACAAAAGTTGTCAAACTGATTTTAAGAACTACTTGCCGGGCCGGCCGAGTGGTGCATTGGTTGAGAGCTGGCTTGGGATGCCAGAGGGCCCCGGTTCGGATCCCACATATGAGGGCCAATGACACTGCCCTCCACAGCTAAGATGCTGAACAACAGCTCAACCTGGAGCTGGGCTGCTGTGAGTCGCCAGCGACGGCAGGTGGGTTGCCATGGGCTACCGTGTGTAGCCAGCAGCCAACGTGAGTGGCCAGCAGC
Source organism: Hipposideros armiger (assembly GCF_001890085.2). Classification (NCBI taxonomy): domain Eukaryota; kingdom Metazoa; phylum Chordata; class Mammalia; order Chiroptera; family Hipposideridae; genus Hipposideros; species Hipposideros armiger. The sequence goes on along the minus strand of NW_017731967.1, from coordinate 365,233 downwards.
CGCAGTGAGCGGCCATCCAGAAGCCGGCGACTGATCTGCCTCGCCCGGGAAGAGCGCAATGATGGTGCCAACTTGGGCCAGTGAAGCAACGTCCTCCACAACTAGACTGAAGACCAAAACGACAGCAACTTGTCTGTTCCCCTTCCCCCAATTCCCCAATAAAAATCAAAAAAAAAAAAAAAAAAGAACTACTTGCCATCAGGCCTGCACTTAAACAAAACTAAAATTATACCATATCAACATGGTATTAATAAGTCTAAATTTGTGTGCACCCAATTACATAGCTTCAATGTATATAAGCCAGAAGTTGATAGAATTGAAGGGGAAATGGAGAAACTCACAGCCATAGGGGAGACTTTAGCACACCTCTTTCAACAGCTGGTAGAAAAATAGATAAAAATTCAGTTAAAGATAGAGAAGATCTGAACAACAGCATCAACAAACATTTATATAACATATAAAAACACTACACCTGAGAAGGACAGAATTGAAAATTTTCAAGTACACAAGGACTATTTATTAAACTTCATCATATGCTGGGTCATATAGCAGCCTCAACAAGTTTTAATGTCTGAAATTACTCACTGTATATTCTCTGACTACAGAAAAATTAAGCTAGGGACAAAACTCCTAGAAAAATCTCCCTTTTCATGGACATTAAGCAATATACTTCCAAATAATCTATGAATTGAAGAAAAAATTACAAGAGAAATTAGAAAATGTTTAAAATTGACTGATAAAGAAGAATAATCTATAACCCCCCCCCCAAAAAAAAAAGAGATTTAGGTGAAGCATCACCTAGAAAGACATTTAGGGCTTTATAGCACTTATAGCACTCTGCCAAAGAAGATACAATGACATAAGCTTCCATCTCATAAATCCAACATATCTAACCAAAGGAAGAAGATTGAAGGGAAAAATAAAGGTAAGAGCAGAAGTTAATGAAACAGGAAAGGGAGGTACAATGAAAAAGCCAGCAGAGGCTAAAATAGGTTCTTTCAATATATTAATAAAATTTATAAGTCTCTAGAAACATTATTAATGAAAACCAAAAGAAATTACAAAGCATCAACATTGGAAATGAAAAAGGGGCCATCATCACAGATCCTATAGATATTCAAAAACAATTAAGAGTAAACACCCAAAATATGACAATTTAGATAAAATAGACAAATGCCTTAAAAACACTGCAAAATGACATAAGAAATAGAAATTCTATTTTCTATAAAATTCAATTTTATAGAAATTGAACCTGTAATTTAAAACACCTAAAAACCACAACTTTATGATCACATGGCTTCACAGTGAATTTTTCCAATCATTTAAAGAAGATATAACACCAATCTTACAGAAACTCTTCTATAGATAAGAAACAGAGAAGAGACTTAATAACTCTTTTGACAAGGCCAAAATAATCTTTGTGCCAAAATCTAATGTGGACATTACAGGAAATGAAAGATCATTATCTCTCATGAACATAGATGGTAAAATACTAGCAAATAAAACTCAGTGACATATAAAAAAATAATATGGGATTTATTCCAAATGTAAGAGTGGGAAACAATTGAAAAATCAATCAATCTAATCCACCCATGTACAGAAACAAAGGAGAAAAAAATCATACGATTATTTCAATAGGTGGAGGAAAAGCATTTGATAATGTTCAACACCATTCATGAAAGAAAATAAACTTAGCAAACTAGAAGGTAACTGCCTCAATCTGATATAAAGTATCTACAAAAATCCTACAGCTAAGATCATATTTAGTGGTGAAACAGTACAAGTTTTTCTTTGAGACTGGAAACCAGTCAAGGATGTCTGTTATTAATTACCTCTGCAGTTCAAAACTTTCCTGGGAGGCCTAGCCAATGCAACAAGACATGGAAAAAAAAAGGAAGAAAAGAATAAGAAAAAACCCACAAGGATTGGAAAGGAAAAAATAAAATTATTATTCTTTTCAGTTTATTGATTATGAAACTAGAAACTCCAAAACAATCCACAGATTACTAGAATTTACAAGTAAATTTAGAAAAGTTCCAGAATACAAGGTCAATAAAGTAAAACTCAATTGTATTTCTATATTTCAGCTGTTGCTGGCATTTAAAAAAAAGGTGTTGTTTACAATGTCAAGAAATACGTAAAATGTATAGAGATCAATTTAATCAATAGCTTTTAAGACCTTTGCTTTGAACACTATGAAATATTTGTAAGAGAAATAAGGAACATACCATGTCCGTGGATTAGAAGGTTTAATATTGAAGGTATCAATTGTCTTTCAATTGATGCCTTGATTAATTGATATGGAATTGACGTATATAGATTTCATATAAAGTATATAATTAATCTATATAGCTTTCATATAAGTTAATATGTATGGAAACGCAAAAGCTGAGAATAGTGAAAACAAAACATTCTTGTTTTCCCATGGGAAGTATTTTTTGTTTGGACATGAATAGAATGAAGGCATTAGCCATGTGGACATTTGAGGAAGGACCCTGAGAGGGGCTTGTCTGGTGTGTCTGGGGGGCGTGGAGAGGGTGGAGACCGAGGTGAAGAAGGTCAGGTCCAGAGGAAGCTGGGGCCAGGTCACCTGCCTAATGGCCTGGCCTGATTGGTCTATTCCCTATGCTGCCCTCCCACCCTCCCCACCCTCCCCACCCCCTGCCCCGGGGTCTCTGCTGCTGGATGCTCTGACTCCTTTCTCCCTCCTAACCTGGAATGGCCAGCTTATGCCTCTTTTCCTGGACTAATTATCAATGGCATCCCCTTTCCCTTTCGTAAGTGTGCAGGTTTGGATGATGTTATATGATTACCTGACTCTCACCTCCCTTCAACTTCCATCTATTAAAACCCCATTCAAATGTCACCTGCTTCTGATGCCTTTTCTGACCCTCTCGACTGGCTGTGATCTATTCCTTTCCCAAACCATATAACCTTTCTTCTTTCCTCTCTGGGTCTCCTGGTTATAGCTATTTACAGCCTTCACTTCTTCCTTCTAGTGTTTTTGAACACAGAGGCTGAACTTTACCAGATGCTGCTAAAGTGCCCTGCACAGAAGTGAATACTCAATAGCTATGTATTGAATAATAAATCACTGACTGACTGACTAGAAGTTCAACAGAAGGACCCATGACCAGCATGAGGAGTTTGAGATCCATGAGTCTGGGTATCATTTCTTCATACAATTCTTAGAAAATGGTGACTTTTTCTTCTAAATCATTAAGTGGAGGATGAAGACAAATCTTAAGATGGAGGACTTACATTGCATCATAAAATTTATAAAACTGTGGCTATTTTGTTCCAAGGAAAAGTAAGCCAGTGGAATAGATTAGAGTTTAGAGTCAGTTCCCTGCTTTATCTCAAAGGTTACATTGCAGTATAATGAGAAAGGATGGTCCCACTGAATGCTACCAGGTCAGGTGGATAAATATATGGGAAAATGGATTCTCATCACACGTCACACCACATATAAAAATCATTTTTAGGTAGATTGTAGATTTAAGTGTGAAAAACAGGAGGCTTTATCTTCAGGATCTTGGGGTAGGCAAAGGTTTATTTAACTGAAATAGAAGCTCTCAAAGTAAATGGTAAAAAGTAAATGGAAAAAATGGTAAATTGAGCTGTTTTGATATTAAGGTTGTCTGTTCATCAAAGCACATCGGTCAGAGAGTGAAAAGGCAACCCAGAGAGTGGGTGAAGATATTTGCAATGTGTATCTGACAAAGGACTCATATCTGAAATGTTTATAAGGGCATTCCCACAAATCAACATAAAAGATGAATGTAAAAAGCAGACAAAACCCCCCACAAAAACACAACTTGAAAAGGCACCAACAAAGAGGATATCCAAATGGCCAGTAATATGAAAAGGTACCCGACTTTATTAGTCATCAGAAAATAAAAATTAAAACTGCTATTTGAAGACCACAACACTTCCAACACAATGACTACAATGAAAAGACAAAAACATGGAGTAGCCGCAACTCCTGACAGGGGAAGAGCAAATTGGTACATTCACTGACCACTGCTACAAAGTGGAACATATGAAGATCCTACAAGCCAGCAGAAGAGCCTACGGGTCTATGTCTCCAGAAACACATTCATGTGTTCAAAAACATGTACAAGAATGCCCACAGCAGCATTCTTTATAATATTCAAAAACTGGAAAGGACCCAAATGTTGAGGACTGAGTGTGTCCCCACCAGGTTCCTGTGCTGATGCCCTGAGCCCCAGTGTGACTGTTTGGAGATGGGGCATCTGAGTTGGTGATGAAGGCTAAGGCTAAATGAGGTCATAAGGGTGGGGCCCTGATCTGACAGGAATAGTGTCCTTATGAGAGACACCAGAGGGCATGTTTTCTGTCTTGCGCACTCACTGAGAAAGGCCATGTGAGGACATAGCCAGAAGGTGGCCGTCCACAAGCCAGGCAGCAAGCCCTCACCAGGAAGTGAATCAGCTGGCACCTTGACCTGGGGCCTCCAGCCTCCAGAACTGTGAGAAAACAAATTCCTGTTGTTTAAGCTGTCCTGTTTGTTATGGCCGCCTGGACTGACTGTGCATCAAACGTCCATCAACAATATAAAGGGTAAATAATTCGTAGTGCGTGTGTACATTACAATACCATACAGCCATGAGAATAACCTTTAATTACATTTGACAATGTGGATGAATCTCACAAGCCTGATATTAAGTGAAAGAATCCAGAACATAACCCATTCACAATCCACTTCAAAAAGAGGCTGAATAAGTCTACAGTTAGAAGTCGGTTTTCCTGATCTGAGTGTCTGGATTTGTGTCCTTGTTACAGGACAGACTCTGTTCTGCAGTCACAGTCTGCCCACTTTTCTGTACGCGTGTTATGTTTCAATAAATAGTTAAAATGGGGGTGACTGGTTAGCTCAGTTGGTTACAGCACGGTGCTGATAACACCAAGATTGCAGGTTTGATCCCTGCATGGGCCACTGTGAGCTGCACCTTCCCTAAAAGAGTCAACTATGCCATTGTAGCATGAAAGCAATGTGTAACCAATGACCATGGCTGTTCCCCAATAAAATAAAATAAAAAAGTTAAAATAACAAAAGGGTGATGGGCCCAGCTCTGGAGACTACCATATGGGAGAGACAGCTGGAAGCTGTTGGATACAAGGCCTGCAGAAAACCCCAATTTGCAAAGGTTTCCATTCCACATTATTTTCCTCACAAAATGCAGAAGAATATTTCTGAAATATCAAAGGGGCACCTCAGATGCTTACTGAGTCTAAAAAGACAAGGCTAAGTCCTAAAGCCACTAACATATATTCTGTCACTAAAATATACCGCAACGTCACAATTTTCTTATTTCTACACAGAATTGTTCATAGATTGGCTTCTGATAGTTCTGAGCCATCGTCAATTTTATTTTACCGCTTTTTAAGTCATCTAAAGTTCTATTTTTTTTTTAAAGAAATTTTATTGGGGAACAGTGTGTTTTTCCAGGACCCGTCAGCTCCAAGTCAAGTAGTTGTTTTCAATCTATTGGGTTGTTGGAAAAGTCATGATGCATTTTTGCAACAAAAAAAACGAAAAAACATGTCATGACTTTTCCAACAACCCAATAGTTGTGGAGGGCGCAGCTCCTTGGCCCATGCAGGAATCGAACCGGCAACTTTGGTGTTATGAGCCTGTGCTCTAACCACTTGTAGGCCACCCCTACAAGCCTACAAGTTCTATTTTCTAACCATTCCTGAGACACCCCCCTTACTTTCTTTTCACATCTAATACTTGGCTTAACAAATGGAATCCTTTTTAGTGCTATTGCTTTTTCCCACACAAACAAAAATGAGACCTGTGACAATGCAAGTGTGACTCAATGAATATATTTTTATCACAGGAGATCTGTGCAGCCCAATTTATCACATGACCTTCATTTATCACACATGTTATGGGACTCTGAAGTCAGTCACCATGTGTCAGATGAGAAGCGTTAAATGCACAGATCAGGGGCGCTTGCAGTCTGCGGGCCCCATTCACGCTGCCTCTTGGGTGATGTTTCCTCTCAGCAATATGTCCCCCTATGACTGCCTGACTTCACTGCTTGCTTCACATATGGCTGCTCAAAGAGCGTTCCCTTGGAGGTTTTCTCTGGTATTGGTAATTTACACTTTTAAGCAAACCAAGAAATCATGTGGCTAGTATTTGGAATGGAAAATCCAGCAGAAAATAGCCTGAGGGAAAGGGTGACCATTCCCAAGATGCTGAGCTGAGCTGAGGGGGTGTCGTGGACTGGGAGGGTGGGAGGCACCCAGAGTGGGGCTCCAATGGGTCTGCTGTTTTGGGGGGACCACGGTGGGCTCTCTGTTTCTCAGAGCCCCCCATTCCTTATCTGTAGAATGAGATCATGTGAGCAGCTGATGAGAGATGTGAGGTTGTTAATGCCACACAAGGCACTGAGCACAGAGCAGGCGCTACTACACTAATACCCGACGGCCATCACTATCGAAAGCACAGAATCACAGTGCCGCCTGCACCCCACTCAGATGGCCATGTCTTTTAAGAGAGCCCAATGTCAAGGAGAATTTCCCCTAAGGGTTCAAATAGATGTTTGAAATCTCAAGAGTCGAACTTCACCCCAAACACATACTGCGCCTCTAGCCTCAGCCTCCTGTGACGCTGCAGTCCAGTGACTGCCAGCGGCGCGTCAGGGAGCTGGGAACACTCCCTGGACCACAATATATTCCGAATGATTTAGTTTCTCATTCTGGATCTTAACCCTTGTCCTCGGGTCACATTTTACATGTCACCATACACCAGCCCACGTCATGCGGGGCTCTCTTTCACATACGTGGCTTCCCCACGTCCTGTGAGTCCTGGAGGGCAGCCTCCTCATGCTGAGCGGGGCTCAGGATGGTTGAACTTGGACTGAATCCAACCCAGTGGATTGGACTGAAGGCCTCCCCTGTGCTGGTGGCAGGAGGGGCAGTGGAATGACCTAGAGAAAGTGTGACCCTCTGACCTTGAGGAAGATGGTGGCATTGCTTCACATGCACAACACAGTCTGTCACACCAGGTCAGGTGAGGCCCTGCCCTGTGGGAGGACAGACGCCGCGACTTGCAGACACCCCTATAGTGTGGTTCCATGCAGCTCCCAGAAGATCGGTTTTCTTTTCTTTCCTGCTCACCTCACAACTGCCTCCCCTGGTGCCGCCTCCCCCCAATTATTTAAGGCTTTCCAACCTCCTCAGCTCCCTGGGTGGGGCATCCCATAAAACATGGAGGCCCCTAAAGTTTCACCATTTTATACGCTTTAAATAATGTTCTCGCCCCGATTCTTCTTGTGTTCCCCTCCTCTCCTGCATGCCACCATGTTCACCTTCTAGAAAAGATGCCACAGGCTTGGTGACTAGTGGCCATGCACAGTCATCCTTGGAAACCAACATGTGTGTCAGAAAACACCTCATTATTCTTAAAAATGTAAACAGTAATTGAGCACCTCAGCTTCGCATCAATCTCGAACAGGGCACGCCATGAAGACATGCTGAATGAGACAGAGTCTGGCTCATGTCAGGCCCCAAGCAGCTAGGCTCCTCCTGGGGGGTCGAGGTCACTCTGGGGCTTGGAGCCCAGGAGAGGAACCTGAGGTGTACATCCACCAACACAGCCAGATGTCATCTTTCATTTAGAAGAAGCTTGTACACCTAGAAAATCTTTCCAGGTCAGCAAATTAACACTGTTTTAAACAGGGCGCCCTCCCTAAACATTTCTTTCCTTCATTTGCATTTCTTTCTTTTTTTTTTTTTTTAAA